>NW_024423453.1:18382632-18866840 GCF_017311325.1 Ursus maritimus | reverse complement strand
ACTTCCCCTGCTTGTGTTCCCTCTCTCTCTGTCTCTCTCTCTCTGTCAAATAAATAAATAAAATCTTTAAAAAATAATAATAATGCTAATAATTTGCCCACAAGGGAACTGAATACAAACGTGGCAACTCTTGGAACTTTCCATGGGACACAAATGAAAATGTATTTATGAACAAAGGAGTAAATATCCTTCTAAACACTCAAAGTCAACAACGCTTAAGAGGACCGGATTGACCAAATACATATATAACACTTTACAGATATGTCAGCTCATTTAATTGCTACAAAACCAGTCAAGGCTGATTTAATTATCTCCATTTTACAGATTAGAAAACTAGCACATTCAAATTGAGGAGATTTGCTATGTTCAGATCGTTAATGAGAAACAAATAGAATTGAATACCATTTTGCTATTTTACCTTTGTTAGTTTACAAAAGTATAACTGCTAATTAAAATTTTGAAACAATGGGAAGGTATATAAACAATGAAATCCCTATAATAGTTTGCATTTTTATATATACACAAATATACATATATAAATAAATATGTATTAACATACATGCATATAATTTTATTTACACAAAATAAATTAATGCCATACCTACTATTCTGAAATTTTTTACCCCATTTCTTCATGGCTTATCTTTTTCAGTATATCACTAGGAAGATCAGGGGTCTTTTTAAGTGCACCAGCTCCTAACTTTGCTCATGTTCTTTTGCTTTATTTTTAATAGGCTATGTCATATTCTTATTGATTTATAGGGTCATTCTTCATTGTATGAAATATTTTGGTCCCATTTTTGACATATATTTCACAAATATATCTTCCCAATCTGTCATTTGAGGTTTTTTGTTTGTTTTAACTTCGTTCATTCATAACTCAGAGTTTTGTATTTAAAGAATCAAATCAGTTTTTTATAAATTTATGACATTTATGCTTTATGTCTTACTTAAGAATTTTTTTTATTGAGAGATGATTAAAATATCATTTAAATAATATTCTAGAATTAATTTAACATTGCTTGTGGGTAATTTCTAAAATTATAAACCAATTTATAAAAAAATAAACTTTGCTGTAAAGTGAGGTAGAGCTCTAAATTTATCTTAAGATATACAATCAATTATCCCAGTATCAATTTTTCCCTTCTTTCAAATTAAAGGTTTAAAAGGTAATCTTCAAATATATTTATATATATTTCTGGACATTCTCTTTTGTTCCAAGGATCTGTTTATCGATTTCTATGCTAGAACTTTATTGCTTTTATTATTGCCAATAGGTGTTTTTTGTTTTTTTGTTTTTTTCTAAACTAGCACTTAATAAGAGGACCAGGAGCTTTTTGGCCAGTGGGGGCTGCCATGGTTGTTGAGAGGAGAAACAAGTTTCACACACCAGGATGGAGTGTGTTACTGCACAGGTATGTTGCCATGCAGTCTAACTGCAGATTTCTAGTTAGTGAACCCTCATTTTTATATGTAAAAATATTATAAACAAACAAAGCATAAGGTGATATAAAGTTTGTATTTCAGCTTGAGTCCAAAGAAAAAATATTCTCTAACTATGACGCTAATCGTGGTCACTTATCTGTGAAAACGACCATTCCTATAAACACATGCTTCTTCCATTAAGAAGGAAGTCTATTTTCTCTCCCATTTATTTTCTCAAACCATGTGACATTTTTGAGTAATTTAACAAATAAATGTGATGATCTGGGACTTCTGAACTTATGCCTTAAAAGACCTTAAGTTTTGATTTCATTCTAGGAAGGCAATTGAGAGGTTAAGAATTCCAACTACACAGATCTAGAAAATGGCTACACGTAGAAAGAGAGAGGCTGAAGGTTAAGAAGATACAAAGGGGAAGAAAGGGGCCTCCAGACGTTCCAACACCCACAGTGATCTGTCAGATGAGTGAGTGAAGCCATCTCACAGCTTCCAGCTAGTTGAGCTACCTCGGTGACCACCACACGAAGGAAAGGTAAGCTGTGCCACTGAGTCCTGCCCAAACTGTAGACCAAAAAAATGGATGTTGAAAGCTAAACAGTCTTGAGATGGTCCTTTTACATGGGAGTGTACATCTGAAAAAAAAAATATTACTGTATTATTTTTCTGGTTTTACCTATTTAAGCTTCCAGATAAATTTTAGTCTTAGCTCTGAAATTTTGCATAATATCTCTTAGTATTTTGTTTGGAATTGCACAAAATGTATACATTATTTTGGGAGAAAGTGATATCTTCATAATGCTCTTAGAGATTTTCCAGAGGAGAGTTTGAGCTCTGCTTTTTTGGAAAGGAGAGTCTAATTTAGTTTTGCCTTTTTTGCCCCTGTGTATGCCTTATGTCTTTGGACAACACAGTTTGTGTCTGGCTGGTGATAGGGAAGAGAGATCAGATTTATGTCTCCAGACGTTAATAAGATCTGGAGGCAAGATATTAAAAAAAAAGGGGGGGGGGACTCCACAAAGAAGGAACTCCAAGAATATGTAAAAGGATTCTTCCTAGTCCTTGGCCAACTCCTAAGCTATGAATGCACAGGATGACATAAAATGAGACCTAGCATAGAACATCTGGTGAGATGTGGGAGCTGAAAAGCAATTCAAGAGTTTCTACAGAGCTGGAGAGATGTAGTTCTGGCTAAGGCACAGTAGAGAGACGTCGTTAACTCCTCAGGTGATTTATTTAAAAGCAGGAAAGGCCAGGCCCCAAAAGAAAAGGGAGTACACAGTAGCAATGAAGGAAAAACTGAATTAGACTCTCCTTACTGAAACTTTAAACCAAGTCTCAGCAAAATAAAGTAAGCTGCCAGTAATTTAGTTGCTGGACGAACAAAACACAATATGTGATGTGCAAAGATAACAGACTCCAAAACCTCTACAATATATCATGCAAAATACTCAGTTTCTGTTTATTTTTTTCAAATTTAAAAATTACTAGCTAGATGGAGAAGCAGAAACAATTGATTGGTGATTAAAAAATAAACTAGCCATTAGATGCATGTATAGAATAATTTAATATTGAAGTCAACAGACAAAAATTTCAAAATAATAACAACTGCTTTGTTTTTAAATACAGATGATATGGATAATATGAATGAAATAATGGGATAGTCAATGGATATCTAAATCTACACAAAATAAATATACATTACAGGAATCCAAATAAACTATATCAAATTAAGCAGTGATTATATGAATTTAAAGCAGACTAGAACAGAAGATTTATAAAGCCAAAAGCTAGTTAAGAGAAAATATAAACTACAGGGAGAAAAACAATTTTTTAAGAACGAGCAGAAATAAAAGAAATGTGGTATAGCATCAATAAGCTTAACCTACCTGTAGTTGGAACAGCAGAAGAAGAGGAGAATGACATGGCTGTAATTTTTTTTTAAAAGAATGGTGAGGTTTTTCTAATTTGATAAAAGTACAAACTCATGAATTTAAAAGTTAAGCAAAAAGTCAAGCAGATAAAGAATACAGCTTCTAACCATATCATAGCCTAACTGAAGAAAGACAAAGATAATGAAACAATCTTAAAAATAACCAGAGAAAGAAGAGATGGTCTTCCTTCTGGGTGGCTTGGTCAGTTAAGCGTCTGACTTCAGCTCGGGTCATGATCTCGGGGTCCTGGGATGGAGCCCCACATCAGGTTCCCTGCTCAATAAGGAGTCTGCTTGTCCCTCTTCCTCTCCCCCTGCTTGTGCTCTCTTTCTCTCTCTCTCAAATAAATAAATAAAATCCTAAGAAAAAAAAGAATAACCGGAGAAAGAAGACATTTCCTGCAGTAAAACAATAATATTTGATCTCTCAGCAGAAATTACAGAAGTCAAGGGGGGACTGGCCAGCTTAATCAGTACGGCATGTGACTCTTGATCTCAGGGTCATGAGTTCAAGCCCCACATTGGGAGTGGAGCCTACTTTACTAAATAAATAAATAAATAAATAAATAAATACCTATATATAGGTATAAATATATATGTCAGAAAATATTAAAATATATTCTTAATGTATGGGAAAAAACCAAAATGCCAACCTGCATTTTTATACTCAGGAACAATAATCTTCCAAAATGAAGTTAAATACAAGTGTTATCAGATATTTTTTACAAAAAGGCCTAGTGAAAAAATGGCCAACACATCTGAACTACAGGAAATATTAAAGAAAATTATTCAGCCTTAAGGGAAATGATCACAAATGGAAGAAAGAGTAAGAAGAAATAAACAGTTCCAGAAGAATAAATACAAAGGTAATTGTAAAAGACTACTGATCATTTAAAGTTACAAAAAAGGTAATGCATTTTGGATTTCTACCAGAATTAAAAGTAAAGTACATGGCAACAATAGAAAAAAGTCAAGAATAAGATAAATCAACTGTTAAAAGATACTTGCGTTATTTGGGATATGTAACCCTACTGATTTGGGGCAGACTCTAATAAGGTAAGGATGTATTAATTTCTAGGGTAACTAATAAAAGAATACTGAGAGTCACAAAAAATGTGAGTAAAAATGAAAATGGACTAATAAAAAATGATTGTTCAGACAATAGTAATTAGATAAGGAAGAATAAAGAAGAAAAAAACCTAGATGAAACATATACAAAACTAGCATCAAGGTGATTACTTAAACCCTAATATATTAGTGATTTTAAAAATTCTCAATTTTATGCCGTTTCTAAGAAATATGCTTTATAAATCATCTAGAGGTTAAAAGTAAAATTACAGGAAAATATGCCATGGAAATACTCCTCAAAATAAAAATTGGAGTGGCTATGTTAACATCAGGGGGAAAAAGACGTTACATCAAAGAGTATTTTCAGTGATTAAAAGGGACATTTTATAATGAAAAAGTCAGTTTATCAAGAAGATGTAACAAAGAAAACCCATTAAAGTGAACACGTTCCTATTCTATTTTCTAGAAATTCTACTCCTAGTTATATGAGAATTGAGTGCATATGTTCACCAAAATATGGTGGAAATTCATGGAAATTCTGTTCTCATAACAGAAAATGGGACACTACTCAAATTGAAATATATTGATATAATGCAATACTACAAAGCCACAAAAATATGAACTGCTGACATATCTACTAACATAGATGCTTCTCAAGAATATTCCATTAAGCAAACAAAGCCAGTCACAAAACAGTATAGATAGCATGATAGAGACAAGTGGTTCTCCTCTTCATGGGAAGCATAGGGGTGTTTAACCAATGCACACGAGCATGACTTTCATCTCAAATGATGAGCCATGAAGTTTCTTCACCACGGATCTTGAGAGCCCCATGTTTACCTGATAGAAAATTCTCATTCACTGCAGTCATTATCTGAAGACACAGGGAGAGTTCCCTGAATTGTCCCGTTTACCTCATCACAACTGAATTTATTCAAATGAGTTGAGAACAACAAGTAATTACATCCTCTAAAAACTGTTATTTTATGTAACCAAAGATTTGCAAATAAATCTCTTATGAATACATTTAGTCTGGGTGATGTAAAGAAGTTCAAACATCATCTAACCTGAAGCAGTGCTGCAGGACACTTGGTCAGACACTTTCTAAACAACACAGGTTTTTTCTTCTAATATAATTTTATATTTATTTGTTTTTATTTTTTCTTCTAATATAACTTTAGACAAAGGATGTCTTGCTTTTTCTCTTATGTTTCAAGATCCCAGAGACAGCAATTAATTTTATCCTGAGATACAGTTCAATATTAATTGAATTGTTTCAAGTGGATATGTGCTATTAAGAAATGGTGTTTCCGGGGCGCCTGGGTGGCACAGCGGTTAAGCGTCTGCCTTCGGCTCAGGGCGTGATCCCGGCGTTGTGGGATCGAGCCCCACATCAGGCTCCTCCACTGTGAGCCTGCTTCTTCCTCTCCCACTCCCCCTGCTTGTGTTCCCTCTCTCGCTGGCTGTCTCTATCTCTGTCGAATAAATAAATAAAATCTTTAAAAAAAAAAAAGAAAGAAATGGTCTTTCCTAGATTCATGTAGTTCTTTAATTTGAAAATGATTTAGTCAATATGTTTAAAAATTTATGAAGATTAACCTTCCCTTATTTCTTTGTTTTCATTGTTTTTTTTAATGCACGATTAACCCGAAGACAGACGCTAATTAACAGATGACATTTTAATTTGACTTCATTTATTACATGAGCCATTTATATAAATTCAGGAGGAGTGGAGAGATGGATTGAGGAGTTTTCCTGTTTTGAAATGTAAAGACTCTTACCGTTGTGTTTTGTGTTTAGATTTCATTAACTGGTCTACTTTACATGCTTAGTCATTTATACTATTTAGTATCAGTTTCCCTTTTGATGAAGCAATAAAAATTCATGTAATGGGGTAATAGTAATTTAATGACTAACTACAAGCTTTTAAAATCCCAAGAAATTTGTGTGACAGGTTTATAGCTGATATATTACTTCAACTAAATTTCTTCCTGGAGGCACTTTTGTTACAACAAATTAGGTTCCCTTAAGCATCACCATCCCTAACACAAAAAATTAGTAACATATTGTGTTTTCAGAATATATTTTTTATTATGATGATTTCTAATCTTATAAACACAAACATAAACACATATTTTTTCCCTTAAAACACATCTTGTTCCACCACGCTACCACCAGATTATTCATTTACCTCTTCTCTGGATGTCATGTATAAATGTTTTTCTGCAACATGTTGATTACAGAGGATGCTAACTCGAAAGAATGCCCCCTCAGGCAACCCTGACAGAACAAGGGGAGCCCCACAGCACCAGAGAGACCAACCAACAAGACCAAAATCGTACTATAAAAAATCCAAAACTTTAACTGTCTTTAGAATAGCAACAAAAACAGGCAGGATCCACACGTTAAGTCTAAAGAGGATGACTGCCTGAAAAAATAACATATTTAGAAAGGGGTCTGAATATCCAATCTGAATAGATAAAATGTCTAGGGAACAATAAGACATCTTAAAAAGTTCTTACAAAACTAAAACTACTCTTACCATACGATTCAACAATCACGATCCTAGTTATTTAGTCAAAGAAGTTGAAAACTTAATGTCCACGCAAAAACCTAAGCAACTTTATTCATAATTGCCAACTTTATTCATAATTGCCAAAACTTGGAAATAACCAAGATGTCCTTCAGTAAGTGACTGGGTAAGTAAACTGTGCTACATCCTAAGCAATGGAGTATTAGTCAGAGCTAAAAAGAAATATCTATCAAGCCATAAAAAGACATGAAGGAGCCTTAAGTGCATATTGCTAAGTGAATTAAGGCAATACAAGAAGGCTACATACTGTGTAATTCCAACTCTAAAACACTCTGGAAAAGGCAAAATTATGAAGATAGTGAAAAGATGAGTGGTTGCCAGGGGTTGAGGAGGGGAAAAGGATGAATAGGCAGAGCACAGAGAATTTTTAAGACCGTAGAAATGCTATCTATGATAATGGATACATGTCATTATGATGGATACATGTCATTACAAATTTTCAGTCCCGTGGAATATGTACCACCAAAGCGAAACTTAATGCACACTGTGGACTTTGGGCAATACTGATGTGTCAATGTAGTTACATCAGTGGTAACAAATGTACCTCTCCGGTAGGGGATGTGAATAATGGGGAGGCTATGCATGTGTGTGGGCAGAGGATAGATGAGAAACCTCCACACTGTCCCTCAGTTTTGTTGTGAATCTTTCAATGTTCTAAAAAAATTAAGTCCACGTAAAAATGAAATAAATTGCATTTATATATTGTGATTATGATGATTACAGATGGTGTCTAACTAGCACCTTTCGAGGCTGCAATAAACAAGATTGTTATTATCAGTATTGGTAGTGACTAAATAAGTGGCCAAATTGCTACATTAGAGCACCAAAGACAGATTTGCCCTCTGCTCTTGACCCTCACCGGGGACGTTTGGCTATGTCTAGAGACATTTCTGACTGTCACAACTAAGGGGTACTACTGATATCTACTGAGTAAAACCCAGGGATGCTTCTAAACATCCTATAATGCGTAATATAACCACTCGTTACACCCTGAAAATTATCTGTCTGGCCTCAAATGTCACAAGCACTGTTTGTGAAATCATATGTGTTTTTTAAATGTAAAGAAAATAGCATTTCTTCTCTCTCATCTTTTCTTTCTGTGTGTGTGTGTGTGTATGTGCTTATGTGAGTGTTCTTAGAAGGCTTTTAAAGAAAAATGTTAATTTGTAATTTTTTAATGACCTAAAATGTATTTCATACTTAGCTCTGGAGAGGTTGCCTAGTGTGTATGAAATAATATATCTAATTTAAAAAAATACAGCCAATTTCTTGTATAGCTTTGTGAGTACAATGGCTTCAGATTAAAACAAAATGAATATAAATATTTCCTTTTGAGCATTAGCAACTAAACACTGCAGCTGTATTTTTGGCTTTTATTTAAATATTTATAGTTACTTGTGAACTTTGTCATCAGCAATTTCGGAGTTTGGGGCATGTATGTAGCATTTGTATTTATAAACAATAATTCAATTAATATTTCTGAGTACTACAATCAATGAAGAAAAATTGTCTGTTAATATGTAAAGAATATTTGAATGTAAAAAGGGCTCCTTTGGTTTATAAGCAAATGTCATTTCTCTAGAAATTAATTTCTTAGTAAAAAGCCCACCTGTACTTTACCAATTAATTTTTCCTATTACTGATAGTTATTAAACTGCTAGTTCAAATTGTTGATGTATGTGAAATATTTGGAAAATATATGAAGCTTGTTATAAATATAAATGATTTCCATGATATCGTCCTCATGATATAAAAATATGACCATCACTTACAGGTGCTTTTGCCTTGAAAATAGTTTTTTAAAATACTAGTATGAATTTTATTTTTAAGCCATAGCATTTGAATTGCCCACACATATTCCATTCATCCTGTATTTATTAATTTATTAATTTTTAACTTCTACTTCCTTTCATTTCTGTGTTTTGAGAATGAATGCCAGATTTAGCAAATGAAAATATAGTTAAATTTGTATTTCAGAAAAACAAAAAAAAGTAGTGTAGGTATCGCAAATATTGTATGGGGCATTTTCATAATAAAAAATGTTTTTATTTATCTGAAATTCAAATTTAAGCGGGCATCTTTTATTTTATATGGCAATTTTATTTTGAGTTCTTCTAGTAAATGCTCTCTTGTGTCCTTTCTTATTGTGATGTTTCCCTTTTCTTTTCCATTCTGTAACTTATGTTCTCTCTCCAGAACTTTTTGCTTGTAATTCCTTGATAATTATATCTTTTTCCTACTGTATTTCAAATGGTTAGTACATAAAACACCCCCTATGCTTAACTGATAAATGCACACACAAAAAATCTTCATATAAATTGTATGACTTGACTATTTATTTGGATATATTTTTGTAATTTTGTAGATATTGACTAAGAAATTATTTATAGTTGTTTTTGTATGAGGTTATAACATTTGGTGGGAGAAAATATTGACCCTGAATTGAGACAGACTTTGACCAAGTAAATATGACTTACTCTTCTGCATCTTGAAAATAATATATATGATTTGTCGACAAATGTCTTGAGCATTGGGGTTTATATTAGGACAGAAACAATTGTAGGGTTGGAACGAATTCTTATATGTCATTATTAAATCTAGACTTCAGTCTCTGGGTTGTGCAAATTATTCAACACATAGCCTTTTTTTCCTAGATACATAATTCCTGGGATCTTTTGCTGAATTCAAATTATTCACAAACGAAAAGTACATGAGGAACACTGTCATGGGTAGTCTTGGAAACTCCAGGATATGAGCTAAATGTTTTTAATACTTGCAAATCAAATCATTTTCTACAAATAAATCTTGTGTTCAGTAATGATGATCTTTATAGTAGCTACTACTTTACAGGTATTTGAAAGCAAATCACTATGGTTATACCATTGTGTCTCATACTATTTTGTCACCTGCATACTCCTTAATGGTCTTTCAACCTATGAGTGGATTGCAAATTTTAGGTAAATTACAAATAACATTTATATAAAACATAGCTATTTCTTTTTCTTACCAATGAAAATGAAGATACTGATGGCCATATTTTACCTCAGCAGTTTACCAGCAGTTTAATGAAGATAGTTTTAAAGATAGGTGAATTTAGACATCAAGTCATTTTTACTGTATTTAATCTCTACTAAATTTCTACCAAAATAATACCAATTTAAAATTAAGAGTATAAAAATTATAAAAACTGTAATAGGATTACTATTATACATAGGATTAATTTAGAAGCTCCCGGATATAAGCTAACTTTTGTTAATACTTATAAATCAAATAATTTTCTACTAACAATCTTGTGGTTTATGATTATATTAACAGTAGCTAACTTTTCCTAACTATTACATGTTTTATAAACATCATTTCACTTAAGCTTGTTAAAAATTCCTTCAAATTAGACATTAGAGAAGTCACATAGCAGAGTTGGCTATTACCAAGGCTCTTAGAATGCTCATCCTTTAAGGTGATTTAACCATTGCTGTCCTGGAATAAAAAAAATAACTGGACTCAGTCAATATACTATCAATTAATTAAACCTTGCAATATTGTTTTTTGTGGTCTTTGTCTCATGATTGAGAATATATGTAACTTTTACATCACATACTTCTGGGAAAGAGCAATTTCCAAATTATTATGAGTTTTTGCTTTCCTTTAGTTCGGGTCAGATCAGGATATAAATCTTAAAATTTTATAGATGAAAATCAGTTAAGGATGAAGAAATCCTTGAACCTCTCCGAAAGCATAAACATTTCTCCACCAAACCCTTTAATCTTATTTATGCTTTATTTACCTATACCTCATATTACCCGTGTCTTTAAGAAAACTATAATATGATTAATAGGACAAATGTTTAATTTGATTTAGTGGTCACAATGATAGAATTCTTTGAACTGTAACTTAATGCAACACTGTTGTTTTGTTTCACATGTTTTTGGCTTTTTTGTTTTTTACTATCTGATAATATCTCATCTATTCCCCAGCTGATGATCGATAGATTCAAAATCATCATAGCCTTTGGTGTTTTGGGAATTCCTTAAGTGGCTGACTTTGTTACACATAATCCATAAAAAGTTTCTGCCTCTATAGGATACTTCTAATCTTTTAATTTAATTTAGTGGAAGCAACCAATTGTAATACATTAAAAATTAGAATAGGATTTCAACATATTTTGAGTAACAACACATTTTGCTGCATATGTATTATCACATTGAATCTGTGCTCTTTTAATATATAGCATTAAGCAGAAAACTGATAAAACAATATTCCCTATATTCAGAAACTTTAACATTTCATTCACAGTATATGCTGCTGTTTTGCTGTTTTTTATTTTTTTTAAAGATTTTATTTATTTATTTGACAGAGAGAGAGAGACAGCCAGCGAGAGAGGGAACACAAGCAGGGGGAGTGGGAGAGGAAGAAGCAGACTCCCAGCGGAGAAGCCTGATGCGGGGCTTGATCCCAGAACACCAGGATCACGCCCTAAGCCAAAGGCAGACGCTTAACAACTGAGCCATCCAGGTGCCCCTGCTGTTTTTTAAAAACTGAAAATAAGTTAAAAATCTTAGCATTGCCTTAGTCTTTTTATTTATATAAGACATATTTTCAAATTTGTTTTTATATTAATCCATATAGATAAGCTACTTGCTTATATTTTGAAAGTATTATTAAGGACTTCATGCTTCTGACATAGGAAAAATTTTATACATATAGTTTTTAAGACAGTCCTCTTGAACTAAATTTCAAGCAAATATGTTTAAGGCAGAAGGCTGTAAATCTGCACGTGTCTCATTATCTTATTCTTTGTGCCAACTCAATAAATTCCAAATGAAATTATAATATTTCTGAACATTTGCTAACATGCCAATTGAATCTACACTGCATCAAGTAAATTAGATGAGAGCTAAAAGTGCTCCCAAGAAGCAATATGATGAATAACGGATAAGACATTATTTTAAACAGAACAAGAATTACGAGTCTAAGGGTAAACCACTGACCTCCACGTTAGAAAATATTGCTGAAAGTACTTTCTAAATTGACTGTTATTATTATTTTTTTTCTACTTTTGGTCCTTTGCTGCAGAAAGATCCATTCCTCCTGCTACACATCACCACCCCGTTTTGACACTGCAGTCTAAATGGATGGTCCAGACAAGCACCGACCAGCGCCAATACAACTTAGCACCTTTTGCCTCTTATAGCATTCTGTCTCCATCATCTTCATTTTTATACTATATGTTGCACCAAGAAAACTATGAACAAAAATGTATATATACACACATGCGTGTGTGTATACACACACCTATGTATGTACATACATACATATACATGTATATATACTTTGTAGATAAAATAACTTGCCCAAACACAAACTTCTTGAAAAGTATTGATGCTAAAATTGTTTTATTTACCACTGAATCTATCTTTACAGCTGAGCATAATGTCTGGCACTCAAAAGGATTAGATAAATATTTGCTGAGTGAATGTTGAAAAAATGATTCTGTTTTTCTTTTTTAATTTGAAAATGTGTAAAAGAGGAAATATTTTTTCTGTACAATGGGAAATTAAATAATTAACTGTGATTGACATGTAATTGAATATTTTACTGTCATATGATAATCTGAGCAAAACATTCAAATGATGTGCATTTTGAAAGTCACCATTTTTTCCTTTTGTTGTGTTGACAAGTAGGAAAAAAATGGGTTATATCACATTCAAAGGTAAAGTAACCATGTATTCACAGCTTCAAGATGAAGTCAACTTTTAATTGTTTATGTTAATGTAAGATATAAGAAAAATGTAGACTGTGGAAAGCAGATGACAAAAATGATTTGTATCAATCTTCAGAAAGTAGAAATATACACAAAGGCATATAAACAAGCAAATGTTTAGACACAAAAAAATACTGCACTTCATGATTTACTGGCTTGATTCTACAGGCTTTCTCTAAAATATCTGAAAAGAAAAATACTTAAAGCACTGGAGCTAATCCACTGGCAAGGAATCAGAATCAGATCATATTTCAACAATTAAATAAACTGAACAAGCAAGGATATCCCCATAGCAGAGCCTGCTAGTTCCTGACCCAGTATCTGCTTCCTCTCCTCTGTCCCACCAACATCTAGGTCTCCCCTCCTTCTCTGCACATAGGTGATATGAAAAAGAGTGGTTAGATGAAGTTCCTGGAAAAAAAAACAAAAAATAAAACAAACAAACAAAAAACTTTTAAAGACTGGAGGAGTTGTCATTCTCCCTCTGCTTCTTTCTTTTCATCCCTCTTTCTGCCTGGAATTTGTATGTGAAGACTGGGGCTCTCGGAGCCACTTCAAAAGAATGAGGATGAGAATCCAAGTCTAAGAATGACAGAGCAAAGTACTAGATGAACCAGAATGACTGTTAATATTTGGCTGTTCCAGGCAGCTGGTCTTGCCAGCTTCTTTCCCATTCATGCCTCTGTTTTCCAGGTCTGTGTAATTACTTTCTGAATCAATATCTAATTGATACATTCAATGTATCTTCAGTCAAATATATCAAAATATAAATATTTCCTCCTTTCTATCTCATTTAAATAAATTTCTCTTAATAAATGCATGCAATTCATCGTCACCTCAACTACTTTTTTTTTCTCATGCAAATTTGGAGTGCCTTGGTTAGCTTTTCATTTCCTACATTAATGTAAATGTGTATATTCTGTGAATACATTTTGTCCGTTCTTTTTAAGGTTTCTTGAACCCATTTTATGTCATTCTCATTTCTAATTTCATCACCATTATTGCTTTATATCTTACTACTATTTGTTTGGGACACTTCATTTCTTCATTCTTTTCATCGTTTATATCTTCCTTCTTTTCTCCTTCTTCCATCCATTCCTTTCACAGTGAATCTAGTTCTACTTAGTGAATCCATTTTTAAAGTCCCAATCAGTTTGAAACTTATATCTAAGACCCCAAGCTTATCAATGTCAACTCCTGTTCAAAAACATTCAATGGCCTCTTGCTAACCTATTTTATATTAAGACTTCCCAGTTCTATTACCACTCTCTTAAATTTTGGTTTAGAATTAACGAATTTTTGAGGAAAGTAAAAGAACATCAGAGGTAGCAGTCAGTACTTTGGAAATTTTTTTTTTTTTTAGAACAGTGTATTCATTTCTTAGGGCTATTGTAACCAAGTACCACAAACCAGGTAGCTCAAAACAATACAAATGTACTATCTCACAGTTTGGGAGGGTAGAAGTCCAAAATCGAGGTGTTGGCAGGCCCACTCTCCCTCTGAAACCCATAGGACAGAATACCTCCTGTTTCTTCTAGCTTCTAGAATCCTTAGCATTCCCTGTCCTTTGTATGCATGATTCCAAACTGCCTCCATGTCGCATGGCTGTCTTCTCCCTGTGTCCATGTCTTCACATGGCATTATTCTCCAAGTATGTGTCTGTGTCCAAATTTCCCTCTTCCTGTAAAGATACTAGTCACGTTGGGTTAGAGACCACTCAAATAACCTCATATTAGTTTGATTAAATTGAAAAGACTATTTCCAAGTCAGGTTACATTCAGAGAAACAAAAGGTTAGGCCTTTAAACATTAATTATGGAGGGAGACAATTCAACCCATTGCAAACACTATTATGCATTTATCTCTTTGAAAAACAAACACAAAATCATAGTATGTTTTAGGTTTGTACTGTGAATAGGTTTACAGCAAAATGCATAAAGAATTAAGAGTTTGCATCGGCCAAAGAGTTAATCTATAAAATTAAAATGAATTTTGACATTTTTCTCTTAAATAAGCAAAGGCATTTGAGTCGATGATGTTATACCTACCACTCTTCGGGCAAGGTCTTCATAGTAAATAAGTCAACAAAAATTAATCTTTTACTTTAATTTCATAGTCCTGTTAGAATTGGAACAGTCAGAAGCAGCTTGTTTCTAATGGGTTGGAGAAACTCAGTGTGGTAGGGTGCTGAGTCCCACTGAGCATGGAGTGTTGCAGTACATAGTTCATTGGTCTGGATGATGCTTTGAAACCCAACACAATTTCAACCATTCCTTTATAAACAAGCTAAGTAATGAACACGAGCCATGACACTGAAGCCACAACTCAAGAAAAGGATGAACGTGCCCTCTCTCGTCAACCACATCTGTTTGAAGAGTAAGATCATACAAACTTCGAGTGGTTTCTCAGTGGTTTCTTTTTATTGGAGGTACTGATCCTTAAGTAAACAGGCTTTTTTTCCATTTCTAAATGCTTTGTGGAAAATTCAGTCAATCTCACTGAAGACTGTGGACAAACAAGGGATGATCGGTATAGGCTAGTTAGTAATATTACTAACACAACTGGGAGATAAATGAAAAAGCAAGATATTTCCTGGTTAGTTATAGCAGGAGAGTATAAGGACCTTGAGGCCTATGGCAGAAAAAGTGTTTGAGGAAGCTCTGAACAGTAGTAGTTATTGAAAGAATATTAAGCCTATTATATAAACTACATTGCTAGTGAGTTGGTATCTGTGACAAAGGCAGTGTTATGTCCCAAGAAAAGGGTAGAACAGAGAAATGAGGAATGAGAAAAATAATTTTCACTCCATTTCCCCCACAGGAGTGCCACCACCTGGACTTGCCTATTTCCACCTACTCCCGAAGGCACTCAGTTGTATCAGTAATCATAAGATACTACGCTTGTTGTGTTAACTATTTCATATATGACTTATCTTACAACTCAATTATGAATCCCTGGATCATATAATTTGCTTTACACTTTTGTTTGTTTGTATTTCCTTAGGTTTCAAGACTATCATTACAGAAAATATTAATGAAAAACTATTACAGAATTTTTTAAAAATCTATTTCTTATCTTTGGGAAAAAAACAAACCTCATCTACTTTAACACTAGACAAATGTTAGAAAAAAGAAAAACTCTTGACAAAAATCATCCTTTCCCTATTTCATCTGATAAGAAATACATAGGTACGACTGTGGGTTGACTTGTGTCTCCCTCAAATTCAAATCCTAACCCCTGGTATCCGTGAATGTGATCTTATGAAGAAATAGGGTCTTTGCAGATGTAATCAAGTTAAGATGAGGTCATCCTGGATTAGAGCGAATTCAAAGACTAGTGGCCTTATAAGAAGAGGGAACTTTAGATAAAAAAACATGGTAGAAGGCCATGAAGACAGAGTAAGCATGGCTCTGTCCACATCCTGTCTTCAATCAGTTCAGGCTGCTGTAACAAAATACCATCAACTGGGTAGCTAATTGTTGTGACTTTTGTTGAATTAACATTTGTTAAGTAGAGCCCAAGGTATGGGATGTTGAGCCCTGATTCAACAAAGACCACAGGGAAATTAAAAGAGAAAATTACTCACAGATCCTGGAGGAGGTTCACGGCCTACCTCAAAGAGTCATAAGGGAAGGTGAAGGCGGGGTGCAGGTGGGGCATGTGCCTTTATTAGGATCCACCACCAGTGGAGTGCTTTGGGGTTCCTGGGCTAAGTTTGAATTGCTCAATACAAACCAAAAAGAGTGAGGTTTCGGTAGGCTCCCTGAGGGTCTTATCCAAGGGGCATACAGGGGAAGGAATTGGGAGACAGGGGAGGCTGTTTATCACCAAGTGCCCTGGGGAAGATAATAAGGAGCTTGCACTTACTTGTGACTTGTTGGGCTGTTATATAAAGCATGAACTCCAGGGAGGGGCTGATGTCAGTTCAAGGCCCCTGCAGGCTGCTTGGCCACACAAAATGGGTGCTGAGGCAGCAGTATGAGGGAGTAGTTCAGCTAGACTCTCAACACCGGAAATTTATTCTCACAGGTCTGAAAGCTAGAAGTCTGAAATCAGGGTGCTTTCATGGTTATTTATGTTAAGAACCCTCTTCTGCATTAAAGACTAGCACTTTCATAGTGCATCCTCATAAGGAGAATAGAGAGCAAGGAAGCAAGCTCTCTCATGGTATTTATAAGGGCACTAATCCCATTCATGAGGGCACCACCCTCATGACCTCATCTAATCCTAGTTACTTCCCGAAGGAAATAATACTATCACACTGGGTGGTGAGTTCTGTGGGAAGTAAAATATCAAACCATAACACTCTGATTTTGATGTCTATCTTTCAAGACTGTAAGAGAATAATTTTTTGTTGTTTAATCCGCCAAGTTAGTGGTACTTTGTTACAGCAGCCCTAGGAAATAATACAGGGTCCAACCAGCCCTTCAATTAATGGTTTTGAACATCAGTGATTAATAGGTATGAAAAATCCTTTCAGGTCTTTTGGTCAATACAAAACTACTGAAAATGGCAGGTATTACTGAAATTCTTATGTAAAATATTCAAATGTAAAGTAATACTTCAACTATAAGTCATATAGATATAAATACACATATATAATCCATACATTTTACATACATAAAAAAGTGATATATATATATATATACATATTTCTTATATATTAAGAAAAGTTTTGTCTACATGTATATGTGTATGTGTGTCTGCATATGCATATACAGACCAGGACAAAAGAACTGCTTAGGGGCGCCTGGGTAGCACAGCGGTTAAGCATCTGCCTTCAGCTCAGGATGTGATCCCCGGCGTTATGGGATCGAGCCCCACATCAGGCTCCTCCACTATGAGCCTGCTTCTTCCTCTCCCACTCCTCCTGTTTGTGTTCCCTCTCTCTCTGGCTGTCTCTATCTCTGTCGAATAAATAAATAAAATCTTAAAAAAAAAAAAAAGAACTGCTTATTACTTTTCATCAATCATTAATCACTTATTACCTTTATAAATAACAATTTCTCAGCCAGACCCCTCAATTTATAGTTTGGGGCTGGCAGGATAGAAATCTGCCTATTTCTACCATTCTAAGAAGTCCTACTACTGGTAGGTGATCCACAAACCACCAGAGATGAACTTCAAGAGCCCCAGATAAGTTCAGTTAAATTTGCAAATATAAATAAAATTTGTTTCATATACCACAAAAGCAAAAATGATGCAATTAATCAAATATGACATTATTTTCTAGGGATCTAACCACAAGGGAAAATTGGTGAGAAGAAAATCAGAAGCTCAAGCTCCAGATAAGTAAAAATTCCAAATCTTTTTTTTTTTTTTTTTTTTTTTGGTGAGCTGGGAAAGTTCACATCATAGTGTAAGTATTGTTGTTCTGACTAATTACTGCTGTCTATGTCAGTGGGAATGCTAACCATAAAACAGCGGGAAAGAACACCCCCCTCCTATCCCGCTAGGGTTAAAAAGAAATCATTTAAGGCAAGGACTTAAGAAATCAACTGAAAACAGGCAGACTCATTTGAAGATTACATGGCCTATTTTTCTGGGAAATAAGTCAATAAAAAACATAATTTTCTTCATTTGTTTCCTCTTATACATTTTAATAAAGAACCAATGGTGTTAAATAAACCAACTCACAGTCACAAATGCCATTGAAAACAAGCTCCTTAGATTTGCTTTAATTCCTGTCCATTCAGAAAAGCATGATTCTTTTCTGCCTTACTTTATTTTTGAAAAAAAATTTGCTACATTTTCCAACTGAGTTCTAGTAAGCCAGCCAACATCTCACTGATATCCAGTGTATATTTTGGAATTTAAAGCATAAAGTCAGCAGTGACTTGCTGTGGGGTTAAGGAAAATAAGTTATTTCAGATTAAGACTCCAATTAGATAAAAATCACTAAGAAAATAAGTAATTTGGTAATGTCAGCTAAATTTACAAAAGCTCATATTCATCTTTAAGTCAAAGGTTGTGTGTATAATGGCAAGCTAAAATGAAAAATTGAGTCAATTATTTAGATAATTCAGGTCTAAAATTGCTGCTATTTAGGAAGAGAATATTTAGTTAATGGGGTCATGATTTATGTAAATAAACTATCAACATTGACCAATTAACAACCTTTCCCACTTCATTGGGAATATACAGGACTGTCTTAATGATTTTCATGGGAATATGTTACAAGAAATCCTCCATGTTAAATGAAAACCACAAAAGATTTAATAAATCAAGCAAAGTAAAACTAAATAGCTCAGTGTTTACCTTCTCTTTGTCCGTAATAAGATAAAAGAAAATAGAGCTCAACAGGAATTATGTTGAATTCTGAATATCTACATTTTTCCTTTTTTTTTTGAATCTTGAAAGGACTCCTTTTTCTCCTCATTTCTTAAATTGTAAAGCTTCTAATAAAAGGTAATGTTTCCACATGATTTCTTTTTTAAAAGCAATCTTAAAATAATAAAACCAAGCTTGTAAAACAAGCATATTTTATTTATTTTGTTTCTCTCATTGTTTGCCCTTTCACCAATCACACTTTTCAAAATTGGAGCAGGGCTAATAAATATGTATTAATAATACTTTTTTTTTTTAATTTGACAGAGAGAGACACAGCGAGAGAGGGAACACAAGCAGGGTGAGTGGGAGAGGGAGAAGCAGGCTTCCCGCTGAGCAGGGAGCCTGATGCGGGGCTCGATCCCAGGACCCTGGGATCATGACCCGAGCCGAAAGGAGACGCTTAACAACTGAGACACCCAGGTGCCCCTGTATTAATAATACTTTTACTGAAATGCATTGACACTAAAATCACCATAGCCAGATATTTGTGTTTAATTTATTTTAACATAAAACTATCAGAGTAGCTAGTATGTTCCTAACATTGTGATTAGAAAATGTCCTTGTGTCGGGGCACCTGGGTGGCTCAGTTGTTAAGCATCTGCCTTCAGCTCAGGTCATGATCCCAGGGTTCTGGGATCAAGCCTGGCATCAGGCTCCCTGCCCAGTGGGAAGCCTGCTTCTCCCTCTCCTACTCCCCCTGCTTGTGTCCTCTCTTTTGCTGTCTCTTTCCCTGTCAAATAAATAAATAAAATCTTAAAAAAAAAGAAAAAAGAAAATGTCCTTGTGTTACCATCAAAAGTTCATAACTTCAGTTAGCTTCATTCCTATCCTATGACATAAAGACTTCGACTTTTCAGATTATATTATCGGAGTTTAGAAAGGTTAGATAACTCCTGGGACATATAGCTAGTGATGTTAGAGCTTGGGTTTTAAACTCTGATGTGTTTATGCTTTGCTTGTTATTTCTAATTGTTGAATGAAAAACATTTTAAATACCAAGCTAAATAAGGAGCTATGAAAAGAAAAATGTGGCATGCGTGTGTGTGGGTGTGTGTGTGTCTAATGGGCAGGTGACTAGCTGAATCCTGAAGTCATACTGAACCTAAGTTGCTAGCTTCAGGTTGAAAATTATGTACTTCTTTAAACATTTTAGGGCTGTGGTTCATAAACCCATTTACATTAGAATTACCTGGGCAGGTTAAATAAAATGCCAGTGTTTTGAAAAAGAAATGAATTAAAGAAACTACCTTGTAAAGACTTAAGACTTAATATTATCTACTCTACTATTAGGGCTAAAGACTGGCATGATTGTGGCCCCTACCTACCCCATTTACTTCATCTCATCCTCTCATCCTGTGTCCTACCACCCTGGACTTTGAATTGTCTGAAACAGGTCAAGATCATTCTTCTTAGGGCATCTACCTTTGTTAGTGCTGTTGCCCCTATGTTTGCATGGCTGCCTTTTGTTCCTTCCCTTCATCCTTCTTACCCCAGTTGGCCACTCTTTCTCCTAGCCCTAGACCTTTCCACTTCTTCCCATTGCTCCTTTGTCATTCCTCCTCCCCTCTGGCAGCTAGCATCCTTCCCACACTTCCTGAGCCTCTCCTTTTCCCACAGCCTCCCTTCACCTCCCTTCACACTCCTGAGCCATCTTCTCTAGCATAGTCCAGTTTTTTTTACAATGATGAAATGGCCAGCTAACAGAATTTGGGGGTTCTTCCCAAAAAAAAGTTATCTGAAAGGATAAAGACACATTTTCAGAACCAACAGAATTCGGGGGTTCTTCCCAAAAAAAAGTTATCTCTTCCCAAAAAAAAGTTATCTGAAAGGATAAAGACACATTTTCAGAACCTGACTTGTATACTAAAAGATATATTTACTTGATACAAGTAAATTAATAATTTTGTGTCTTGTACCTTATTGGATCTTAGTGTTATCATTGGAAATTGTCTTTTTTATTGTCTTTTATTCCTTACATATTTCTGTCTTGCTTAGCTAATCTATCAGCCAGAAAACTGCGGGAATTCACAAAGTTTAAGTTGGATTTTTATATTTCTGCTACCTGGAAGTTTATTTCTTAAAAAGAGTGGCTAATAAAGGGCTAATAAAAGTGGTTATCCTACTTAAGAATAAGAAAGAATTCCTCAACCAGTGACTGATGGGTCTTAGAATATAAATATGGAGCTCTTGCCTCTCTGATGGGATAACTCTGAGTTGCTTGTTCTATACTGGTTATCTGAATATCCTCAAAGGATTAAAATTCAGTTGCACACAAAGAAAAGTAGTAGATAGCTTATAACGTAAATAGCGATGTGTCATCAGAAACCTGATATTTCCTATGTTCCCCAAGTAGTTTACTTCCCCTCTCCTCTCCTCTCCTCTCCTCTCCTCTCCTCTCCTCTCCTCTCCTCTCCTCTCCTCCCCTCTCCTCTTCTTTTTCCTTTCCTTTCCTTTCCATTCTATTCCTCTCCATTTCAATTTTTGGGCAGAAGTGCTTTTTACATTTCAGTGTGGGAGTGTATAATCAAGAATGGATAGGCATTACCATTAATTTTTTAGTTGCAAATCCTCCCTTCCCTCGTTCTAATTATTTGCACAGAAAGACAATTACAACCATGTAAAGCTTGTTTGTTCCATTGCATTACTGAGTACAGAGACAATACAGAAAAGGGAAAATTACCTTTTAGCAAATATCACAGCATACTTTAAGAGCTTTCCTCATGTTTGTGTTGTCTGAAGTCTGGCATGATCTTAACTACTATAAAAAAGTTTTGATGATTCAAAGAATAAAAACATATGCATTAAATAAGCATAAAGGAAATTTTTAAAAAGCAAATGCATAATGCAAAGCATTATACTGCTCTGTTACTGCCTTAAATAAGTACACACACATGCGTATGCGCATACTCAGAGCATTGGCTTAGCAGTTCTTAACAGTTTCCCAATAGAGAACAGATGGAAACAAATGTCACTTTTGTGTAAGTTTATGTATTTTCACATTTTATTTGCCTGGTTTTGAAGTCTTTCATTTATTTCTTAATCTTTGCCTTAACCATTGCATTGTTAAGGTAAATGAATTAAGCAAACGCTATTTTATAACTAGCATGAAATTTAAAATGTGACTTTGTTCTAAAAGTTAATTGCTAAGCTTGCTTCCCAAAGAGAACCAATCAAATCAGAATTCATGATTTACCTGTATACCTAACTCTTCTTTTTGATATTTTTAGTTCCATTAACATTGTATTTGTTTTTTCAGTCACTCAAGCTCAACTTCTGATGATTCTTCTGAATTATCAAATGCTGCCATTTTTTTTCTAATGCTACCTTCTGACATCCATTTAGTCTCCATCTGCATTTCTGAAATTCTGTTCATTGTGCACTGTTCTGTTCAAATATCATTCCAGCTAATTGGATTTTACACAACTTAATTAATTCCAAAACATTCAACCCAACAAACATGTGTTGAGTGCTTAATATATGCTAAGTACTATACTGTATACAAGGAGATTACCGTCTTCCGAGTGAAACACATGTAAACAATGACTCCAGAGTTTGTTCAATGAAACAGTTGAATTATGTGCAAATGTACAAACCGCAGTCTGGGGAGTGATGTAGAGGAAGGAGACAGAAAATTTCACAGGACAAGGGACAACCAAATTGAATTTTGAAGGTTACAGGGAAGGTCTACCAAAATGCTAAGGGAAAAATATGTAGAGGGAAAAATAGTTTGAGGCCCAGAAAAACAAACAAGCAAACAAACAAACCTAAAGATATGCTTATCACTTAGCAAGAGTTTTGGCTGAAGATAACATAATAGTTAATTACAATTATTTAAATAAATAAGGATCACTCCTATCCCCACTTAGGAAGTCCAGTGGGGCTCCTGGGTGGCTCAGTCACTTAGACATCGGACTCTTGGTTTTGGCTCAGGTCATGATCTCATGGGTCATGAGGTCAAGCCGTGTGGGGCTCTGCACTCAATGTGGAGTCAGCTTGAGATTCTTTCCCTCTGCCCCCTTTCCCCCAACCCTGGCACACACTCTCTCTCAAATTAATCAATAAGTCTAAAAAAAAAAATCCAGAAATACAGTTCCTAATGTCTGTTAATGTCCGCCACCCATATTGAACTCAGGCTGAAAGTCACAAATTCAAAGCTGCAGTGCACATCTTGGTGAAATTGACTGAGATATATGGGAAAGGAACACACAGACCTAAATATGGCCATCTAAATACAATATAAAAAGCCAATAGAGCCATAAATAGCTCACAGAAAAGGGAGTGTAAAGGTAGGAATCTCAGACCCGGAATAGTTCTTGCAAAGGCAGCTTGTTTAAGTAAGTGAAGTGAAGCCTGGAAGCGCCTATACTTTGCATCAGGCTTTACATTCCAGCCTAGGTGATCAAAGAGCGTGGCTCACATGACTGGTAATCTCCAATAGCTGGGCACATTCTGGGAGCCACTGAAGGATTTGAAGCTAAATAATCAGACTTCTATTTTAGAGTTCTTATGATATTTACAACACAAAGATTGGTTTGTGAGAGAGGGACAGCTAGGAAAACAAAGCAGTTCAGAAACCACATAATGGCCCATGTAAACATTTTCTCTAATTCCTCCAATTGATTCTATTTTCACCTCTCAAGAGAATGAAATTGCTATGCTTGTTCTTCCGACATAATATTCATAACCTTGTACCATGTCAGGAGGATTTCTAGCTTCTTCACCTTTTTAGTTTCATTATTTGTTCATTTATTTAGCACTTGCGTACTTACTATGTGCCAGTCCCTGTTGTAAATGCTAGGGAGATAAAAATAACCAAGAATTCTCTTCTGTTTCTGTTAATGTGTTTGAATTCTAGTGTAGAGAGAGTTAATAAACATAAGTAAGCATATGCCATATCAGGTTGTGATGGTATATAAGGAAACTGTAGGGTCAGTTAGGAAAATAAAAGAGTGGGGAAGCTCTTATTTTATATTAGGATGGTAAGGTAAAGTCTCACTATAATCTGAGACCCGAGGGAAGTGAGGGAGTGAGCCATTTGGCCATATGGAGGGAGAGGGATTCATGCAGAGGAAATAAGTGCCAAAGCTCCTAAGGTGAAGCATATGTGTGGTTTTTAGTAAACAACAACGAAGCCAGTGTAGTTGGTGCATAATGAGTAATGAAAGAGTAATAAGTTACGATATCAAAGAATCAGTTATGGGCCATGTCATAGAGGCTAATAGGTCATGATAAGGATGTTGCCAGTAAGCTTGGAAGCCATATTTATCAAAAAGTTACTGAGATTAGATTTAGGTCGTACAGGATCACTGTGGCTGCTGTGTGTTCATAGTCTGTAGGGAGACATGAGTGGAGGCAAGGAAACCAGGTAGGAGGGCCCTGCACCAAACCGAGAGAGAGATGATGAGATTCTGGAGGTATTGTGAAAATATAGGCAAGAAATTGACGGATGGAGGAGAGATGTAGTGAGAACAAAAGAGAGGAGTCAAGGATGACTTTCAAGGTGTGTGCTTGAGCAACTAAAGAGATGGAATTTCCATTAACTTAAAGGGAAAGATAGTCAAAGATAGATTAATAAAATTAGGAATTCTGTTTGGATCGTATTTATGTGGCAATTACTATGAAATATCCATAATGTTTAACGCTTAAACAGTATTATTTTTATCTCAGATACCGTAGTTTCTCCTTTAAAAGTCTCTGCTTCACATCATCAGTCTTTCCTCTCGCTTCTTAAACCTGTGAAACAGTTATAATTATTTTATTGTGCTTTTCTACTAATTCTATCAACTGTGTTATTTGTCAATTGATTGATTTTTATATTTATTCAGTGTTGGATTTTCCTGCTTCATTACGTGTCTGGTAATTTTTGTTGGATATCTGATATTGTGAATTTTACTTTGTCACATAACATTGCCATAAATATTATTGAGCATTGTACTCGGGGCAATTTAGTTATTTGAAAACGGTGTGATCCGCTTGGTTCTTGTTTTTAAGCTTTATTAGTGTCAGAGCAGTATTTTATCTGAGGTAAATTTTTTTCCCACCACTAAAGCAAGACCCTTTTTAATACATTAGGCTGATGCCTTGTGAATTACACTCTTCACTCTGAGTCTTGGGAACCACCAGTCATGTGAGTTTCCTCACATGAGTATGCTACCCATACTCAACTGAATACTGAAGTGGACCCTCTGTAAATACCCAGTATTCTTTGCTCAGTTCTTTCCCCTCTAATGCTCTGCTCTTATGAACTCAAGCCATCTTGGCCTCCTCAGACACTTCCTCCGTCTCCCTCAGTTAGGGAGAGCATTGGCTCCCCCTCACTGTGCTGTGCCCTGAAAACATTTTCGGGGCAGTAAGTGGGGAAATTTTAGGGCTCATCTTGTCTGTTTCTCATTTCTCAAGGATCATTGGCTTTTATTGTCTGACGCTTAATAACTTGAGTCATGGTTTTATATATTTTGCCCATTTTTTTTTAGACAGGAGACTAAATACAGTCTTTTTTACAAAGTGGAAGTCTATTCAGTATAATTCTTTTTTTCTTATCATTTAAAATCAGCGTTGTTAAGGAAACTGTATTAACAAATTACAGAACGTGTTTTACATTTATAGTTCAATGACTTGACAAATGTATGCACACATAAGCATCACCACAATCAACACACAAACCATTGCCATCATTCACAGAAGTTCTCATTCCCCATTGTAGTTACCATCCCTCCAACCCAACCACACACCACCACTCACCGCAATCTGTAGTGTAGATTAGTGTGGATAGTCTAGAATCTCATATAAACGGAATCATGTAGTGTATATGCTTTTGTTTCTTGCTCTTTTCCCTCAGCATAATGCTGTTAACATTTATCCTTGTGCACGTTTGTAATTCCTTTTATTGCTGCTCATTATTGCATCAAATGGCTAGAACATTATTATTGATAGACGTTCGGTTATTTCTAGTTTAGGGCACAATGCTACTATTATCATTTGTACATAGATCTTTGTATGATTATTTACAGGCTTTACCCCTTCCAGTTATAGTTTTTATTCAGGTATAAATTCCCCTTTGCTCTAGTCTGTCTTGGAAAACTTTCTAATATTTTTTTTTTCTTGGTACAGATTTTACAATTAACGCTGATAGGGGTTTTATAACCACTTCACTGCATTGTCATTAATACAAGTTCCTCAGTTATAATTCCTGCATGTAATTTAAACTAAATTGAATTTTAACAACTAATTGAAGCTCTTTTTTTTACTTTAGACACTAGAGGGTAGTTTATTTTTTTCTAAATCACCAACCAAAATATAGAAAACAAGCAAGCAAGTCCTATAAACAAAGATTTTCTACATATGCTACCTTTTTCCCCCTCTTATAAAAAAAAATACAGCTTAGAATTTGGAACAACTTACAAACAATAGTCATTAGTCATACCCTGTTAAATTCCATCTGCTTTCCCACTAATATATGTAATTATATAGTAATGTCAGCGTTTTTTATCATCTCTCCTAATATATGTTCTCTTAGATTCTTGAGCTTTGCTTTCCATATACTTACCACAATTACTGTAAGCATATTCTTAATATGACTTCTTTAAAAATGTATCAGTTTCTCATAGAAAGTCTTTAAAGTTCACAAATGAAAACAATTTTATTCATTACTATATTTCTCATTGCCTAGCACAAAGGCTAGCATATATAAAATTATCTGAACATCTTGTTAAAAAATGGTGTTCACTATGGGATGCCTGAGGGGCTCAGTCAGTTAAGTGTCTGCCTTCGGCCAGGTCATGATCCCAGGGTCCTAGGATCGAGTCCTACATTGGGCTCCCTGCTCAGTGGGGAGCTTGCTTTTCCCTCTCCCTCTGCCTGCTGCTCCCCCTGCTTGTATTCTGTCTCTCTCTGACAAATAAATAAAATCTTTTTTAAAAATGGTGTTAACTATATTCTACTTGCCATAGCATGTTTCCTTGGTAATATCCATGGCTTTTTAAAATAAAAGTGTTTATTTTCCTATACTATCTTAAATATTGTGCTTCATTAGTCAATATTATATTCCAATTCTCCCTCACCTTCCCAGGGTCCAGCATACTATAAATTTACCCCTAATATGCTTTTACATTGCAAATCTTCCTCAAGACAGATAGGACTGTATGTTGCCATTGATGGAAAACAGAGTACATGTACCTGAAAGGGAAATTTCTAAAAGGCAAGTAAGAGAAAATATAGAAAGAGCCAGGTGTCAGCCTCTAATTGTGACTGTGACCCTCTTATGCTGACCCTCTTATGCCTCTGCTATTCTTTTTTTTTTTTTTAGATTTATTTAATTTGAGAGAGATTGAGAGTAGGGGAGAGAGGCAGAGTCTCCAGCAGTCTTCTGTTCTGAGCCCTGAGCGTGGAGTGGACATAGGGCTTGATCTCAAGATCACCACCTGAGCCGAAACCAATAGTCTGACATTTAAGGGACTGGGCCCCTCTGCTACTCCTTACACATCATCATTCCAGAGAAGGGCTAAAGGTAGCATAGCCCAATTGTCTAATGATATTCAGATCATGGTGGTGACTTCAGATTTCTTTTTTAAACTGCAGAACCGAAAAGGCCTTTTGCTGTACTTGTTGGTGAATCTGGAAGGGGAGATTGGGGAGAGAAGGAGAGAATTTGGAGAGAAGGTTTGCAGGTATCCTCTAAGTGGCAGGTAGGAAACATTTGCAAATAGTTTATCATGTATTCCAAGAAAACGTATAAGTTGTTAAAGAAAACTTTAAAAAAAAAAAAAAGGTCACAAATTCAGGAGGAACAGTGTTATTCCTAGTTTTTGTTTTTATTACATGTTAATATTGAATTTCTGGCTTTAAAAATCCCTATAGGCTAGCAGGCGTATAATATAATCCTATTTGTATTGAAATATTAAATATATCATATTTCACATATTATGAAAAAAAATTAAATGATCTTAGTCCTCCTCTGACCCAAATTAACAGTGTAAATGTATAAAGGAGAAGCTGTGTGTGCAGTTACATTCTCCAGCTGATTATAACCACTTTCCACTGGAGTCCGTATTTCATATTATCTTTTCGTCAGGTACTCCATGCCAAACTCGCAGTGTTTGATGTTTTAGAGCAATTTAAAGTGAAATCAGCTCTCAAAGGGACTAACTTTGAAAACAAAACCAAGAGAAAATGTTCACTTATTTTTGTGGAAAGTCGCTTTGGTGATTCTCTCGAACAAGTTATGAGTATTGTGTGGAATCACAAAAGCCTTGCCAGTTGTGAGAGGCGCCAACAGTTACTTTCAACCAAAGATGGCTTTAAAAATCATCACCGGCTCACCCCAGGCTTTAAGGAATGATTTTGCAAGAAATACATCTATCTGTATATAAATTATTAGTTAAAACAGACTCCAAGCAAAAGAAGAAAGCTAAAGATCATATATTGAAAATTAATAAACTATTTCGATTTACAGGTGGATAGTCGCTTCTTTATTCAGTGACTTCTTGATTCTAAATATTAAGACTGATGACCCTTGAAGGGGATAGATTTAGTCTAAATAGAATAAATGGTCATATGTCACGGAGAACATTTGGGTTTTCATAAGATTATTAGGTACTTGACAGGCTTGGGTCATGATTTAGGCCTGGGATGGAGTCCTACACCGGGGCTCCCTGCTCAACGTGGAGTCTGGTTGAATTTCTCTCCCTCCGCCCCCGGCTTGCATGGGTACATGCACCCACTCTCTCTCTCTCTCTCTCTCTCTCTCTCAAATAAATGTAAAAATCTTTTAAAAAAATGATTTTCAGAGTGACCTAGGTTAGTTATACATTTCAGTTACTTGTGCCTTTCTAATTAATTTATTAAAGTTTTGTTATTTACATTGTTCTTTTATTTCAATTGATCTTCCTAATAGACCTGTGAGCTTTCAGAAAAAAAGAAAAAAAAAAAGTAGTCACATCCTGCTAAAGTGAAGAAGGGTCTTAGAATGTTTGAGTAACATTTAAAGTATACAGTTCAGATCATTGACTAAGGTAGTGTTGTGAAATAGACAGATCATACAAGCCGAAGTGCAATTTTAAATTACCTCATCACCACATTAAAAAAAGTAAAAAGGAACAGATGAAATTCATGTTTATAGCATTTCTCCCAACATGTCCACATTTTCTTATTTAAGCATGCGATCAATGCAAACTACTAATAATGTTTTGCTTTCTTTTTCTTTCTTACTAAATCTTTGAAATCCAAGTATATGTTACACATAAAATGCATCTCAACTTAGACTAGTCACATGTCAAGTACTCAGTTGCTACATGTGACTAGTGACCACCATACTGGACAGCACTTCTCTAATATTTCACATTCTTAGACAATTTTTTCCTCTACGCCATGAAATTCCTCTTTTTTTTACATTCTGTATGCATGGAATCATCTCAGCTATCTCTTAATTCTTTCTTTGATCTCCACATTTACAGCCTTAATTCATGCAGCAGCATCCTCAGCCAAGTTAGTGCAGTGGCCCACCCAGCGGGGTACCGCCTTCCTCTATCACCCATTCACTGTACGTCCTGATGCCCTGAGGACCTTCTTTATTTGTATACTTGACCATGTCACTCTCTGGTTTACAGGAGAGACCCCTAGTTTTGTCTTACCATGAGGTAGGACCAAGGTTTATAAATGTTTTAAATGTTCTCTGGGTCATTTTGATTACTGGGTAAATTGCGAGAGTAGATACTATTTCCTCTCCTTGGTCATGGACTGTGATACGTGCCATTATTCTGACCTGTCTCAATACCTTACACTTTTCCAATAACTGTTGGCTTTGTGACAGCCAAAATATGTTTGGAAATCTAATAATATATTCCCCTAAGAAAATTATTTCAGTCAGTTCACAGTGAAAGAGCTGCTAAATGCATCCATGTCAGTTTCTGAGATGATTTTTTTCAATAAAAATGTTTTTCTTCCTCAGAAAGGATATTATGATATTAGGCAAATTTGAATTAACCAACTCTGAGCTTGAATTCATAATTTCTGTTTCCTTTAAAGTAGGACTATGTAGGAGTATTATAGTATGAGTTTAAAAGTATGAATAGTTTGACAATATAGGTCAACTTAGATCTATGTTCTTATATTGAAATGCAGAAAATGAGATTGCTAGAAAAAAGTCATAGAGCTATTTTTTCTCAGTAAATCACTGTTTATGTATTATAAAATTCTTTATGATGTGGCTGACAATTTGTATTCTAAAGCAAAAATATATTCCTCTAGGCTATATTTTTATGTGATAAGGGGATTTCCAACCCACTCTTATTGGAAAAAATATACATTTATACATATAGTGTCACAATTACATTATTCTTTAGTAAAAATAAAAAAAAAAATCTTATCACCAAAGGGGGAAATTTTTTAAAATGCTATTAAGTTTTCAGCTATGATCAAAGTTAAAATAAATAAATGTGTCTCTGTGGGCATTAAGCTGTATCTTCAAACTGCATACAAAATGAGAGCAACCTTAGGGATTTTTTTCAATGACAAAGACCCCGGTAATAGGATAAAAATGGAAATGGATTTTATACGTACTTCCCAAGGCTTATATTTGATAAGACTTTATAAGGAACTTAGTAAGATGAAATAAAATGGCAAGATCAAAGCACACACACGCCGAATAGGATTTCCTGCTATGAAGCATGTAAATTTGGATGATGTGGCTAATGAAAAGTCTTATTTCTTAGATTCCTTAAATTGTGCCTAAAGAAAAAAAATTAAACATTTGATTTGATTAATATGATCAAGTAATTTAAACTAGGCAAAGCACTTCAGTCATTTAAAAAAAAAAACTTCTTTAAATATCATGTCTTTTCCACAGAATTTATTGGAAGTGTGTAAATGTGCCACAAGTGTGTTAGAAAATGCAGTGTCATTTGTTCTGTATGATTGTGGTCACCTCCACTCCATCTGTTGACGGTTGTGCTCCGGTAACATTGGCTTTTCAATTCCTCAAACGCAACAAACATAGTTCTTATATAGGAACTTTATATGTTGCCCTGACTATCCCTACTAGATTTCTTCCCCATTCCTTACAAGACTGGCTACATCTTATTGTTAGGTTTTAGCATAAATATTACTTTCTAGAAAATTCTTTTTATCATCCAAACTAAAGTTGGTCTCCCTCTGTTATTTCTCTATTTTTTTTAAATCTGAGAATAGTTGACATACAGTGTTACATTAGTTTCAGGTAGACGATATAGTGATGCAAGTTTTCTACATGCTCCGCTATCCTCACCACAAGTATAGCTACCATCTGTCACCATACAACCCTCTCTTATTTCTTAGTGGCAGGATTGTTTCCTGGTACAGCTTTTCACAGTTGGTGGTGCACTTACTTTTGTTTGCTCACTTGCTTATTTATTCTTGCCTCTCTCCTTACCTACACTATGGCCTTTTATGAGGAAAAGCAAAATGTTTATCCATTAATCATTTCACGTTAGTGTGTAGGATTGTGATTGTCACAACATTAGAGCCCAATAAATATTTGTTGTCTGATGTGAATAAATAAATAAGTCACAATATTAAGTTAATTTAACATATTTTATTGTTTACGATTAATTTTAAAGATTTATAATTTCACTTTAATAATGTGAGAATATTATTTATTAAAATCTCATGATTCAAATGGAACAGATTTTAATTGCAATAGAATCTAAAGGTTAGTATTACTGATAATTTACCAAAGTAACCTAAAGACTTTTCAGATACAGCAAAAGCAATTTGCATGAGGATAACCAGACCACCCATGAAATTGGTAGAGGGATCTGAGAATATTTATTCATTACAACCTCCTACTTCCATCCTAATCTCTTCCTTGTTGATTCTACAAGTTTCCTCCACAATTCATGAAGATAAAACCTCTGGTTCAGGAGGTATTTCAATCCTTGAAAATGAATAGACAATAAATAAATAAGCCAATGAATATATTGCATGGAGTTGGTGATAAGTGTCATAAAGAAGCAAAAGGGAATACAATGTGTTGGTAGGTGGTCAGGGAAGGTCTCTGAGAAGATGACATTTAAGCATAGACAGAAGGAGTAGAAGAACATGACAGGCCCAAGAAAGGGCAAACAAGTGCAAGGCCATGAGGTATGAACAGATTTTGTGTACTCAGGAAGAAACAGTGCTATGGGTTGAATTGTGCCCCCCCGAAAAATGTTGAAGTCCTAAGCCCCTATAGGGTCATTAGAAATGTAATTAGTTAAGTCAAGATAGAGACATACTGTAGTAAGATAGGTCCTTAATCCAATATGAGCAGTATCCTTACGAAGAGGGACGACGATGTGAATACAGACACACAGGGAGAAAAAGGCGATGTGAAGATGACGACAGAGACTGGAGTTATGCTGCCACAAACCAAAGAAACATCTGCGGCTACCAGAAACTAGGAAGAGGCAAAGGAGGGTTCTTCCCTGACAGGTTTCAGGGGGGGCATGGCCCTGCTCACCCCATGATTTCAGACTTCTAGCTTCTAGAACTATGAGCCAATAAATTTGTGTTGTTTTAATCCATCTCGTTTGTGGTACTCTGTTATGTAGCCCTTATGAAATTAATTCAAACAGGTGGGTCAACATACCTGCAGAGGAGTAAGTAAACAGAAAATGATTTGGAAATGTTGTTTATAATTTTACACGTGATTTAAGTTCAGGTTGAAAATTACTTATATTACTAAGAACATAACATTTTCTTTGTAAATTGCTAAAGGTGGTGACAAAGAAGAAATTCAGATAACCATGCTAATATAAATCGAAGCTAGAGATAATATTAAAAATTTCTTTCTCTGAGTGTTAAAGGAAAAGAAACTAATGCAAAGCAAACATGTGAGGAGACCCAACGTATAGAGAACATACTAGGATTCCTATTTTAGGTGAAAGTTTCAGTGTCTAGAACATATGATTTAGTCTTCTGCATAACTGCAGTGCTCTGGGAAAATTACATAAAGAAGAACAGAGAAGTGTTTATATCCTATATTTGGTTAAAGGAGATTGGAATAAAATAGAGGAACAAGGAAGTAGCACCTTTTACTACTGGAACATTTTTATTTGAAATTTAAACTCATCCACTAATAAAAGTTTTCACTTTTAGCCTAGCTTCTTGAAACAAACTAGAGTCTACCTGTATTAGTCAGAGTTCTCCAGAGAAAAAGAACCAATGTATAGATTTATTAAATGGAATTGGCTCACACAATTATGTTGGCTGAGAAATCCCAAGGTCTGCAGTCAATAAGCCACAGAACCTGGAGAGCCAGTGTGAGTCAGAAGGCCTGAGAATCAGGAGAGCTGATGGTGTTGTTCTAGTGGCAAGCAGGCAGGCTCGCGGAGTTTTAGTTGGAGTCCGAAGACCAGAAAGTAGTAGTGTCCTGGCTCGAGCAAACGGGCAAGAAGAGTTTCCTCTTGCTCAGTGTTTTGTTCTATTCAAAACTTCACTTGATTGGGTGAGGCCCACCAACAGTATGGGTAGCAATCTGGTTTACTCAGCCTACTGATTCAAATTTTAATCTCAACCAGAAATACTGTTACAGACACACCCAGAATAATGTTTGACCATTTGGTCACTCATGGCCTGATCAAATTGGCACATAAAATTAATAAGATTAACCATCATACTATCTTTGTTTTTATTCTTTTTTTAAAAGATTTTAATTTTATTTGAAAGAGAGAGATTGCATGAGTGTGTGAGAGAGTGAGAGAGCACAAATGGGAGGAGAGCAGAGGAAGAGGGAGAAGCAGGTACCCCGCTGAGCAGGGAACCCCATGCAGGGTTTGATCCCAGAACCCAGGATCATGACCTGAGCCAAAGGCAGATGCTTAACCCACTGAGCCACCCAGGCACCCCTCTTTGTTTTTATTCTTTAAGAAAATTATTTTATTGTTGTTTTTCTATTCTCAACTTCCCATTCAACCTATTTTGGTCTGGTTTATTTGCTATGGTTACACTGAAATGATGTTTATTATAATAATCATTGAATTCCTAAAATAAACTTTCAGGCATTTTTCTGTTCTCTTATTTGACATCTCTGGAGTATCTGACTTTGAGATCATTCTTTTCTTTATAATATATTGCCTTGCCATGGCTTCTATGGCTCCTTATTTCTATGTCTCTTCTTTTATCTCTCTAGCTTCTCTTCTCTCCCTTATTGAATCTTCTTTCCTGGTTTCTCTTCTTTGGTCCAAATTTTAAATTCTCTGTATTCTCAAGAATTAATTCTCGTCCCACTTCTTTCTCATTGTAAAATTTCCATGAATTACCTGTTTCATGTCTATGGCTTTCAATATCCTGTGACTCAAATTCTTTCTCTCATTTGGGGCACTCTGTTGATTTCTAGATCTACTTAAGCCACAACACATACAAAACTAAACTAAAATATGGGACAGAGTTTGAGAGGAAGATGTTTATGGGCCCTGTAAGCATCGGCAATTTGGGGGGTAAAGGAAGCACGAATGACAGAAGTTGGGCTGCAAGGCAGTCTGGAGAAGCCTCAGTTGACTCCACAAGCTGAAGTGCATAGTTCCAGATCCAGGTGAGGGGTTGGGCAAGTACACCTTGACATCAATCAGTCATTGGACTCAGGCTGCCCTCAAGAAGAGGATGTGACTCTGGGCACATTGTTCTCTTTAGTCTAGGGCATTCTTTGAAGTGAATCTCGATTATAATCTGTCAATCAGCAACTTTCTTAACCACTGGGTAAATGAGTTCTCTCTTGAAAGGGATGGGAGTCATCTGGGCAACACGGCGTACAAACTGGTCTCTAATGTAATCCCTGCCTCAGTAGATGACACTATCATGATACCAAGAGGCAGGACCAGAAAGCTCCCCTCACCCTGCACTATTTCTTCTCTTTTCAATTGGAAACAAAACTGCTTCAACTTTACCTTTCAATATTTACTTGGGAGAATTTCTACTATATAATTCCCTATAATATGTCTCTCATTGAGAATCCTCTTGCCAAGGCCTTTATCAAGATCTTGGTTATATCACGTTTGGATAATTTAATTTTCTAATTGGTCGACCCTCCATGTTGTTACTAACAATTACTGAAACCTATAAAAAAAAGAATTTGTCTTTTGCAAATACAGTGGATAATTGTGTCCTGATTCACTATGAATCACAGATACTTGTTTACATGTCTACTTAAAAAAACTCACAATATTTACAGTATATTTGATGAAAACATCTAGTAATAAACAGGTTGAATGATAGACGTCTGTTTATTTTCCTGGTTAACTTGTGTTCATGTTTCTTAAGAAAATGATAGAAGAAACTACAGACATTAAAAAAATCCCAGAATTTTAGCCTTATAATATACAGAAAATAACTTCACACTAGAAGCTTCCTATAACAATTGATTGCAATCACTACAGCATGTCACAGACCTGCCTGGTTGAAGGTGTGATTTGATAGGTCAACCAGAAACTAACTTACTTGAAAGAACTAAGAGCCTTCTGGTAATAAAAGGGGGGGGGGAAGAGTCCCTAATAAATGACTGATTTAAAATAATGGTTTGGTGACCATATGCATGATTCAAAATAGGAAGGGAGATATGGAAGGGAGAGAAGTGGAAAAAAGATGGGAGGGGGTATTTTTGAAACTCATTAAATCTGTCCACTTTTCTATAGAATTATGACTCAGTTCAAGTGAAGGAGATCAAATAAAGTAAAAAACACTTGCTCAGAATTGTGTATCTCTGTGAACTAAATTTTATCTAACTTGTTTAAATACAAATACATCATTATTTTTAATGACACAAATGCAAAGATTAGGTACAGATTTGTGTAGTTTAAAGAATTATTGGGAGAGCTAAAGAAACAGACTCTAAGATCCAAAGTGACTCCAAAAATCACACAGTAAAATTGAACTGCCAAGAGAGTGGCTTGCTCTGCCACAATCTGGAAACTTCCAAGGCAACTTCAGCCTTGACGATCATGCTACTTCTGCCATCATTCATGCTAAGAAACGTGGGCTCTCATGTTCTGCCTCTCTCCCAATTTCATTTATTTATTTTTCTCCCAGTTTCATTTATTTCCAAGACAGTGTCTCCCAGGACTTACCCAGGGTATGTCACATCTGGAACTGTGTCTGCAGAGCTTTCTGAGAAATGACACTTTTAGCTTTTAGTCTCTGAAATTCTGAAGGCACCTAGAAAGAAGGTAGTGTGTGGTGAGTCTCCTCAGCATATCTGTTACAGTATTTTTTTTTTCTCATACAAAAAAAAAAAATTGTGAGATTCTGGAGACATGAAAGAGCATGGCTTTTGATCCAATGTGACCGAGACAGCACAAAGTCATAGTCAAGAGTCTCCCGTGCTTCCGTGGAAAGCAACATGCAAGTTTGAAGGGAATGAACAAATAGCAACAACACCCACACCAGGAGGCTGTTGCCTCAGTGTCCTCAAACACAGAAACACCATCAAATTTCAAAACAGACTGAGGCAATGCCAGCTATAGGAGTGTTTTGTTTTCTGGTGTTGGTGTCACAGGCAGAAGTGAGGTGCGTTTATGTGGTTCCCCCTGGCAGATAACTCATTCCTTAACACAGGCTGAAATGACTTGCTTTTGAACATATGTAAGGCAGCAAGTGGAAATTCCCAGAGTAAAGAATAAAAGTAAAAAATAAGGGAAACTAGAGGCCTATGGACTAGTCCGATCAGATTAATAATAAAGAAAACACTAATTCTCAATGGTTTTTACTTGGGCTGGTAAAACAAGTTGTCCTAATTGGTCAGTGCTTTGTGGTCAACAACTTAAGCATGAAGCAATGGCTCCAGAAACATTGAAAAGACTTTAAAACCAAATCAGAGTCATTTGACTAGTAAAGGTACCAGTTATTTTAAACAACTACTAGAATCTAATATCAAAAGTTATTTAAGGGAAAGAAAGGAAGGAAGGAGGGAAGAAAGGAAGGAAAGGAAGGGGGGAAGGAAGAAGGAAGGAAGAAGGGGGAAGGAAGAAGGAAAGAAGGAAGGAAGAAAGGGAGGGAGGGAGGGAGGGAGGGAGGAAGGAAGGAAGGAAGGAAGGAAGGAAGGAAGGAAGGAAGGAAGGAGAGAAGGCTACAGAATCTCAGAAAAGGAAAAGTGACATTGTAGATAAGTAGTTAATAATGCCAGCAGGTAAAGATATAGTCAGTAAAATGCTAAGAAACTATACAGTACAAGAAATGGAAATGGTTCCATCCTCAAACAGTACAGTAAGGTGATGTATTGATGGCACGTAACATATGCTGGAGAGATTTATGTAAAAAACTTCTATATTGAAGATGATGAGTGAACAGATTTCCCCAGGAAATGTCTTGCCTTTGCAAGATTTGTAAATCATGGTTAAATTCAATAAAATATTTTCTGCTGTGAAAGCCAATGGAAATAAATAATGACCGAAACATATTTAAAATGTGGCCTTCATATCTGGAAATAAAAATGTCTGTCAGCATCTGTACAGACAGTACTGCATCCATGATTGGCTTTATGAAGGGTTTCACTTCTCTTGCAAAAACAAAACAAAAAAAATCCTCACATCACATTTTTCACAGAGAGGTGCTAACGTCAAAAATTCTCAGAAATGAAATATTTCTTGAGGATGTTACAAAACAGTTTTTTTAAACAAAGACAAGTTCACTGAAGAGCACCTAAAGAACTATATGAAAACCTAGACCAAGAACATATAAATCTTGTGCAACACACAGAAATTTGATGGCTTAGCCAAAGAGGAGTTCTCTGGAAGGTGTTTGAGCTGAAAGGTGAATTGGAGAAGTTGTTTTCATAAACGTAATGTCAGGCTTTGCTGAGTGTTCAGAAACGAGCTTACTTTCAGATATTTTTCATCACATGAACCTATGAAACAAGAATCCAGTGTCCTCTAGAATATGTTTTGCCTTTGAGTGACTACAGCCTTGGTTTTAAAGGGAAATTTAATCCTTGGGCAAATCATGTTGCAAAGGAAATGTTGAAGTGTTTCCTGTTTTTGGGTCTTGATGGGGCAAGAGACTATCAGGCCATTCTAAGTCTTACTGAAAACCACCTGGAAGAACTGCATATCAAAATTGAAGAGAATCACACCCCCCTCTTCAATACAAGTGAATCACTGGGTGAGGGACCATTTATCTAAATCTTCTGTTCAAAGGGAAGTTGACTTTAGCAAAGAAGAGGGACTTTGTGAGCTGGAGACTGTTCATTCAATCAAGATGAGATTCCTCGATCGATCCTAGACAAAGTCTAGATTTCTCTTCTGCCATTACTACGAAAGCAATAAGAATCATGAGCAAGGACAGAAATCATCTCATTTAAATTGAAAATGAAATCTGTATATGTTTAGCTCAAATTTGACCCCAAGTGAGTGTTTGTAGAGAAAAAAGAAGCACAGGTTTCATATTACTAAGTTATATTTCATTTTTATTTTTAGTTTAGAAAATAACACTTAAAATGTATACATACACGTATGAAAGGCCACATATGTCTATAATAATTTTGTACTGCTAAATCTCTCTTTGAGCCTGAACATATCTCTTGGTATGAAAATATTGTTTTGAATGCCTTGTGTCAAATTTGTCGTAAACTATATATTTTAATTCAAATTCCTTTGGTTTTAGTTTTGCTCTTCAACATGATCAAAAATAAAGTATAAATAAAATTCATTAAAATCCATTTCTAATTTTTACTTAAATGTATTCTCCTGAGTCTATCTTTCAAAAAAGTTAAATCCCATTTTGACTTAAGACAGCCATCTAACCAAAATGTATTGTTCGCCTTATGCATTTATAAAATTTATGACAAGGAAAGAAAACAGTTAATTTAAAAAATTAATTAACTATAAATGCTTGGAAGGGAGTCTCTTGAAAAATTGGCTAAAAACTCATTTTTTAAATATAAAAAATACTCTAGCAGACACCATATAACACATGCCATGAACTACAAGTATCTTGCAGAGTAGAAATTTATAATACGACAATTAGGCCTATTTGGATGAAAAAAAAAAGGTATTTAAAATAGGTAATTTATTTTAAAAACAAAAATTAAGAAAGAAAAACCTGAAGATTTTTTTACCAAAATTTCTGGCCTTCATTGGAGTTGATATCCACAGTGGAAATGGAGAATCACACAAATTAATAGGCCAATAAACGGGCGAAAATAAACAGAATCACAGGAAAAAAAATTATCTTCACAATTATTGTTGGATTATAATCTCTATAATTAATTGATCACACTAATGTATATAGGCATTATAATTTTATGCAGGGGCTTAAATATTTAAGTGGTTCCTTCAGGGTAAAAATATTAAAGAAGGCTGATATCCAATATCTAACATCTATTTCATCTATCATCATCTATGATTTTTTTAAAAATTAAAATATTACAACTGAAAGGGCAAAGCCTGTGAATACATGATCGATATAGATAAATAATATTACAGTAGGGTTATTTTTGAATGTTGCATAGTATACTTCCTTTTGCTATAAGAAATGGATTTTAAACAACCTTACGAGACTTGTTAACATTTCATTAGTCTATAATTTTTGAATGAGAAAGGGATAGATAATCTGTTGTAACAAAGATGAAAAGACTCCAGAATTTCTTGTGTTAAAAATACACAAACAGGGGCGCGTGGGTAGCATCTGCCTTCAGCTCAGGTCATGATCCCAGGGTCCTGGAATCGAGCCTTGTGTTGGACTCTCTGTTTGGCCGGGAGTCTGCTTGTCCCTCTCCCTCTGCCTCTGCCCCCGTCCCCGGCTTGTGCTCTCTCTCACTCTCTCTCACAGATAAATAAATAAATAAATAAATAAATAAATAAATAAATAAATAAATACAAATAAATAAATAATACTTCAAAGTGTGAAATTCTCCCCAAAATAAATAAAACCACATGTTATTTTTGACCCATGAAATTAGAGGAAGAAATGCCAGTAGACACAGAAATCATGTTTGAAAGACAAACATTGCCTAAGATTTCACAAGGATTAAAAATAAAAACAAAAATAAAGAAGTCCAGACAGGAAAGGGAGTGGGTTGTCTGAAATGGCACAGCTGTTTGCAGAGAAGTTGCAAGTTTTTCATTATCACATACTTTCAACAGCCAAAATGTGCATCTCAACATAAAAATCATACAACCCTCTAAATACGGGATGGGAAGCAATTTCTCACTCCAAAACTGTGCCTTTGAAAAGCTACCTATAAAACAACTTGAGTTCTGGAAATAGAGAATGTGTGTGTATTGTTGACTCAGGCTCTGCTTTATTTTGCCAAGGTCAGACTTTTTCTTTAAAAGGCATTAATAAAAAAAAAAAAAGGCATTAAATATCAAAACTGGGGCCATGAAACTTGATAATTTGTAACTTTGAAGAAAGTAGTACATGAAAGAGAATCCTCGTGCATAAATTAATACCAATTCTATTAAAATATGTATAGAGCACTTACATAGCGCATAATTTTAGAAATTGTTTTAGAACCCATTTTATTTCTTTGTCTGGTAATGAACTCCTTGGGAGTACTACAGCCAGAATCTTTTCTTCAGTAAGCAGAGCTTTATACATACCTACCTACCTCCTTTCCCTTCTCATGGTTACAGGTGACCAGAAAAAATCCCATTGCTGCCATGGTAGGATTAGAATATAAGGGGGTAGATAAAATTTCCTCAGCCATGTGGTTAATGAAAACTCCCTCCTCAAGTTGAAATTACACTCCTCTTCTTCCAATCTAAGTGTATTTACTTCTTCAGGGGATGTCAGTGAGTATCAACCACTAAAACTTCACCTCGGTGTGGGCTCTTATGTGGAGAGCCGAGGCTGGGGGCAAACGGGAGTGGAAAAGTGAGAAATGTTTAAAGGAAAGGATGAAGGAAAGGGAAGAAATAAAAAATAGAGGGGAATATTTGCCTCCATCATAACAAACGTCAACTAATTCAGGACTCTTTCCTTTAGGATTTCTCACAACTACGCCTCATTTTTATTTTAGATGCTGTTTATTACTTGCATCCTGGTAACATGGTAATCCTGAAACTTCAAGAAGCATTCTTAAAGATGCTGAATGTGTCTGGAATTAGTAAGTAAAACCAAATGTTATAAATGTGTAGCTCATTATCATATAATTTGGTTAATAGTAAAGATCAGATCTGACGACATATATCCACATACTATTACAATCCGTTATGATGAGCTTAGCTGTTGCCAGTGTTGGTGTCATTTCATGGCCATGGGACTATAAAGATGACCGTAACACATAAATATACTCTATTCATTTTAATGCCCTAATTAGAGTAATGAAAACAACCCAGACTCAGTAGATTTACACTGGAGGATAGGAGAGGACATTAAAAACTCTGCAGCAATAACAGTGCATCTTATTTTTTTAACATTTTATTGAGATACAATTTATGTACCCTAACATTCACCCACTTAGCTGAACAACTCAATGGCTTTTAGTATATTTATAGAGCTGCATGCCACAACCATAATCTAATATTAAAACGTGTCATTTACAACACAGAAATCTTGTACCCATTTAGCTGTCACCCCGTTCCTAACCCCAGGCAATTCTGGAACATTGCTCATAAATAGGGTCATATAATGGGTAGTCTTTTGTCACTTCTTTCACTCAGCATAGAGTTTTTGAGGTTATCCATGTCATAGAATGTATCTGCACTACATTCCTTAATATGACTATTTATTTGGACTATTTTCACTTTCAGCTATCACACATAATGCTGAATAACAGTGTACCTTGAAAAATGAAACAAAAGGGGCGTCTGGGTGGCTCAGTAGGTTAAGTGTCCCACTCTTGATTTCTGCTCAGGTCATGATCTCAGGGTCCTGGGATCAAGACCCACGGAGGGCTCCCTGCTCAGTGTGGAGTCTGCTTGAGGATTTTCTCTCTCTCCCTCTCCCTCTGCGCCTCCTACTGCTCATGCTCTCTCTCGTGCTCTCTCTCTCTCTAAAATAAATAAATAAATCTTAAAAAAAAAAGAAAGAAACAATAGTAGACTAATAAACAGCCATATGCTGCTCATCCTAGAGCAGAAACTTGTTTCCCAATGAAATTGTTACAAAGATACAAATCAAGGCTATATTAAGATACAGTTTAACTTTGACTTGATATGATCTATCTAGTTTCTCATTTTACAAAGTATATGGGACATAATGTCATTTGTCATATTCTTTACTTTTTACCAATTATTTGGTGTTATTCTGGACATCTGAGAATTTAATTTTTTAAAGTAGAATCCAATATTTTTCTGAATCCTAGGTTCCATTAATAGTGTTAAAATATATTTTTCAAAACTTAAAATCATTAATCTCATACATATATAAAAACTGCCTGTGTCAAAATCATACTTGACTCATGAATGACGAAACAGTAAAATAGTAAAAGTGGTTCCGAGGGCATTTTAGAAACAGAATTTATAGGAAGTAGAAAAAGAGTGTTAGAATTAAGATTCTGTCAGATACTGGACTAAGGGCAATAAAATCATTACCTTTGGGATTGTTTTATTTTTTCTTTTTCCTCAACAGAAATCTTCAGGTTAACATAACAACCGTATGTTATCTTGATTCTAATCAACTTGTGAATAAAAAGTCAAACAGGAGTAAATTTTCCTAGAGAATAAAATAATCCATGAAAATACCCTTGTATGATTTTGAAGAAACATCCTGACACTTTTTCTCCCCTTAACTATTTTTCCGACTTTTGGAAAATTTTTCTTCATAATACCATGGTGCAGGAAGTAGGTAGATGTAACTCATGTTAAGAGCTTTATTATTATTGACAATATTCTGGGCACCTGGATGGCTCAGTTGGCCAAGCCTCTGCCTTAGGCTCAGGTCATGACCCCAGGGTCCTGGGATCAAGTCCCACATTGGGCTCCTTGCTCGAGGGGAATCTGCTTCTCCTTCTCCCCCTCCCACTTCCCGTGCTTGTCTTCTCTTGCTCGCTCTCTCTCTCTCAAATAAATAAATAAATCTTAAAAAAATATTTTTCATTTTTGTGTTGTATTTCTATGTGTTTTGGTATTCATTGAAAGAGTAATACCATATTACCTTGAGGAAAGCACGATTTTATTTGTTAAGTTTCCATCACTTTATTTATTTTCCAACTTCGCTCAAAAGTGTTCCTTTTAACAATCAAATTTAGTTAATATAATCAAAGGTTTGTCTTATCTATAGCTAAGCAACGAATTTTAGGATAAAAAGAAACACATGAAACTAGTTAATAAAGTGGACCATGCATGGGAAAACCTCTCTCTCTATTTTAATTGATCTCTGTATTATCCAGGGCATTATTAAAGGTCTGTCCTATCGTGTCTAATTCGCAAGAGAATGAGACAAAAATTAGTAATAACCTGTGAAAGAAAAATGGCAAGAATATATTATAGCAAGGTATTTTGTGTGGTTACTTGTATACTCCTGCCCTGCAGAATGATATAAGAAAATTATAGGAAGTTTTAAGATGTACACCTAAAAAGTTATTGATTTGGAAAGTACACCTAATTATAGTTTGTAAGTCATACGGAGTCACGTAAAATCACATGGCATGAGCAACGGGCACCTATATGGAGGCACGCTTCTCTACACAGGCTATGCTCTAATACTAATAGAAAGTCTAAATACTGACCCTGATCCATTCTTCACTTACCCTCAAATTAACAGCAACATAAGCAATAACAGTGGTACCCATTGATTTACCTACTTTTCTTTTCTTAAACTGACAGACACACCCAACTATTTTAGCAGAGGAAGTGAACTTGCTTACACTCTTTAAACTCCTCAGCTATTCTGACAATGAGTTATGGGACTTCATTAATTTGTCTACAGTCCCTTTCATAAGTAAACCTGAACAAAGAGCCAAATTCCTCCATGAAAAGAACTACAAAAGAAAGTCTTGGAGCAAAACGTGTGACCTACTCTTCGAGCAGCCAGACAAGTAGACAGTCCCCAATTAGTCCCCAGGGAAATAAGACATTATTTATATATGGGGCTGCTGAAGTAGTATTGAGAATAGACAGTAGGAGTCTATGCTTAAACTTGTATTTTTTTCATGAAAAATCATATATTTAACATGGAGACACACTATGTCAGAGAATTAAATAGAAGCTATAATTTTATTACTTTAGTTTTTGCCCCTTTTACAGTGGTTTTAGGGAATTATAATTTCCTCAATTCCTTTTTTTTCCAAAAAGTAATAGATTTATATTAAAAATGAAAAAAAAAGGTGTGAAAGGTTATATTTTTCTCCCTTTGGTGCCACCATTTTGTTGCTACTGAGGGACTATAGAAGAGGTGGCTACTACTGTTTCATTAAACCAGGATCTCTATGAAGTTCAGCTGCAGACCATGTGTTCAGCTTTTCTTTTGAAAATGTGCTCCATCAAAACCACATTCTTTCGCCAGTGCAAATTCATGAAAGTCTACATGTCTCTGCTCGAATTATCCAAATTCTGCCTCTGAGGCAAGGGATGTAAGGGAAAACGATGACAGTCTTGAGAGATGCCAGTTGCTGTATGGCTGACCAAGAGTCAGCAACTGTGCTAGCTGAGGTAAGAGCCAAGCAGATGACAATGACCAGAATGCAGCTGTGCGGAGCCTGCAGTCCTAGGCTGGTGCCTGGTAGAGTCTGAAGGAGTCATTAGATATTTTTATTGGCCTCAAACCTGGAAATGGCATCTCTGTCCTTCAACTGGATCAGGGATTGAGATCTGATTAAGAATTATTAAAATAAACAATGACATATAAATAATAAGTTAATACAATTATAATATAATAATAATATAATAAAATCATTTGTCCCTATTCTAGATAATCTTTCTAATTCCCCAGAATGAATGGGAAGAGAAGGGACTCTCATGTCTAATCAGGAATCATTTGCCTTTTAGAACAAATCATACGTCTTGAAACTAAGTGATCCTAAGTTACTGGAAACTTACAGAAGACGCAATGAGAGAGCATCTGGACTACTTTCTGATAAGGAGATTGCACAGTAGAGTAAAACTGAGTCCTTTTTGCAATGATATAAACTATGTTTGGTCGAAGGTGTGTGGTGGTGGTGTTGGAAGATGGGCAGGAAATGACAGAGAAAAGAGAGATTGCTGCCTGATCACAGGCTTTTCGCTTTCCTGAAAAATTTGCAATTATTTCTGGGAAGTCAGAAAAATTTTGGAAAGGGGAAATGACATGATCTGTAGTTCAGGATCCTACTGTTGTGCAAAGACGAGTAAAGCACTAGCAGTATTTCAGTCAAATGGGGCACTCTTTCTTGTAAGCAGTACTGTAAATGGCTAAGGCAGCCCAGCCCGATAAACCTGAGCACGACTGAAAATAAGGAAAACATTACAAAGTTACCTGTAGATCCCATCTGAAGAGAGGGTTAAACTTTCAAAGGAAAACAAAAGGTTCTGAAAGCTTTGATCTAAGGAATGATTTTAGAATTGGCTGCCTCAGAATGTCCCGGAGATCAATTAATGCAATTCCCCCGAGAGAACTCGGAATGCCCCCGCAATCTCTAAGGAGCTTTGGAATTTTCACTCTTTGGAGGGAACCAGTCAGATGAGAATCTATCCCTATACATGTGGGCATCAGTGATACCAAATTCACAAAGTCACCTTATCCATACACTTTCACATTCTACAAGCTTAACAACTAGTAAAAATACAAAGTTTAAAGACAATGCCTCTTCAAAGCCGCATGTAATTGTTAAACATTTATGTAAGTGGGGAACGGGAATAGGCCACCTGGCAATTTTACAAGGTGAAAAAATGCTTTCCTCAAAATGACAGTTTTTACTTCTACTTCCCTGGTGTGAGAGTTCACTAATTATTTGTTGCTGTAAGTTTCACGGTATTAAGGAACTGTTTGAACTGAAATTATTATTGTTCATGTTAGGACTTTTCAGGATCATCCCTGAAGTATTTGTAATTTCAAACACATTTATTATGCCAGTGTGAAACATTTAATTTATTCATGAGACTATATGTATTAGCTCGGTAATCTTTAATTTTAGATGAAAAAGCCAAAAGAGCATATAAAAAAAGTTCATCTTAGAAGTGGATAATGACTTGAAAAGAAGTAATTTCAAAGCTGTTCAGGAAAACTAACATCTACAAAGAAGTCAGAAATACTAACTAAAACAGAGTGACAGCACTTTTATTCTAAATGTGCAATGTTTAAATCAAGGCTGATCCTTAAAATAGATGGCATGATTTGAAAAAAATAAGTAAAAAGCCACAAAATGGATTTCTAAAGTTATTAAAAGTGCTCCAAATTCCAGCTATGAGAGTTAAAAACAGGATGGTAATAAATCTTGGATGGTTCAAATTGTCCCAGTGTAATTAACAGGGCCTCTGTGGTACCCATTGACTTACCTACTTTTCTTTTCTTAAACTGACAGACACAGCCAACTATTTTAGCAGAGGAAGCAGAGGAAGTTTTTGCTTTGACCGTCAAAGGCATCCCAGCTTGGATAATAAATTACATAAGCACCTTGGTCATAATACATCCCTGAAAATTATCTTAATTATCCAGGAAATGAAATGTAGTTGAAGAAATAGGCTTATCAAAATTTATTTTCAGTAAAAGTGGAAATTTTAAAAATATATGTATTTTATCATAACCTGACCAACATCCCCAACAAATACATGTAATCATAATTTGGTATTTATTTATAAATAAATATATTTAATGTTATAAAATTACTTTAAGGATCACTTAGCTGCTTCTTACAAGTTTAATATGCTGAAATTAGCACATTTTTCATTAACTATATCTTGTTTCTGATACTGTAATTTTGTACCGGTTTTCTTTTAAGTAGGCTTTGTGTGTTCCACAGATTTTCATCGTTTTTCCCCCCTCAATCTCGTCCTATAAATTAAAAGATTAGAATAGAATGCTCTTAAAGTATTCAGCCAGATTTTTATTTCTTCAAGGAGTCTGCTAATCTCTATATTTCTAGAGAGTAATCATCTATAATTTTTATAATTATTTATATATTTGTACTTATATACTATGTTTTTTTTATTTTGGCCACCATTTTTTTTCCATTGTTGTCCCATCTTTTAAATCTTTTTTTTTTTTTTAATATTTCATTTTTAAGTAATCTCTCCATCCACCAACGTGGGGGTCAAATTTACAGCCCTGAGATTAAGAGTCGCACACCCTACCAATTTAGCCAGCCCGGTGCCCTGGGCCTTCTATTGTACTGAGACAGTTTCCACATTTACATCCTCCAGATAATTTTGAAACAAGACTTGATTTTTATTATCTCCTGAATACCGCTTTAAACATAATTAGTGTAACCTAACAAACGTGTATTACTTGTAGCATATTTAATTATTTCCAAAATTCACTATCCTCACATTCATCTATTTACATGGTATAAATTGTTGATTTTTTTTACCTTTTTTTAACCAAACTCAAAAATAACAATTTTAATATTAAACAGTTGGATTTGCTAATATTTCATCAATTACTTTGTTTCTTGCATTTCTTTCATGACATTCTTGGATTTTACTTTCTCCTACAAGAAATTATTTTAAAATCATATAGTGTGTTTTAAGCTTTAAAATCTTTATGTACTCTAAAACTAGTTTTATTTTGCTTTCACCTTGACTATGTCCACTAAATATGAAACTTGAAGTTGACTATGATTTACCCTCAGTACTTCGAAGATGCCATCATTGGTGGTACAAAGTAGGCTGTGTATTTTCGATCATGAATTTTGCCATGGACTCTTTTAATTGTCGTTATTTTTCAGTTTCACTCTGATGTGACCAGATATAAGATTATGTTCTTTTTTTTTTTTTCCTGCTTGCAACGTGTTTTGAATTTTGTATCTTGGGAAACTTTATCAAGTCTGGAACCATCTTGGTTATTCTCCTTCAAACATTGATTATGTTATTTTTTCATTTGAATCTCTTTTATATCTCTGGTGGGAATTCTAAAACAATGCATCATGTTGCATATATAAAAATTTCTTTATGCTGGTTTGGAGGTAACTTTCACACGTAGGTCACATAAGGCTGATACTATTTAGAGTTTTCCTTGCAGTAAACATATTTTATGAAAAAAAAAATCTGATTTGTTATTCTTTCATGTATCTACCATTCTTATTTATGACTGCTTATTTTTGTTTCACACATATTATTTATGTTTGATGAGTATATCACTTTTTTTGAGCATCCAAACATTAAATATTTTAAATTCTCAGACTGATTGTAACACTAATTTCTCCCAGAGTGAATGTGTATTTTGTTGCTTGATTTAATACTGTATTACTTATTATTTAATTGCTTGCATGATCTAGTAAGTGCAGATTATAAGTATGTTTTGAATGGGAAAGGTTTGGAGATTTTGATTTTTATTTTGTTGTTATTGGCGAATGTGTGTGCATGTATATATATTTGCTTTCCTTCGATTTTTATTTTGTTATTTTCTCCCCCTCCAGCAACTCTGCACTTTTGAAGTTGCTTCCTTCTAGTCCCTACAAGATACAGCTATTAAAACAGCATTTGACAGTTTCTACTTTATAAACATACCCAAGCTATCAGAGATCCATTCACAGAGTCAGCTGACAACTTGCCTCAGTACTTGGACGAAGGTGTTGTTTTCTGTGCCTGTTTCCTTAGGTCAGCAGCTTTCTATAATGCTGCTGTGGTATTATAATGCCCTATCCCAAGCAGCAGGACAACAGCCATTTTTTTTTTTTCAGCCTCTTTTCACAATAGAGGGGGAGGGATCTATTTCTTCCCAGCCCTAAACTTTAAATGCTGGGTGGAGGGTGGGGTGTCAGGGTGGCTAAATCTGTTAAGCCTCCCACCCCTGGTTTAGGCTCACGTCATGATCTCCGGGCGATGAGATGGAGCCCTGAGCGGGGCTTCATGCTTAGTGGGGAGTTTTCTTGAGATTCTCTCCCTCCCCCCTTTCCCCTCCCCCACTCTGTGCGTGCGCTCTCTCTTTCTCTAAAATAAATAAATAAATCTTTAAAAACAAACAAAATGCTGAGAGGGAATAGGAAGAATTATGTCACAGAGAGCAGCAATCTTAGAGCTTTGCTTTTCGGGAGCCCCACCTTGCGTCCACTCCTGTCTTCTAATTCTTAGAGTCCAACAGGCCAGTGGCATAGCCCGTAACAGCTTTGCAATTATGGGGGCTCATTTCTTGACGTATGGAAATGTTTACCATGTCATTGGATCTCAGCTACCATGTCATTGGATCTCAGCTACTGAATATATAGTATATAAATATACAATACTTATGTGAATATATATATATGTATTTGGATTAATGGGTCTGTTAAAAACTCATTGCATCTTTTGGGGTGCCTGGCTGGCTCAATCAGAAGAATATGCAACTCTTGATCTTGGGGTGGTGCATTTGAGCCCCATGTTGAGTGTAGAGATTACTTAAAAATAAAATCTTAAAAAACAAAACAAACAAACAAAAAAAACCGTCATTGCATCTTTTGATCAGTAGTTCATATTTCCAATTATAGAATTAGTGGGAAACTTACTTATGATCCCTATGATCTCTCCACAATTAACTGAAGCCCACTTGCACTGTAAAAACTGAGAGATCTGTGTTTTATCATTTTTCTAAATATCTTTGTTATTATACATATAAAATAACAACTAAAAAGTAGAAAAACTTAAAAATTTATAAACTCATAAAATAGTATAAAAATGCTAATGAGTCTTTTCAATCAAAGGATATTATAATAATTTGAAGGTATTCAAAAGTTCTAGTTTTTGATCCACTATTCTTTAAAAATTAAAATGCGAGTAGAGTTGATTTTTATTTTTGGAATCTTTAAATAGTGAATTAGAAGTATCTTATAATTGTTTTATCATGTCTAATTCCAAGAGAAACTGTCCCATAACTAACACTATGAAGGACTTCCTAGCTGTTCCCAGCTTTGTTCTATGCATTTTATAAATATAGTCTTGATTAATCTTCACACTTCCTAAGAGGTAATTACTATTTCTGAGGTTTCAGAAAAGGTATTTGCTGATAGCACAGCATGTACGAAATGACAGAGTCAGAATGCGACTGTTGGCAGTCTGACTCCAAAGGAAGGTGCTATGTAGTTTTGCTCGTTTCACTTTCAAAGTAGATATCATGAGGTACCACATGAGAGTGACTGACCTCTTGTCTTTGTACAGTTATGAATGAGCTGTTTTCCTTCTGCATTTCTCTTCTCTCTCCAAAAAGCCTTTCTTCATTATCAAATGCCTGGCTATACAATTGATTACAATTGATTTATGGACCTTTGAAGATTTCTGCTTTTGTATTTGATGGTGTATATTTTATATATAATGATAGATAGCCTTAAACATACAGCTTACAGATGATTATGTTAGTATAAGAAATGCATAATAAATTTTCATTCCTTTTACACATTGTAGAACAATGCCTACACATGAAAACAGCCAAATATGTTTCTGATATAATTCTCCTGACTATAGATTACTGTAAATAAACAGATTCTAAATTGTGACAAAGACTACAGAAGGACATTGTGTTTGACCTTGAGGATTTAAAAATCAAAGTGAAATTATTACTAATATTATCATTGCCAAAATTCAAAAGCACAAGAATCAAGTAAACCAATTTAATCTCTAGAGCCCAGTAGATGTGGCCCAATATGAGTGGTTTTATTACTTGGCTTAACAAAGAAAACAAATTAATAACAAGTCCTCAATATTTTGCCATATGGCTAAATTTCATATGTCTATTTACTGCCCTCATTAATGTCTATGAAGAGGACATTCATGATCTCATTTTACTTTGAACAGCTTTGCTTCCTTTGTTCTCACTGGACTTTACTTAGGCTACTCTTTCATTAAACAGCTCAGTAATTAATCCCTTTATTAGCTATAGACTTTTAGAGTAAATCTATATAGGAATAGTTTTCTTTAGGAAAGGAAAACTGTTTGTAAATTGCAACAAAGGGCTTCCTAATATAAAAGAAACAAAACAAATGTGTGTGTGTGTGTGTGTGTGTGTGTGTGTGTGTGTGTACACTGGGGCATGAGTGTGTGTATATATAGTCAGAACCTGAACTTGAGAACATGTGATATTGAAAAATGTATTATAGGTGCTTTTGTTTTGAACTCAAAATGAATTTTCCCTTAAAACAATATTATTAGATTTCTAGGTTAGCCTAATATAGACCTCATGTGTTATAGAAATATATAACCTGACTGATGAATCCTAGGATTTGAGAAACAAGAGGAAGGAAGAAGGGGAAAGTAGAGTCAAGTACAACACAAGTCAAAATATTGTGACAGGTGAACTTTTCCTTTAGGCTGACATCATTTCTGTACTTCTCCCCAACCTCTGCTATACATCTACTCACATGCACAGGAGTAGGTCCATTGAATGTGGAAACAGGCCTGGCACTAAATGAGGGGTTAACAAGTAAATATCCATTCCTTCATCTGCAAAGTGATTAGGATCACAGACCCTGGAACCAGACTTTTGGGGCTCAAATTTTGTTTTTTTCACTAATAAGTTTTGTGACCTTAAACAATTTATTTAATCACCCTGTTTCTTAGTTCACTTATTCATAAAATGGAAATAGTACCAGTAACTAGCTAGTAATTAACTCATACAGTTTTTATGAAAATAAGCTGAATAGTGTATTTCAAACTTGTAGAACAATGACTGACAAGATTTAAGTGGCATGGAACTTTTAGCTATTATTATTAATGTTATTATTAATAAAAAAACATGTATTAGAGCATCAGTTTTATGTCAAATGCTAGATCAGAGGATGAACGTATAAGATAAATAAGAACAGTTCCTGAATCAATGAGTTTCAGGCTAGGGCACCTGGGTGGCTCAGTTGGTTAAGTGTCTGCCGTCGGCTCAGGTCATGATCACAGGGTCCTGGGATCGAGTCCCACACTGGGCTCCCTGCTCAGCGGGGAATCTGCTTCTCCCTCTCCCCTTCACTCCCTCTCCCCACTTGTGCTCTCTCTCCCAAAGATAAATAAATAAAATCTTTTAAAAAAAAGAGTTAAAAAAAAGTTTCAGGCTAGAGAAAATGGAGATTGTCCAGTTTTAAAGATGATCAAATAGGGATACCAGGAGAAAATCCATGGAAAAAGAGTTTAAAAATGTGTGAATGCTTCAATGCAGAAGTACCTGTGTTTAAGACAAACATGACTATCCAGACATTGAGGGAGTGAGCAATTATAAGCAATCAAAGGATCGGGAAATAAATTTAGATATTGAGAGATGCACGCACACGAGAAGATGGTATTTTAAATGTTAAGCAACAGGTATTCAGATCAAAATTTGAGGGGAAGGAATCCAAGCACCAGAAGACTATGAAGTAAACAGTGAGAAGCAAGCCATTAAGAAACCAGAAAACAGAGAAGCTCATCTTGGAGCAAATAGAAGCCAACAGGGCAAGACTGACTAAATGCAATTATTGAGCTTCTTCCTTTAAAAATCAATTATTCCCTATGCCTAGGGACATGCCTAGTCTCCGAATCTGAGGGCATAGTTTAGAACTGGGAGAATTTAGATAGAATTCACAATTAACATAAGAACACTTGGCTCCAAATTTTATCAGGTATACAATCTTCCTGAGCAATAGATTGTCCGTTTAAAAAATACAGTTATATTAACACATGTTTTATTCTCTAATCAAAAAGAACGAGTGGGGAAAATAAGTTTTAAAGTAATGTATAAGCCATATATATATATCAATTATCTAAATCATCATATGACCACAGTCACAAACCTAAATATATTGGAAAATTTCAGTACAGGGACCAAAATATTAGGATGTGCCAATGTGCTGTTGTAGGTCCTTACTGTACTGCTTCAATGCCAAGGCATTCTCAATCCCCTTTATTCCTCTAAAAAGCTTGGAGCATAGCAGGAAATTAATTAATATGCATTGAATAAATAATATGGGGACTGGCCAATTAAATCACATTAATCTGGGAAAGATTATCAATACCTTACTCCTTGTAAAAGTATTTGCATTTTCCAGAGAAGAGCTTCTTGATACCAAATTAATGTCCAAATGGTAGAATTTTAAGGAATGTGGCAAACTTTACATGAAAAAAAAAGAAAAAGTGAAAAAAATTAAATGAGAGTTATGCATGGGAGCTTAAACAAGAGATGTGGCACTCTCCTGTTTGACAGTTCCTTTCTTTCTCCCAAATTTGAGCACAAGTGTTCTTTCAGACCCCTGTGACTGATTTTTGGTTTGTATTTAATTTCATGGCCATTCTTACGCTTTTTACAGGACTGGGGTTGAGGGTAGCTGGTCAACAGCAGGTCTTTGGGTATGGATTAAAATTGTTTTACACATTAGAAAGTGATTATTTAAATTAAGAGAAATACTGGAAATATTATATACAAAATAATGCCTAATCCACATCATGGCAGTTTTGATCTAAATATTTGGCTCATTTCATCATAAACATAGTTTACCAAACTGATCAGCATTTTTCCTCTAGATAAATTTAAGCAATGAAAGATCTTTCATCTGAAATATTATTTCCAGAATGTACTATCTTCTTAAACACTTTAAAGGTGTAGACATCTAACATACTTAATATGTAATGTATCTGTTGTAATTCAGGAGTACGTCTGCACTATACACTTTTAAAACACCTTAACTGGGTTTTTAAACTTCTGCCTATCTTCTGTGTGTAAGATGCTCAGTTATTAAATGATACATTCTAGAATTTCCTCAACTAGGTGACTTCTAGAATTTTGGATTGGATTTATCAGTAAAATATGGATCAACATGAGATTTCTGATCTACTTGCATTGTTTAATCTGGACACAGAGAATCAAAAAGAAAAAACAAAACAAAACAACCCTACCAATTAATAACTAATTTTATTTCAAAAACATAAGTAATGTTTAAACAAAAGAAATTAAAAGCCCACAAAATACAGGAATTATGAAAAACATTGTTTTTTTCTAATATAATGGATATTGCCTTATAATAAACTCAGTATAAAAACTCACTCTGTTTTGGGGCACCTGGGTGGCTCAGTCTTTTAAGCATCCGACTCTTGATTTTGGTTTGGGTTCCTCCATGCTCAGTGGGGAGTCTCCTGGAAATGCTTTTTCTCTTCCTCTCCCCCTGCCCCTCCCCCCACATGCTCTCTCTCTCTCTCACTCTCTCTCTAAAATGCATAAACAAATCTTAAAAAAAAAAAGATTTTTTTTATTTTAAAAGCATTGCAAGCAACATGTGAGAAAAACATTCCTCTTCCACTGAAAGGAATGAGAAAATTGAAGAATGTGATTCTAGTCAATTTTAGCTCCACCCCTACACAAATAATCTGGTATAAACCTCATTAATAACACAAAGTATATCTTTGCTTCACTGAAATAAAGTTTTAAAATATACATGATTTTTTTTTTTTAATCAAGAGAGTTAAGACCCCGACTAGTCAGGGGAATGTTGAAAAAGAAAACCAAAGCTGGGGGCATCACAATGCCCGACTTCAAGCTCTATTACAAAGCTGTGATCATCAAGACAGTATGGTACTGGCACAAAAACAGACACATAGATCAGTGGAACAGCATAGAGAGCCCAGAAATGGGACCTCAAATCTATGGTCAACTAATCTTTGACAAAACAGGAAAGTATATTCAATGGAAAAAAGACAGTCTCTTCAATAAATGGTGCTAGGAAAATTGGACAGCCACTTGCAGAAGAATAAAACTGTACCATTCTTTTATACCATACACAAAGATAAACTCAAAATGGATGAAAGACCTAAATGTGAGACAGGAATCCATCAAAATCCTAGAGGAGAAAACAGGCAGTAACCTCTTCAACCTTGGCCATAGCAACTTCTTGCAAGACACGTCCCTACAGGCAAGGGAAACAAAAGCAAAAGTGAACTATTGTGACTTCATCAAGATAAAAAGCTTCTGCACGGCCAAGGTAACAGTCAAAACTAAAAGGCAACCTAAGGAATGGGAGAAGATATTTGCAAATGACATAGCAGATAAAGGGCTATTATCCAAGACTTATAAAGAATTTATCAAACTCAACACCCAAAAAACAAATAATCCAGTCAAGAATTGGGCAGACGACATGAACAGACACTTCTCTAAAGAAGACAACAAATGGCCAATAGACACATGAAAAAATGTTCCACATCACTTATCATCAGGGAAATATAAATCAAAACCACAAAGAGATACCACTTTACACTAGTTAGAATGGCTTAAATTAAAAAGACAGGAAACAACAAATGTTGGCAAGGATGTGGAGAAAGGGGAGCCCTCTTACACTGTGGGTGGGAATGCAAGTTGGTACAGCCACTCTGGAAAACAGCATGGGTGTTCCTCTAGAAGTCAAAAATTGAGCTACCCTACAACCCAGCAATTGCACTACTGGATATTCACCCCGAAGATACAGATGTAGTATAAATGGGCACCTGTACCCTAATGTTCATAGCAGCAATGTCCACAATAGCCAAACTGTGGAAGGAGCCAAGATGCCCTTCAACAGATGAACGGGTAAAGAAGATGTGGTTCATATATACAATGGCATATTACTCAGCCATCAGAAAGGATGAATACCTACCATTTCCATCAACATGGATGGAACTGGAGGGTATTATGCTAAGTGAAATAAGTTAATCAGAGAAAGACAATTATCGTATGGTTTCAGTCATATGTGGAATATAAGAAATAGCTCAGAGGATCATAGGGGAAGGGAGAGAAAACTGAATGGGAAGAAATCAGAGAGGGAGACAAACCATAAGAGACTCATGACTCTGAAACAAACTGAGGGCTGTGGAAGGAGAGGTGGGTGGGGGGATGGGGTAACTGGGTGATGAGCATTAAGGTGATGGGCACTGGGTGTTATATGCAACTAATGAATTACTGAACACTACATTAAAAACTAATGATGTTGGCTAATTGAATTACAAAAAAAAAAAAAGAACCCAGAACTTTACTACATACCCTAAAATAAATTATGGAATGTTGTTAATAATAATGTATGAATATTGGTTCATGAGTTGTAACAAATGCAAGATGTTAATAACAGGAGGACCTTTGGGGAGAGGAGAGTAATATGGGAACTCTGGACTTTCTTTTCAATTTTTCTGTAAACCTAAAACTGTGCTAAAAGTAAAGTATATCAATTTGAATTTTAAAAATGAGAGTTGTTATTTGCATGACACTTTTATTGTCAAAATGATCTATAATTGCTTACTTAAATTATTCTGGTACAGTTAGCTATGGTCTGTGGTGCCACATACAAAAAAAACAACAACTGAGATATATCTGTATTTTTCCATTTTTTTAGCATCTGTAAAACACATTATCATATGATTTATTATTCCCTCATTAGAAGGAATTTTAAACATGGAGTTGATAATTCATTCTAGATATTTACAATATGGATATTATGGCAACTAGCAATCTAAAATATGAAGTAACTAGAAACATTAGCATGGAAAAATATACAACTATATGTCTTATGTGTAAAAGTATGCCAAATATAACTTTTATGATCTGATAAACAATTTCCTGTTTACACTAGATATATATATCATCTCCACTTATGAGTCCTTTGGATCAACTTCTTGAGGCATATAAGAACTTCAAGAGTTGTATAATTAGTGGAAAGAACACAGTTAATTCAAAGGAGAGGTAATCCAGATACAGGGTAATTTTGAATAAGTGTCTTACTCTAAGGCAGCTCTAAATGACCTCAAGCAAAACAGGAGGAACCATAAATGCCCCGAGCCCTGGCGAAGTGAAAGGTAGAAAAGACAGACAACAAAGAAACAAAGATGCCATTGGAAACAGCACAGAGAATTCACTAGAGAGGAAAATTTAGTGGAGAGAAGGTTGAAATGTTCAAATGAGAGATGAGTAGTATTTGACCTAATGCTATTTTTATAGATTGGAGACTGTATTACATTCCTGGAACGGCCACAAAAATTACCACAAACTTGGTGCCTTATATAAACAGAAGTTAATTCTCTCACATTTCTGAAGGCTAGATGTCTAAAATTGAAGTATCTACAGGGCCACACTCCCACTCGCAGCTCTAGAAGAGAATCCTTTCTTCTTTTTCTCAACTCTAGGAGGCTCCCTCCAGGCTTCCTTAGCTCATAATAGCATCATTCAAATCTCCACGTCATCTTCACCGGGGCTGCTGCTTTGTGTCCTGTGTGCCCTTTTTGTCTCTTAAAAAGACACCCTGGACTTAGGACCTACCCTAATCCAGCATGCTCTTGTCTCTATTCTTTCCTTAATTTCATCTACAAAGTCCCTATTTTAAAAAAAATTTTTTAAAGATTTCGTTTATTTATTTATTTGACAGAGCGAGAGCACGCACAAGCAGGGGGAGCGGAAGGCAGAGGGAGAAGCAGGCTCCCCGCTGAGCAGGGAGCCCGATGCGATGCGGGGCTCGATTCCAGGACCCTGGGATCATGACCTGAGCTGAAGGCAGAGGCTTAACCGACTGAGCCACCCAGGCGTCCCAAGACCCTATTTCTGAGTAGTCACATTCTCAGGTTCCAGAGGACATGAATTGAGGGAAGGAGTATGACACTATTCAACCCTCTATAGAATTAAAGAAAAAAAATTTTTTTTTGTTAACTTGTGAAAAAGAATAGTTTTTAAAAAAGGTAGAAGTATGAAGCACAGAATAGTCACAAATGTAAGTCTGGGTGATGCCAATATACAGAATGCCATTATTTTTTTAAAGATTTTATTTTAATTTATTTGTCAGAGAGAGAGAGCAAGAGAGCCCAAGCAGGGGAAGTGGCCGGCAGAGGGAGAAGCAGGCTCCCCGCTGAGCTGGGAGTCTGATGCAGGGCTCGATCCCAGGACCCTGGGACCATGATCCGAGCCGAAGGCAGACACTCAACTAACTGAGCCACCCAAGCACCCCGAGAATGCCATTTTATGTGAGGACCTGAAACATAAGTATGGATAACTATCAGTGCAATTATGAAAGTTATTCGGAAGGAATGATGAATAATATCGGTAAAGGCATCTCAGTTAAAAGTGGTAGAATTGAACACACGTACTGTTCCCGTCCCTCAGAACCCCTGTGAAATGAGAGTAAAGATATAAAACTGCATAAGCTAAAAAACAGAAAATAACAGGTACCAATATAATATATGCCGCAGGAGATACCAATGACAAGCAAGCTAATTCATGCCTCAAAGTCACAGAAAATATGGGATGGAGGAACTAGAAACTACAGATCAGAAGGTAAATTTTGGGATGGAAACAGGTGATAGATAATGTCTAAATTAAAGAAATTGAGAAAAAGAAATATAAGCATATTATTTGGAAGGTAGAAGTTACGTACCAGAAGAAACAAAGTATTAAGGGGGGAGACACGAGGGGCGCCTGGGTGGCTCAGTCGTTAAGCGTCTGCCTTCAGCTCAGGGCATGATCCTGGAGTCCTGGGATCGAGCCCCACATCAGGCTCCTCTGCTGGGAGACTGCTTCTTCCTCTCCCACTCCCCCTGCTTGTGTTCCCTCTCTCGCTGGCTGTCTCTCTCTGTCAAATAAATAAAATCTTTAAAAAAGGGGGGGAGGGAAACAGGAGGATGAGCAAGGCATCAGCAGAATACTGCTGTTTTTTATTTTATGCTTATTAGCATAGTTAATTTTTAAACTAGAATTATGAATAATATTGATAAAGATTTTCTAAATGTCATTGAAAACAAATACAACATAGCAATTAATAACTGCCTCCATTGAACATTAACTTGAGACAGACACAATGCTTAGCGTTTTATTTGTTCTAAGTTATCTGGCATTCACAACAATCCTCAGAGGTAGATGATACTATTTTATTTAAATTTTATGGATGAGAAAATAGGATAATTTGCACAGATCACACAGCTCTTAAGTGACAAAGATGGGATTCAAACCTAGGGCTTTCTGCTTCCAAATGCCCTTAATTGCTAGACTGTAGAACACTGTGGAACTGAAACCTTTGTCTGAGGACACTGAACTCAGTGATTCTGATTGGGTCATATGACAAAACAATCCCCCAGTAGCATCCCATTAACACTAGGTTAAAAGGGAAGGAGCCTACTTCAAAGTGCCCGATAGGATATTCCCAGTTAAGAAACAACAGAAAGAGAGTATTTGAAAGCCATAGATCATTATGCTGTAAACTGTGTGTCTTATATATTGAATGTGAGATTCTGAAATACCTAATCATCATTGTCTTAGAAAAAAAGAAAACATAACTAATAAATGCTCTTTCTGTTTCTTCCTAAGCCTGACCTAATAGGGGATCCTTACTATTTTCTAGTTTTCATTGGGCTGCCCCCGTTTATGCTTCTTACTCTGTCCTAAATTTTACTAGCTTAATACTTTGATGTCCCAACACAATAATTAATGCAACCCCCATTTATTCTCAACACTGTCTCAACATATGATAAATTATGTAGTCCCCCTATAACTTAAGGAAGCTACGATCGTCAGCACTTACATATTGACAACCTTGGAATTCTAGAGGCAAGGCACATGTTCTTACTAATCATCCATATAATGTAGAACTTGTACCCGCTCTGAGAATCTTCTGGCTCTTTAATTTAAATGTTTGACAGAAAATGGGACTTGGGCAGCTCAATCAACTCTCCCCCTTTTCTCTCAGGCCAGACATCTTCCTACTCCCCCTTCTAACTCCCAATCTAATTAGGTTTCAAACAGAGGAACACCTAGGTGTCCCCTAGCTTTAAATATTTAAATATACTCTTGGGTTTCCCAGCAATTTACACCCCAAACTTCAGCACAGACTTGTAAATCTCTAAACTGTGTGAGATTCCACCCCCCTTCCCTTCCTGTGAGATTAGTGGCTCCTGCGGGGAAAGGGACACTTGTAAGTTCTAAGATTTACAAGAGTGCTGTGCTTTCTAAGGTGTAAATTGCGAGGAAACTCCAGAGTGCCATTAAACATTTAAACGTGGTAAGCATCATGCCCCTTTATCCTCTGGGGCAGCAGTTACCAGTTACCGAGAAAGAAAAGTGCAAGGGGGAGCAACACTTGGGTCTCCAAGTCCTGCACCAAAGTGTGAAACCAGTATTGGAGGCATCCTGGATTCAGTAGCAGAAATACAAGCATGTCCTTAATAACGTGTTCTTTTAGTTGTCATGTTAAGAATTTAACATGATCAATTATTTAACACCTAACTGGCATGAGCCTAGTATTTAAATGGTTGAAGCACATATATCATTTAAACAGTACAGTTATTAAAAATGTGCTTAATGTCTATTCCCTCACCATTAATTTCATCCACATTATAAGTACATGTAATAACCAAAACTTGAAGCAAATTTATAAATGGCCTTGCCTTAGACAATATACCTATAGATTGAAAACGGAGAGGACTATGGAGAGTGACTTGCCAAAAGTCACAAAGGTAGAGAGCTCCAGTTGCGTTAAATAAATAAAGTTCATAAGGGAAGGTCTTTCAAATTTATTTTGACTTCTGGGGTAGAATACATGTTCTGCACAAGATTTTCACAGCCATCCAAGAGAATGTCGGAAAGGCTGTGGCCAGAAATACTGTTCTTGACCCAAAGATATTCATATAAAGACCAAAATGCAGGTGTTATTGTCCCAGTGCCCATTTTGTGCTGTGAAGTAGGGCCCCAGGATTTTCTCTAGAAGTCATAGTTCTACTTGCCAAATTTATCACCTAAGACTCCCAGGTGCAAATATATACACACAGAGAAATAACCAATTTCAGCTGAAATGTTTCTTGCAGTTAAGTCAATGTTGTTGCCTTTGGCTCCTGAATCTCCATTTCTCCTTCACCGACTTTGAATGAGAAGGAGGTGACAAACTGTACTATTCCAAATGATGAAATCCTAACAACACAATTTCTCCATTTTGGAGAACAGGATAGAATGACTTTATTTTCAAATAATCATACCCCCACTTTTCTAGGCAGGATTACCAAGGCATAGGATAGAATTTACTGGAGCTTTGGAGTTTCAAATCCAGCAGCACTAGAAGTAAAGGGAAATGGAAAAACAGATGTAATTCTGAAGCTTCTTGTTGCCAAAAGAAACATGAAACCACTGACATGTTCTCTCTCTTTCTTTTCTTCCTTTGTGTCTTGGTTTGTACCAGGATCTCCTCATGGCAGCCTTGGGCTCTTCTAGAATCTTGGTTACCTTTATGTGGAAAGTTTGTGTGTTTCATATTAAACCCTTCTTTGTTCCCATATTGCCCCATCCCATGCCTTAATCTCCAAACTGTTACTACTTCTGAGGGATTCCAATATTTCAGTTTTCCTCCCTTGTTTTCTCCTTTTAGTTTAGTTGTTTGTGCAACTTAAAATTTTTCTTTTTCGTTGTTATGTTGTTTTAAAATTTTGCTTTCTTCTATCCTGCTTATGGTCTTTGGGAGCTATTTGAATTTTAAAATATTTTCTTTTAGCCCTTCTAGTTTCACTTACTTGTCTACGGACTACCTCATCATTTTTTCCTTACACATCTCTCTTTTCATTTTCATTTTTCCAGATGTTTTGGAGAATGTTTGAGAACATGGAATTTGGAGTTGACTAGTGTGGTTCAAAATCTCTTACCATTCACCAATTCTGTAATTTACTTAACCAACCTAAGCCATATTTTCTTCGTGTATTAAATTGAGATAATGATACTTGACAGTGCTGTTGCAAAGATTAAGTATAATAATGTTTGAAATGGTCCATCAGAATAGTTGGCTTGTAGTACACACTAAATAAATAAGTATTATTATTAAATTAATCTATAAGACAGAGGGAAAGAGGGAGTATTTTTTTTATTTCTAAAGGAAAAGAGTGAAATTTGGGAATATTTGGTTAATATTTAACTGAAGATGAAAAAAAATCTTACAGTGTGCATCTAGTGTAATTTTAGGAACCATCTTGAGGGGGTGCTTGGAACATAATTGGCAAAAGGTAGCATAGTGCTAAAGTAAGAACTCGAGTTGTTGACCCAGACAAGTTTTTGTTCAAGTCACTATTCCCTCCCTTAATTTGTTATGAGATGTAGTCAAATTACTTAACTTTTTGAACTTCAACGTTATCATCTTGTAAACAGAGACAATAGTATGCATCTCGGGGCTTGTAAGGATTGCATACAACGCTTGTAAAGCTACAACTACGTTGTCTGATCGATAATGTTATATAATATTATTGACTTGGGAGTGAGTTTGAAAACTTTTCACTTGTACTAAGTTAAGGATCCATATCAATATGAATTCCTCTGAGCCAAAAGGACACATTTGTTTCTACATGCATTGATTTTGGTATTCCTTCCACACATTCTGTATGGAGGCAACTGAAATGAGTAAGTTATACTCAAACTTGGAAGAGTAGCTTAATACCTTTTATAAACCATGTTATTTAATAAATGCTTCAAATTGGACATAATCTAAGTGTATATATGTGGACACTCAAAAAGTTACATTGAATGACCTCTAGTGGTTTCTTCCTATGGATTTCTGATTTATTTTCAAGAGGCATTTCCATGGAATTGCCCTACAGGTCTGCTGAGCTTTTTGGATTTGACAAGCAGCTCACTGGGTCTATAAACCTGTAGACAAAGTCTTACGTTACACATTTTAAAACTACTCAACCCCTAAAGGATGAACTGTATCTTGCAGACATCTTAAAATCATATAGCAGTATTTAAACCAATGGACACTAAGCTGAACCACAAATTTTTGGTTTGTTTGTTCTTTTTTAAGTCAAAACTTGGCCTTCTCACTGATAATGACTTCATACATGCTTTTTCTTATACCAATATTTTACTGCCATAAGAAAAAATAAATATTTCTGAAATGGGTGAATTAGTATTTAAGATTTTCTAAAGTCATTCTAATTCTATTGATTTTGTATTAAATGTGTAACTAAATGATAAAATTGACTTTATAGTGACAAATATTAAATATCAATCTTCTGTTTTTGTATGTAGTGGGAATTCAAAGATGACATAAAGATTTTAAAGCTTTACTTTTGAGCAGAAAGGAGATGAGCAATAGTATCACTCTTGGGGCGCCTGGGTAGCGCAGTCATTAAGCGTCTGCCTTCGGCTCAGGGCGTGATCCCAGCTTTCCGGGATCGAGTCCCACATCGGGCTCCTCTGCTGGGAGCCTGCTTCTTCCTCTCCCACTCCCCTGCTGTGTTCCCTCTCTCGCTGGCTGTCTCTCTGTCACATAAATAAATAAAATCTTTAAAAAAAAAATAGTATCACTCTGTAAAAGGGTAATTATATGCCAGCCACTCTTCTAAAAGCATCAGATATTTTGACTAATTAATCGGTCAGAATGTTTTAACTACCTACTGTGTCAAATTACTATTATCTGCATTTTCACTAAAGAAGAAACTGAGGCATAAGGGTTTAAGTAATGTCCCCATGATCACACAGATAAAAAGTGATAGATCTGGGATTCCAGTGCAGTCAGTCCAGCTCCAGAATCCACGCTACTAATAATGTAAAGATACACAGAGCATAATCTTGAAAATTAATATGAAGATAGCCCTTTTAATACAAATTTAAGAAAAATAACATTTAATATAAATATAAATCTTATACAGTTATATGTCTTTTAAATGATTTAAAAAAAAAAAAAAAAAAAAAAACCTTAACAGAAAATTGAAACAATATGCTTCCCCGGTAATGGTAAATTAATACAAGTGATCTCTACGGCTCTTAAACCTCAGAAGGGTTTAATTAGAGGGTATCAATATCAATAGTATTAAAATCCCTAACACTCTAAGAAAGCTTATTAGTGGGTCAAAGAACCCAAGATTAGGAAGAAAATGGTTCAACCTATGCGTGTGTGTTGGAGGGGATGGGGGGTGGGGGAGAAGAGTTCTAAAGAACCTGAAGGAAAAATAAATCTTTCTACTCCTAAATGTATTAACTACATATCAGTTGGTAGCAAATAAATCAACTACCTATCGTTACTGTGGCAAGGCAATTCCTCTTCTTAGAGAAATGTCCTCACCTAGAAAATTATTACTGATGTTTCAACCCACGGATGACTTAAAACCTTATTAGGTAGTAGGCGGGTCATAGACTGGTTTCGCAGCAGATAGGAGAAGGTGAGACGTACTAGTTTGGAATTACGAAAGAGAAGACATTTTTGGAAAATAATAACTACTACACCAAATGCATTCTGAAGTTTAAGAAAGCGGTGTCCCTTTTTTCTTTTACAATTTAGTTCGGATCTGTGAGCTATTTTCTAAAATTGTTTAACGCTTCTGCCTATCATCCATCTGAGCATGTGCACTTTCTACTATAATATATGCAACGTATTCTTTTTGGCCCTATTGTTTTTCTCATCCCCTTAATGATTGTTAAAGAACATCTTCTATAAGGGAAACTAACTCTTTTCACTGACAAAAAATGTGATATAAATAAAAACTCGATTGATGATAAGAGGCATAGAGCTAATTTTCATATGTAGTTAATTCTCACCATACTTTCCTGATGACACCACTTCCTCCTCCCTCCTTATTCCATGGAAGGCAGGATAGTCCCATCAACCTCTTCATTGTGGCCCTGAAATTCTGCAAGTTGCAAACACATTCTGATACAATAGATTTCTTCATGGAGGATGAAAAGAGGTAATATCATTCATTGTTTTTGTTTTCATCCTGAGAAAATATGGAAGATATTTACCATGTGAAAGAACAAAAAGAACTGTGACTTATGTTTCACAAATAAATATCTAGTTTCACATGCCATCATGTTATATTTTGCATGACTGTGTTTTCTGCCCGCTGGTACGTCAGGATTTTATACCGCATTTTTTAGGGGGAAGAGGGTTGGCACATTGTGCTATGGAAGGAGGTATGTGTCTCTTTTAAAGCTCACCAGCTTGTGATATCGGCTAGATCATACGTAGGCTATCAATAGGGAATATGGGGAGACCTGAGCATACCTTATTTATACTCTAAGGATGTTCATACTTAAAATACTGCCTTGACTTCCTTTGTCTCTGCAGCAGCTGCTGTAACAGTGATTTTCATTCCTTCCCTGCTCCCCAAAACTGATACCTGCTAAAATAGTGCCCAGGTCAAAAAGGTAAAGACAGGTTTTGTTTATACAAAATTACATTTATACAAAATTGTTTATTCAAAATTGTCGATAGTTACCTTTACATCTCTAAAACAGTTTCTGGCATAAAATGGGCATAATAAAATTCTTTCAGTACATGAAAATTCCTGGAGGAAAACCTAACAATATCATTTATCCTCACATATCTTACAATTAGAAGACCACAGTACTAGAAATTTTGAGAAGTAGAGCCCCTTCTTAAGTTAGGTTTCTTTTGTTTGTTTATTGTAAGAATATATCTGTCCAAATGCACACGTAGTATTGGAAGAGGATATTTCGTGAGTGAAATTCATTTTGACAAAGAAATGAAAATATCGCTTCATGGGAGACTAAACGAGAGCAACCAACAAGACTGTCAAGCTTAGGTGGACTAGCATAGTGGGGATACCAAAGGGCTGTCTCTAGCTGGCAGACACTAGGACAAGCTTTCTGTTCCTAGCTAAATTTTACTAGATTCCATACATTTCGCCTGGTTCTAGAGTGTATATGATTGGCAGCTGTCCTGGCCTGGTTAGCTGTTAAATGCGTGACCTGTTACCACTGAAGAGCTGAACTGATAGCAAAGGGAAGCAGACACGAGGACTAGGTACACGAAAGAGCTGGAGCAACATTGAGACAAATGTGCTTCTACTACGTGCTATTCTTCACCTCAGCCTAAGGCTGTGGTAAAGCTGTGATTTTATTTTTTTTCAATCTTGTGCTCACTTTTCCAGATAGTGGTTCCAAAGGAAGACAAAATTGTTTTCTTAAAAACAGAAATCAGACAATATCTTCTTGGTAGATATTTGACTTTTTACAAAATAAGATATTTCATTATTGCACTCCCGTCAGTCAGGCGTGGTCTATTAGACGTGATTCTCACATTAGCAGCAAGCATAAGGGGCCTAGAAGACTAAACTTCTCAAAATTATTCAAAAGATCACCTCCATCAGAAGGTCTTGGGCATTAAAAAATGCAAAATCCTCTGTCCTACTCCAGAAGTTTTGACTCAGAATGTTTGAGGCCGGAGTGAAGAAATATGTATTTAGTAATTCCCCCAAATAATTTTTACACACTTTGAAATGTTATCCCAAAAAAGGTCAAAAGATACTCCCTGGTCTCTGACATGTGTCAGGCCAAGGACTCGGTACAAATTGAAATGATGCAAGAGTTCTGGCATTATCCAAAGTGCGATTATACACTTAGGAGTTGCCTGCATCCATCATGTATTGGGTAGTAGCAAATGCTTTCAGAATGCGTGTCCTCAAGTATCTACAGAGTTAGATCAGATGATCCTATTTAACTCAAACATAGAAACAAATTTTAAAATTGTTTCCTATCTTATAAACGTCCAAAATTTGAAATAAGTTGAGATTTTAAATAACTTCTCCTTTTCTTTTTTCCTGGTTCACTTAAGAATGACCTCAACTCATAGCTCTTACTCTTGGTTGCAAAACTAAACATTTGTGGACATGCCGGGCTGTGTCTGTTTTCCAGTTGAATCCGTTTGAATCCATGAAGTCCTTTGGCTTCTATTTCAAATAATCAAGCAGCACAGGTCTTGTCAAAATTGGCCCACTCATGTACAGAAAGTTTGTGAAGCATTCAGTAAATGTAATTCAATTTTAAAATTTGTAACCAGACTCCTCATTGGGTGGATCTCATTGAAATTGGTTATATTTTTAAACAAAAGTGTTAGATGTCCCAATGAATATTCTAATAGTATGTAAGCCAAAACCTGAAGTATGGTTAAAAAAAAAAAATTTAAAAAATAAAAACTTTATTCTCTGCTATTTCCCAAGTAAACAAATTAAATTTTCTTGTCTTGAATTTCATATACTTTTCTAATAATAATAGAGAAACTAGTTTCTACCCCACTGAGTCCTATTTTTGGTAATACCACATTCTGGGTGGAAGAAAAAGTAAGCATTCCTCCAAATCCACTGAACTACAAAATTAAAACATAATTGTGTCCCACAGTAGATAGAGGCACTCTCTCCCACCACAGATCAGCTGACAAAATTAATAAATTTGCTTATAAAAATTTCAATGAAAGATATTTGAAGAATACGTATAATTAATGTAGAAGTGATAAACAAATTAAATATGAGAGAAGTTTAAAACCTTCCCTTCTGCCTTCTGGATATTCGATGTGACCGAAATCCTCCAAGAGCACTCATGACGCAGATCTGATCATGAAGAACATAGAATAACATATGCCAGACTGCATAGACTACCCCATGCTACAAGCTGTGCAGCTCTCAATTTTAACCCCCCTTTTCGCTAAGGGGAGAATAGCACATGGCGCAAATTCTCTAAGGATACATGTCAAAATCACCAACAGGCCAAGTATATTTGAAAAAGTGTCCACAGCACACTAATTTTTTTTTTTTTTTAATAATTTGAAGTACACAAAGAAAAATGAGAGAATCTTCTTGGCTGGTGTCCTATAGAGAACAAGAAAGCTTTAAGAGGTCATGGGTTTAAAATGTTTGAGAAACAGGGTTTCACAGGGTCAAGCTAATTAAGGGCACGGCTCCAAGTCCACCTCATTAACTATAGACATTGGCAGCTCTCAGAGTGTTTAGTTGGGAGATGACTGGGGTTGGCTTCACCTCCTAAATCATCCCTTGTGAGAGCTTGGAAACCCAGGCTCTATAAAAGTTTTTCCCTCGCATACAAAAATCAAATCTGACCGTTTAGAGCCTCTGTCCACTCCCTTATGTGAGGAAAATGTCTCTTCTTTTTCCATTGTCTTAAGTCAGCATGTTTTGGGGTTTTTGTTTTGTTTTGTTTTGTTTTTAATATCTCTCTCTCTCTCTAGGTTTTAGGGATAGAAATTAAGCTTCACTCTTTTCACTTTTTTCCTCTTTCATATATGTGTTTTTTTTCCCCCTGGTCCATTAAAGTTGATAATTTGAATGCAATCTAAGTTATACAAGCCATGCCCTCGGCTAGTCATTTGAGTTAACCAATTTACATCAGTAAAATAAAAGAAAAGAAAGGGAGGAAAGGACATAGAATATTTTTTTTCTCATCTCTTATTATAGCAGACATTTTCCAGGGAATAAGGAGCAATTCTAAACTACAACTTCAAGAAGAGTTTAGGGGGGAAACTGCTTAATGCTCTTCTTTGTCAGCTCAGAACCACTAAATTTTCAACAGTGAATGGAGCCAGTTCTGCAGGCAGTTAGTTTCCAGGGGTGGCAGACCTCTCCTGATACTTTTTTTTTTCCACATTAAAAATGTCAGATTACCTAACGGACCATCAGCCAAATGTTTCAATCTCACTTGGGGGTAGTCTTACCTTATAATCACTTACACAACTATCAATGCCATATTTTTATTTTGCATTTTAGTCAAAAGGCGGACAACACAATATTTATATGCCTCTATGGGATGAAATTCGTAGTGCCTTTCATAAAAGGTATTTCAGTGAAACTTCAAAAAAATATAGGTCCTTTCTTTTAATGCAGCATGATGAATATGTCGGTGACTTTTTTTGTGGAATTTAAAATACACAAAGACCCAAGCTAATAAAATTGTTTCAGGATAACAATTGGGCAGTGGGTTATAACGTTTGCACTGTTGATTCATTCATCAGCATCGAGCACCTATCTTATGCCAAGCACGGTGCAAAGCTCTGAAGATTTAAAGAAAAATAAACCATGCACTTTTCTTTAAGACGTGCATGATTTATTGAGATAGACAGACACATAAATAATTATAGTCACTGTGGTAAGTGCTATAATGCAGACACTGGAAAGTTTTATGCAAGTCCAGAAGACAAGGCAACATATTTTTCCTGAGGAAGTAAAAAAGGTCTTGGGTGAGTTCTTTTTTTTTTTTTTTTTTTTTTTTTTTTTTTTTATTATTTTTTATTTCAAGTTTTTTACTTAAATTCTAATTAGTTAACATATATGGTAAAACTGGTTTCAGGTATAGAACGTAGTGACCCATCACTTACATATAACACTCTAGGAATAAGGAGAGATGATAACAATAGTGGAGGGTGTGGGAAAGGGGGAAGGCAGCAGGAGGCACAGAAGTAGAAAGATATAGGTAAAGGAAATAGGGCTTCTGAGGATGTGTTTGAATGTGTTCAGCATGGGTACGATATGAAGAGGAAGCTCACTAAGGTGACATCAGTAAAGACATTGGATGGAACATTCTCTGAATGCTTGGTAGAGACTACTAATATCACAGAAATCATGGGCCAGGGACGGCACTATGAAAGAGGCAAGAAGGCATTCTGTTGCCGTCATTTTAGGATCAGGCTTCCATTCGTAAGCCTGATACTTAAGAAAATCTACTTTTGGAGCTTGAGTGTTCAAGAATCTTGACCCATGTCTGAAAATTTCATGAGAAAAGTAGAAGTCAAAATATTTCTTTTCAAAGCAATAAGGAGATTTTGGTTTGGTTTTATTTGTTGAAAGAGGAAACTTGTCTCCACCCTTAGAGCAAATTGTTCCCTTGTGGTAAAATCAATTAAGCAGGTTATTAGTTTTGCAAATGAGAAGAAAAACCACAAACTGAAATGCATTTGTTTGAGACTATGTAGATCAAAGGAGCATTTTACCGGGAAAATGTAATGGATAGTCTTTCTACGTGAAAGGAAGGGAGAGATTCTCTGAGATAATTTTTCAAGTATGGATTAAGGTTCACCTGTTGTGTTGCTTTTTCAAGTATGAATCTCAGCCCAAAACCTTCTTTTATTTGTGTTACTTGAATGTATTTCAGACTCTGAACTCCGGGATGTCAGAAAGCTAAACTTTAATCTTCTTGTTGAACTCCTGTCCCACAACACTGTGCTTTATTTCTGGGGTCCTCATCACTGATAATTTCTGGGGTCACATCTTGGATGGAAGGGAGGAAGTACAGATTGAATAGTGTCTCTAGTCTTTGGTCATTTGTTTACACAAGATTTAGAGAGGCCTGCTACCCTTGTCCACCAAACTTCTTCAGGGGTGGTGACTACCTGATGCTTCTTGGTCACCCCAAAAGCCTGACATCTTTACTCTGTGGTCCAATCTGTATCATAAAACCACCTGTTTCTAGGCTCTCGCTCTCTCGTTGATGAGTTGATCATTACATTCTATGACACAAATATATTTTATCTAGTTATAACGTAAAACCATTTCCCTCTAGAGTCTTTCTACTTCCTTGGTGAGGCGATTGGAGCCCAGCATGGCCTTTTTTGGCTCCTGAGATTTTTCTATTTTGGAGAAACTCCCTTCCTTGTGTAGCTGGGAAACTCCACTCACAACCCAAGTTCTGTAGCAAAGTCTATAGATTTAAATAATCTTCTCTTGTGTTTTCTCTCAAGACCGTCTATAGTGATTTACTTACTGCTTAGAACATTTATTTTGGAAATTTACAATCCAGCATATACTATCCCTTGGACAAGGAAGTAGTTAGTACACTGGCTATCTATTTGGATGGGGAAAAAAGAAAAGGGAAACGTGAGGAGCATGAACTAAAATCTCAAAATACTATTTTGACAACTCATCCCGCAGTAAAATCCATGCTTCCTTAAAACAAAAATGAATGCTGTGTGTTCCCACATCCAACCCGTAAATTGAAGGTGCAATCTATATTCCTGACCTACATGGATCATTTAGGAAAGTATATCCTATGTGCACAGCATGACCTGGGTTGAAAGTTGAGACTGCAATGCAGAAATGGGAAAAATGTAGAATAAGGAGATAATTGTAAGCATAAGCAAAGAAAATAGCAGAGAGCCTTATGAACAATTCAAGGAAGAAACTCTGTAAGTGGTAGCAATAATATCAGCTCTGCTGCACCTGACTTTCTGTATATTGACAGATATGCCATATTTGGAGAAATAATCGCTTAATATTGCTAGACTTTTATAAAGTGAAAAGGAAAAAAAAATCTTTGTTTTCATTTTGGAGCCTTCGAATGAAGATCCCTATTATATGCTCACGTTATCATTAATGTCCAGGAAAACACATCCATTACCTCAAAGGTTTTAGTCGCCAACATGCACATTTAATATGGGTTTGTCTGAATCAGTGTCCATGTGCGTCGTTAACAGAAAAAATTTCCGCTAGTTTGGTCTAGAATAATTGAGCCCATTTATACTCAACAGTCTACTGGCAAGCAACCTGTATAGCATGCGGGGAGGAATCAGTCTGATGTGGGCCTTCTCCCAATGTCTGTAGTTACTGGCAATTCTTCCCTGTCGTTACGTCTCTGACCTTTACAGCCCACGGAGAGCTTACTCTCCCTTGGCTCTGCTGGGGCGGGATGAACTTTGAAATTAGTTTGACAATCTGACCGCCCTTTGGTGGGTAGTTATCATATCTTTTTCTGATTTGGTCATTTTAATCATCAGTTGTCATGGTCTTAGGGTCTTCTCTCTCTTCATGAATGAAGAAAAGTATAATTTTCTGTGAAAACTGTGTGCTACACTTAGATCACATTAATAAGCTAGTAATTATTATGTAAAGCAATTCTTGTATCTTAAAACATGAAATATTCTCTTCCATAGAAAGCTGAAACTGAGCAAAAAGTTAATTAAGCACAAAAATGATGAGGTAATTATTCAATGCTTCAATATTTTAATCAATGCAAGCTCTTAAATCAAATAATTAGACCCAATACAAAATTTTAGAGCTCAACTTACATGATTTAATAAGGAAATATATTAACATTTAATGAGTAACATATTTTTCATTGTCTTACCAAAAGAAAAATGTGGTAGTCTACAACTAAGTGAGTAGATCATGTTTTTACAGAATGCCTACAACTCATACTACGGAGACTGTTTTGAAAGGATTACCTAATAAAAAGGGAGAAAGAACAAGTGGGTTCTAATGTATGTCAATACCAAGCATAACTCAGTTACCCTGTCTGAGAGTCAAAATGTATTACACTCCAGTGAAACAGATGGATTTTCTATTTTCTAATTATAGTCTAGATTTTTACTGAAGTCAATAAACATAAATGTTATGGGCCTTTCATGGCATTTTTTCCCAGAGAAATATATATACCTTACGTGTCACAAAGCACATTCCAGTATATAAAAATGGTAGCAAAGATGAAAATTTATGAGAATCAGAAGCAACAGTCACACCGAAGAAATAATGTTATACATGGAATTACATCTTCCTACCTTTAATTATTCCATAGGCATCCTAATTAAATCAGTAGCTCCCTCTCATAATTTATGTCCACTTTCTAAAAATGTTTTCTTTGGTATTAAAAAAAAAAAAACTATTACTTTCATATCATTATTTCGAAGGTTGTTCTTAGGCTTTTTTCCCTTGAAGGTTAAGACTAAAACTACAGAGTGATTTCTCACAAACTTGTAATTCTAATTTTTTTTTAGTTCCTAATTTTTAAAATTTTATAACAGCTACTAACCCCTACTAAACTTAAAAGTTCAAAATTATTTTTGAAAATAAGTTGCCAACCTGATACTCCATCACCCTCAAATTATTTTAGTTTATACAAAGGCATTATCCTATATAACCACAGTACACCACCAAAACATGAGCATTTATACATTACTGTCATTTAATCCTCAGATCCCATTCAAGTTTCTTCAGTTGTCCTAATAATGACTTGTATAACAAAAAGTCCAGCATTTAATCATTGGCTGCATTTAATTGTCTTGTCTCTTTATATTTCTTCAGTCTGGAATATTTCCTTAGTCTTTCCTTGACTTTGATGGCCTTGGCATTCTAAAGATTGTAAGCTAATTATGTTGTATAATGTATTCCAATTTGGGTCTAATTAGATTTAGGTTACGGATTTGGGGTAGTAATATCATACAATAATATTCCGTTTTTCTTATTGATCTTATAAAGTGACAAATAATTTCAATCTGTCCCATTACCGATGGTGTTTATTTTGATCATTTAATTAAGGAAATGTTAGCCAAGCTTTTCTACTGTTAAGTTATGCTACACTCTATAATTAATACATGCTTTATGAGGAGGTAGTTTGAAATGATACATATCCCATTCCTCATCAAGTTTTCAATATACCCATTGTCTTAGATTGGTATTGACTCACCATTTGCTATTTCATTCAATGAATTAAATCCATTAATATTGCTTTCTTTATTTAGTCCCCAGGACCCCTTTTAAGCAGACTTCTAGGGGTTTACCCATCATTTTTTTAGCCCTTTTTGATACTACAAACACTCCAGGCTCAACTTGTTCTTTCTTTGCTAAAGTTTGATTTAAAATCTAGGATGCTTCTGGAGGCTCAGTCAGTTAAGTGTCTGACTGTTGGTTTTGGCTCAGGTCATGATCTCACGGTCATGAGACTTAACCCCACATTGGGCTCCGTGCTGGGTGTGGAGCCTGCTTAAGATTCTCTCTCTTTCCCTTTCTAAAAAATATAAATCAATAAAATAAAAATCTAGGGTGCTTCACACAACGTTGTTTTATTTGTAAACGATTTATACGAATAATAGAAAAGTTTTCCCATTGAGAAGCTAAAACTCCAGAGCAGAGTCACACTTTTGATATAATTCATTTAAAAAAAATTTTTTTTATTTATGTACTTGACAGAGAGAGAGAGAGAGCCAGCGAGAGAGGGAACACAAGCAGGAGGAGTGGGAGAGGAAGAAGCAGGCTCCCAGCGGAGGAGCCTGATGTGGGGCTCGATCCCAGGACCCTGGGATCATGCCCTGAGCTGAAGGCAGACACTTAATGACTGAGCCACCCAGGCGCCCCTGATATAATTCATTTTTATTCATAACACATAAAATGTGTAAGACACCAAAATGCAAATCTGAATGAGGCATTATTCCTGTCTATCTGGAATTAACAGTGGAAACAAAGAAAAACAAAACAACAAAACAAACAAACAAAAAGCTAGCCAAATGAAAAGTTCAGGTCAAGTTTTAAATGCCAAATGACTTAGGGAAACTCAATTTCAGAACAGTGGGTAAAAGATTAGAAACACAAGTTCATGTTTGTTTGTTTTTAGAAGATTTTATTTATCTATTTGGGAGAGAGAAAAAGTGCAGGGGTGGGGGCTGGTGGTGGGAGGTGGTGGTTAGAGAGAGGGAGAAGGAGGCTCCCCACTGAGCAGGGAGCCCTAAGAGCATCTCCATCCCAGGAACTAGAGATCAAGATCCGAGCAGAAGGCAGACACTTGACTGATGGAGCCACCCAAGCGGCCCCATGAATGCATGTTCAATTTTGAAAATGTGTTTTTACCCACATACTGGAATATGCATGTGAAGATTGTATAAAGGATTATTTTCACGTTGCAAGTTACAAATAATGTAGAGTAACCGATTTATATGCTACTATTGTCACTGAAGGGCTAGCAAAAAAGGACACATTTGGAGAAGATATCATGAGAGTAAAAAATTTTGCATATGTCTTAGTTTACACTAAAATATTAGACCTAAGTGGCCACTAAGCCTGTTATTTAGTTTATACTTGCTGTGTCAGAACACACTTCTCCAGAATTGGCAAACCTAATCTGAAATAAATCCAATATGCTAATCTCTGAGAGGAACCAGTGTACTGAGTGATGAGTAAATCCCTGAGAACTGAAGTCTGAAGGAGCCTGCAAATAGGAAGCCTGAGCCCCGGGCGCCACACGATCAGCAGCCAGACCTGCCGCGAACAGAAGTAACCATTATGTACTTGTCAGGCTTTATGAGACAGTTCAGATATAAACAGTACAAGTAGCAGCAAATCCAGTCTTTCCACTCCTCTCTTCTTCTCTGTAGCTGTGGCTAAAATCCGCGCCAATGACCACTGAGATTTGTAACACCCTTGTGCCAGTAACAGAGGCCAGACGGTCATTAAATTGGAAATAAACAAGGCAGGAATTAAGAATGGGGGATGAGCCGTCAGGACCTCCTATGAAACCATTTGGAGAAAACCCAGATTTCCCAGATGTAATCGTAGGCCCTAGAGTTTAAATCGGAAATAAACGAAGGTAAGCCCATTTTGTGTGAGGATGGAGAAAAAATAAAAAATTCACACCACTGAGCAAATAGGATGCCTATAGTACATTTGAAATCTCCCAGGCTCACCCCAACTTTGCATATATGTATGCATGTATCTCTCATTCTTATTTTATCTATATGTCTGTAGATCTATTCATACATGAAGTTGACTAGGATTAATTTTAATAATCAACATATTTTATTAATTAAATGAATTTTAATTTTATGCAAGAAAACTAAAGAAACCTACCTAAAAATGACGATAGTTCTCATAAAGTTTTAAAATTACTCTTCAAATTAAGTCCTACTGGATTTAATGGAAGCAATTCCTTCAGGGCACACCATTCAAACCCTCTGCAATCTCATCTGTCTGGGTCTGTCCAGCCCCAGGAGAGTTGTTCAGGTAACAGTGACCTAAACCAGATTGTAAATCTAAGCCGCAGAAAAGACTTCAGTGCTGCTCCATTAATAGACGACATTATCATAGTGCTAAACACAGAGGCAAAATTCTCTTACAGTTAACGAAGCTGAGGCTTCAGAGACCCTCGCTGGCATGGACCACTTCCGCAGCACTGAAAAAGGTCCCAGCAATTCGTATTAATTGTTGTCTATTATATATCTTACACTAGCCCCCAAATCATATATTTCAAATCCCCAAAAGAATGTGCGAGTAAAAACTTATCCTATTAACTCTTAACCAAATTTATTTCTAGGCAGGTTATACAAGTGTTCTTTCATTCACCCATTCATTCAAATGATGTCTATTCAACACTGCACTTGTATTAGGCAGTAAGGTGGGAGGCTAAAATTTGTGAAAAAAAAGAGAAAAAAATCACAGAATTGGCTCTCAAAGAGTTTGTATTCTAGTAGGGGAGGCAGAAACAAAAACGTAAAGAATAGGAAGCTAAATTATTACACACAATGGTCTCTGTACCCAACACATATGGGTTTGCAGGGAAGTAGAAAGAGAGTTCAGTACAAACAGGCAGTAAGTCGTTGAAACACACATTGAACTTCCGAGTGTACCCTGACTAATGTGCATAAAGACAGGACACATTTGGTAAACTAACATCATTTAAACAAGAGAAAAGTTATTATTCATACTTCAGTGCCACATTGTGTTTTGAGAGCATAATGACCCTTCTTAATCAGGCTGTGGAAAGCCATAAAATGCTAATTTAGCTGTTACTTCAAAGCTAATGGGGATGCATTTTTTTTGTCTTCACTAGGTATCTCGACTTTTCTCTGGTAGTCTGAAATCTCAGTTCACTCTAGTATATACACTTTACTTGCTAATTTCTACTGAGTGTTTAAGATAAAGTTAGAAATAGAGCCATGTAATATTAGCCTTCTTTAAATGTCATGCACTTTAATTTTACTGATAATTGATGAACGAGTTCATGAATGCATCAGATCAGGATTTCATTCAAACACATGTGAATTGTAAATCTCTTCTAGAAGAGGTTATACGTGATACACAGTATCAGGCCCTCTGCTGACATTAAGAGCAAATTTAAATTAAAAAGAATTCCAATAAAAGTTGACAATTTTTCAAATAATATGCATAATCAAACCCGATTTTAAAACAAATTGCTCACCACTGCCTCAGTGATTCACAGAAAATACGGAATTGTTAACTTCAGCTATATGAAGAGTACATTTGTCTCCCTTATAACAGGCATGTTCTTGTAACAGAGGTATGATCTTGGGTAATTACTCATTTGAGAATCGTAAGTTCAGTAAAATGCATCTGGTAATAGGCTAGGCTCCTCTCACAGGAAACTCGAAAACCAGCGCAGATAGACAAATAAACGCAAAAATTATAGCACAGCCTAGGAAGCCCCATAATATAAGTCAGACCAAACGGTGCTCACAGCACATCGAGGAGAGAACCAATCACTCTGCCACAGGCCACAAGGTGATTCTCTGAGAGGAAATGCCAATTTCTATCTTTTAAGGAAAACAGTTGGAGCTTTTAGATGAAGAAGGAGGAAGATATTTCAAGCAGGGAAACAAGACTGCAAAGTGACGGGAGGTCGTGGCAAAGCTGGTGTGCTCAGGGAACGACGGAGTCTGTGGCTAGCTTTACGAAATGGCTCGAGCCGGTGCAAAGAGGTTGACAGGGTACACTGCAGCCAGACGGTGGACTGCAGGACACGGTCCTGTGGACAATGGAATGCCAGGGGCAGTTCGAAGCTGGAAAATGGCATAGTCAGATTTATACTGTAGCTAGGCGATGCTTCGGCAATGTGGGAAATGAAATATATTTTCATGGGAGAAAAGTGAAGAAAGGAGTGACCAGATGGGAGGCATCTGACACTGGCCTTGTAAGAGATGGTACAGCTCTGAGCTGAAGGCCGTGGACACAGAGACGGAGAGGAGCCGCCAGGCTTTTAAGACGATGCTGAGGTCGGGGTTCTCTGCTATCGCATGACAAGTTTCCCGAAGTCATGAGAGTAGTGGAAGGAATCTTAGATGGTATCTGCTTGTTCCAAAGATTTAGCATTCTCTTCATTGAGATAGAGTGCAGTACGACTAGAAAGAAAATCTGTTTTAAACGTACTGAGTTCGACGTTTTTTGAAATGTGGCCAAGTAAAATAGAAATTTATCTCCAACCTGAGAAATGGCTATTGTAGCCTCCAGTCCCTATGCCTCCTCCCCCAGATCCAGCTTCTGCTTTGCTGTCAAAACAACTTCACAAAAATTCAACTCTGACCACGTCGTTCCTTTTCATCCTTCGTTGGCTCCATATTACTATAGAAAAAAAAAAATTTTCGGATTCGCTCTCCCTCATTGTGCTCCCTTTTAAAAACATTTGCTTTAGGTAAGTTCATTATTGCTTTTTCACATTTCCCCTTCTTTTGTTTTTCTGGCTGTTCCTTCTGCCTAGAATGCTCCAACAAGCAAACAATTTTTCTAAGACTCAAATCAAGAGTTGCCTCTGTTATGCCTTTGCTAAAGCTGGACTGGACCATCCCTCTGTACGGTGTGGGTGCCCATCTGTGCGCTCTGGGGATCTATAACCCTCTCGTCCGCTGATTTCTCAACACATACTCCGCTAGAACACGAGGTTCAATGAGCAACATGGTTTTTACTTCTCCGGTATATGCACAATGATTGGGTTTGGAGGGAAGGAAAGAAAAAAAAAAATATCAATAGAACGAAGGGGAGTGGCTGAAATGCACATACTTTCGAAAATAATTCTACTCTTAAAAATGTGTTCTACAGATGGTGCATCTGTGCACAGACACACGTAGAAAAATGTTAACTGCATTGGTGTTAGCGGTGCCCATCGGTGAGAAACATCCTAAATGACCATCAATAGAAAACTGGGTAAGTCAATTTTGATATAGCCAAATAATGAAATACTTTTTAGATACTAATAGATTTTAGTGCATTTATGTGTGTTGATACAAAAGAGAGAGAGAGTCAAAGTACAAAATGAATAGAGAAAATCATTGAGTATAGTATGTTCCCGTTTTAATTAAAGGCCAGTGTGTTCGATTCTTAGGGCGGCTGTGACAAATTACCACAAAGTTGGTGGCATGAAACTGCAGAAGTTTATTGTCTCCCAGTTCTGGAGGCCAGAACTTTGAAATCAAGAGGCCAGGAGGGCTGTGTTGCCTCCAGACAGTCTAGAGAAAGTTAGTTCCACGCCTCATTCATCTCCTGGTGCTTACCAGCTCCCTTGGCCTGGGGTTACCTCACTCCAATCTCTGCCTCCAACTTCACGTCTCCTTTTTCCTTTGTGTCTCTCTTATAAAGACGCTTGTCATTGGATTAGCTCTCAACCAGATAATCCAGGATGGTCTTATCTCATAATCTTTCATTTAATTATATCTGAAAAGTCCTTTTTTCCAAATAAAGGAATACTCAAAAGTTCCAAGGTTTAAATGTGGAGACACCTTTTGGTGGGCTGCCATTCAACCCACTACAAGCAGTTTCTTGTATTTGCTTAAATATGGAAATTCTCTGAGAGAATATGCAAAAAATTACTCAGGTTGGATATTTTTCCCCTCCACTGAAAGGAGAGACTGGTGATCCTGGCATGGAAAAGAAAAGTTTATTTGTATACATTAATTTATTGTCCAAATTTTATTTTTCACTATGATTAAGTTTAAAAACTTAAAACTTAGATTAAATAAAATGTAATGTAAATCTTAAATTGTTACAAAAATTAACTGACTTGAAATTCATTCACTTAGTAACTTGAAATTTTACTTTCAAAAACCCCTTGCTATGATCTATGATTTGAGTGCTTCCATAATTTATGTGTTGAAATCATAATGCCCAGTGTGGTGGTTTTAGGAGGTGAGACATTTGGGAGGTGATTAGGTCATGAGGCTGGAGCCCTTATGAATGGGATTAGTGCACTTATAAAATAGACCCCACGTTGTTCCCTAGTCCCTTCTGTCACATAAGGTTACAGCATGAACTCTGTGACCCAGAACGGGGCACTCATCTGACACGCTGGCTGGCACCGTGATCTTGGATTTTCAGTCTCCACTACTGGGACAAATAAATTCTCGGTGTTTGTAAGCCACTCTGTCTGTGGTATTTTCTTATGGCAGCCCAAAGGGACAAAGACACCCCTTATATGAACAAACTAAGTAAAATAGAAGCAGAGTGGCCAAGGAGTTTTGTTAAGGCTAGCACACCCCAAGACAAAGACAAGCTAAATAGGCTGAGTTTTACTCAATGACTACACTTTTATCATTGGAAAAAAAAAAAAAAGAGAGAGAGAGGAAATACAATTCTAGAAGATCATATTATTTAAATTCATTTCTATCTTAGCTCCTTAAATATTAGAACTCTAAAACACATTCATGCTGTATCAAAAATATCAGTGTCTCTGTATCACAGAGGAGGATGGTCATTCTCCCACCTCGAGTCCACTGAAGACAGTGCCACTGCTCTGGCCACTTGAGGGTTAGGGCGTCCACCCCTGGAGAGGGACTCTAACTATGGAAACCTTGGAGTTACTGTGGAGCAGCAGCAAATACTTCCAGTATCATCTGGGGTGATGAAAGCGACTTGCAGAGTGACTTTAATTAATTTGGTGGAAATGACTAGTTCTTGAGCATATATGATGTTTGTTAACTCCCAGAAATAATCGATGTGTTTTTCTCAGAGATAAGAGGTCTTCTAAGAGAAATGAGCTAATAAATTTTAATGATTAATTATTACTATATGATCATCTTCTCCTAAAATAGATTGAAAATATATTATTTCTGCGTATTCATGTGCTTTGCATATGTGCAATTAATGATGTGAAAATAACCCTAATTATTGTATACCTGTTTCCTCAGAGAAGTAAAGAGTTTTACACTCTCAACTCATTATGTATAGATACTTTTTTCAAACAGTTTTAGATTCATAGCAAAATTGAGAAGAACGTGCAGAGATTATCCATATACCCTCTCCCCACACACATGCACAGCCTACCGCACTCTCAACACCCCCACCAGAGTGGGACATTTGTTACAACTGATGAACCTACATTGACACATCATCACCCAAAGTCCATAGTTTACGTTAAGGTTCACTCTTGGTGCTGTACATTCTATAAATTTTGACAAATGTGTAATAATGTGTATCCACATAGAATAATGTCACTGCTCTAAAAGTCCTCTGTGCTCTGCTTATTCGTCCCTCCTTTGTCCCTAATCCCTGGCAACCACAGATCTTTTCACTGTCTCCATAATATGCCTTTTCAAGAATGTCATAAGGTTGGAATCAGACAGTACATAACCTTTACAGATTGGCTTCTTTCACTTAGTAGTATGTATTTAAGATTCCTCCATGTCTTGTCATGGCTTGAATGCTCATTTCTTTTTAGTCCTAAGTAATATTTTATTGTTTGGACATACCACAGTTTGTCCATTCACCTACAGAAGGACGTCTTGGTTGCCTTTAAGTTTTGACAATTATCAATAAACATCCATGTGCAGGTTTTTGTGTGGACATCAATTTTCACATCATTGGAATAAATTACAAAGAGCATGATGGCTGAATTGTATGGTAAGAGTACGTTTACTCTTGTAAGAAACTGCCAAACTGTCTTCCGAAGTGTTTGTACCATTTTGCATTCCTGCCAGCAATGAATGAGCGTTTCTGTTTTACATCCTCACCAGTGTCTGGTGTTGTCAGTGTTTTGGACTTCGGCCTCTCTCAAAGTTGTGTAGTAGTATCTTGTTATTGTTTGAATTTGCATTTCCAAACAAAAAATGATGTAGAGTCTCTTTCATGTCCTTATTTGCCATTCATGTGTCTTTGTGGAAGGGACCGTGGTTTGCCCTTTGACCTCACTTCCCTGATGAATCTAAGAGGAATGAATTCCTTCAACTTTCTGCTTGTTAGGATAGAATGAGAATTTCCAAGCCTCCTACATGATGATTGGAAAACAGAAGTTTGTGGGTTTTTTGTTTTAGTTTAAATTTTTATTCCTTTCAGGGTCTAGCCTTCTGCTTATTTGTATTTAAACTATAACCAAAGTAGGGTTATACTGGTATAGGGAATGCCCATCCTATGAGGAAATGAATATACAACTCCAGAACTATTTTTAATTGACAACACTACGCTGATTAGCTGGGCACGGGCCACATGCTTATCTGTGAGCCAGAGTATAGTACTCTCTGGCCAGCTTGGGCCATGTGCCCAGTGCTATTGTGGTGGATACAGAGGAAATAGGGCTACAGGCCATTGGGTGGGGAAAACAAAAGTCTGGGCTGACCAAATATCACTACAGTTATAATAAATAAATTATTGAAGGGTCTTTACCAGGGTAAATATCAAACAGGTATTTAAAAGCTATAAAAATGATTCCTTTTATAAACAAAATGAATATAGAAGCAGAATAACGTGTGAAAAACAAAAGTTAAAAAACAGAAATACTGACATATACGAAGTATCTGTGATTTTGTTATATGACTGTAGATACTTAAATTAGCTGCTTTCATTTTCACAGAAGCCGTTTAATTTCTCCCAGTCCTAAGGAAACCTAAGAATAGAAATGGAATATAAAAGAATAAAATTCAGTGAACACATCATGATTACAAAGTGCCTGCCGTAAGCATATATACTCATGCATTAGTCTATTTCCCTTTTGAAGCTTCTGCACACCCATCTTTCCCTCTGTTATCAGCGTTGTTAACAACCTCATTCAATTTCCACCAGCTGTTCTGTGCCTGTGTAATAATTTCATATCTTGGGGGTAAAGCTTGATCTTTTAGAGTCAAGGAATAATTATTATTTCAAGTAGCTCCCCTTTTCGGTGAGAATCCTTTGGGGGTCAGTCTAGCTTCTAGCCTTTAGGTGAATGAGAACATTGTGCTTATTGGTGCTGAAATTCTGTAAGCTACAGAGAGGTTTCAGATTCCATTTCTTCCTCCTTTCCTTTCTTCCCCCACCTGTGTAGTGCTCTTTCTTCTGTGCATTAACTTGAGTACATGGCAGTAAGATACCATGTATGACATTAAAACTGCTTCTAATGTGATCTATTTTTTTTATCCTACATAAGCTGAAAATTTGACTTCTAAAAAGTAAACTATGCCTTTCAGGTAACACTGACCAAATTCTTAAAGCTCATTTATTTTTTAAGAATATTTATCTTTTAAAAATAATATTCTTAAATATTATTCTGCATTGTCAAGATGTTGGTTGAGTTTTTGGAAATTCTGAAGATTTTTTTTCTTGTGAATCCTATAGTTTTTATCAATAATAGGAAAGCTTATCTAAGACTGTTTCAAGATCTTATATCTGTATATATGTATGTAATTGTAAATGCAGCTATTTGAAAAAACAGATAAGTACTACAGTTTATGATTATTTCTTCATAAAGATGTCTAATTTCAGGGGGGGAAAGGTATTTTTAACTCACAAATACTAGTAATACTCTTTGTAAACAAATCGTATATGATTAAACATTTTGAATTCTTTAAATGCATTGTTATTGATATTATAATTTCTCAGTAAGTCCTTCCTGTCAGATCAACTTGAGAGACCTCTTCTAATAAGCTGTGAATACTCTGAGATCTCTGCCATGTATATAAGGTTTTCTAAAATTATGAGACTGTCATCAGTTAGTGGAGGGAATGCTACAGAGAGAGGAGAGACAAAGGTTTTCTGCCTGTTGGTAGGATGTGTCAAAAATCAATCATCAAATGGGATTTAAAAAAAGCAGAAGTTACACATGCTTCCTCCAAACCCACCAATGTGATTCTTATATGAAGATCTTATACCTTGAGAATCACTCTCAATGAGCCACTTTATTGCTAGAAATATATATTTCGGTCCTCAAGTTGTTGAAATGATCAAAAATTTGAGAACCACTGAGCAAATCAGGAACATGTATTAAATCAAACTAGCTGTTTAATGGTTACTAAATAAAACATTTCAATAGCTATTTTTTTCTATATTCACTTCGTATTTTCTTGTGTTATAGTCTTTATTCAAACTTTTTATTAACCTTAAATCATGCACATTAATATTTTCAAAATAAATATCTAAGAATGAATTATCTTTCTTAGAATTTTAAACATTTTAAATTATCTTCTTAACAGAGTATGCCATACTGATGATAGAATGATTTGTGTGCTTAAAACTAGTCTCTACCTTAAATTATAAATTCCAGGAGTCTCAGGATTGTGTATGTTTTATGTTCCAACCTCAGCACTGTGTTTAGTACATTGTAGACAATGAAATTTTTAAATGAGAGAAGATGTTTATTGGTGAAAGAGAGGACTTCACAATTTATTTTAGACTTTATTTACATTACAAAATAATCACTTATTATGTAGAAATTCCAGGGTCTTTACCAGGAGGACAAATTAACCTAATTATAGTTTTTAAAACAGAACCCACTGGGAGATACCTACTAAATGGAGATAGTATGAAGATAATACCCGAAGATCTTATAAAACTAATAACGAATAAAAGGCATATAAAACATCTTTAAAATATATATTAAGCCAATAATCTGTTATGAAGAAAAGCCTGTTCTCTAGAAATACCTACTACTAGATTGCAGAAACATATTATTTTCCTTAAACTTAAGTTGTTGTTTTTGTAGAAAAGTAAACACGAAAGCCGTAATACGTACCTGGTAGAAGTCATCTTTTAATACTTGAAAATAGTCAAAGATCATTCTTACTTAAAAGTATTAGATAATATGAAACTATTTTACTAAACATTATCATCATTTGTTATCACAAATTGTTTTGTAGGGAGGATGACAAGAAGCCTGCTGCTAAGTCAAGGAAGAACTGTTTCTGTCATCAGAGTGGCAGTAAACAAGCAGTACAAAATTACAGTTGTGTCAACAAGCTAGAGATTAATGGTTCACACACTGTTTTCCTTTCATTGGCCCCTTTGGTAGGTCAAATGACCGTGTAGACCACCTACTCACAATCTCACCACACACGGACACTAGCTCTAAGTTTTTTCACTCTCTCTCCCCTCAACTTCGATTTTATCATTTAATGTTACAGGAAAATGAAAAATAGAGGAGTCAATTAATGGAAAGAAGGAAAGAAAAAAATCTAGCAGCCTCTCAGGTGTTCTTTTGCAAGGTGCTAATCACCTACCCAACTTGTGTAATGCTTCAAATTTGGTTCTAAAATCAGTGATAGGAGACTAGAGAAACAGTAACACTAATTATACTGCTTCTCCAAATGCCATTGAAATTTCTTTGTGAATCAATAAAATTGATTCATACCAATAAAATAATACAGTAGCAATTGATGTCTATGGTTTGATATCTATGATTTGAGATTTCTCAGAAACTTAGAACTTTAAACAAGAACACCGTTAAATATAATCCTATGCTTTCAGCCCCACCCTTCTCATCTTTAATGATGTTTTCTGAAAAACTTACTGAATCATTGAGCTGAAAAATGATTGTTTTTTTTTTTAATTAGGCCCTGTATTTCCTAGATTCATTCTCTTCCCTTAAAATCTATCCTCTCTCCTTTTTTTAAGAAGGGGAGTTACTTACCTTTAGCCTTAATTTGTACTTCTCCCACTGAAGTTTAAACACAAAAAGGAACTCTTTTACTTAAAGAACATGTGTTTGAAAGTTTAAAAAATGCATTAGCCCACTGCAATGATTTAATAATTGGAAAGTATTATGGTTTTTTGTTTTATGAACTTTTCATCAAGCCTGCTATATTGCTACAGCATTTTGCTTAGAACCCACGGATCTGTTCTTTATGGGAGGTATTTTAAAATACCTTCTCTCTTTTATAGCCATTGGGTAATTTTACTAAGCAAGAATTTTTATTCATGTTTCCAAAATGCATTTTTTCCCATAAAGGTAGAGAATCAGCAGCAATTTAGTTTATTTTGCAAAGCTCTCTGAGTACTCCGAAAGCTTCCTTTCAAAGGCAGATAAAAACTAAAGGTGATAATGAGTGCATCCACATGGAAAGAAGAGATATCAAAAGAAAAAAAATCATAAAACAAAAATATCTCTAGACCGAAAGGTATTTCCTGTTCCTAATCTTAGATGTGTTATAACTTTACTGATCATTTTCCCCAAAACATCTTTTATCTGGTATCTTTCCAACTTATATTTTGAAGGAAAAAAAAAGTAATGCTGTCCATTACAAAAATCAAATAGTTTGTAGTATTTGTCCTTTTAGTAGATTTACAAATATTAAACATTTTTTCTTTTCTACCACACAGAAAATGTGTCTTTTTGAAGAATCCTGGGAGTGTTTTTACAAAATGCCATGTGACAAATAAGAACAAAAAAATGTGCTAATAGAGAAACAGTCCAAAACACCAATTTGGGGTGTCACAGGAATATATTGTCTTTGTAGAGGAATCTGACAAGCATTCCTCCAGAGGCATAAATAGGCAGAAAAATGGATGTTACAAGAAAAATGAAGTCAATTGGATGCAGAGAAGAGAAAGTGAAGCAAGCCAAGTGAGGCCATTAAGTCAAGAAAGAAAGAGTATTAAGATAAATATATGTAATAGTGAATACCAAAAGGGGAAAACTTATTTGATAATAATACAAATGCTTGAAATTAATTTTTCATAGCATTCAATACTTCAGTATTTGTGAAAGGAGAACATCAACAATTATATAAGGGAATGGATTATTTAAAATCTTTTGAGATTATCAATTTTATTCCATTATAAAAAAAAAAGTCTCAAAAATTAGTTTACTAAGAGGAGAGCACAGAGTTGTACTTTGGATCTTCTTATTTACACATCTTTACTAATATGTAGATTATTGTTTCTATGAATATTTATTTCAATAGATGTATACATGTTAATTCTCCATGTTAGCTACAAAAGTTAATATGAAGACGTGAATGTAGGCCACTCCATTAAAAGTCAGGCATTGCATCCAAAAGATGAAAAAAATAAATATAATAATTTTGGGGGCAGAAGTTACCTATTATAATTTTAAATGAAATTTAATTATCTGTATAAGCTGTACTTAATTATATAACTACATCACTTATCTGTAATTAATATAGCTCATGCCACTAAAGGAAAATTAGAGCACATCAGAAACATTTACAAACTAAAAAATCACTACCCAAAGAAAACAACTCATACACATATGACCTATTTTCTCTAGTTTCTGTTTATGCAATGTGTCATTATTCTTGTTTTTGTCTTTGTTATTTTATCATTGTTTCTATATATTTGCAATCATGTAACTAGTCTTTTCTTCTTCACTTAAACATTTATAAACATTTTTCATATTAGTATGAATGAATATAGAAGTGCTTTTGGTGACAATATAATTAGGTGACTATACATATTATACTTATTCTCCTGTTAATAAATATGCTTTGGCTTCTTAATATTTATGTAAGATTTTAGTTTGGTATAAGACTCTGTGATCAGCTTAAAATAGAAGGATATAAGTAAATATATTCTAACTTACATATTACGAGGATTATTCTAGATTCTATTTTGAGAAGAAACAGTAAAAATGGAACCTGTTAGGTTGCTAACAGCAAAAATCCAAGTGAGAAATAATGGTGGGCTCGACTAGGTTCACCACAGTCAAAAGTTGAGAAGTGATCGTTCATGAGATAAATACTGGTGGTAAAGCCAGTCACTTTTGTAGATGGATTAGACAGAATGTGAGAGAAAGACAGAAGTCAAGAATGACTCCAGGGTTTGAGCAAACGGAGAGAAGAAGATGCCATCCGCTGAGATGCACACCACTTGAAAAGCTGGATTTTCCAGGGAGGAGTGGGTTGAAGAAGGTGTGGTGGCAAGGGCAGAAGCTCCGTTCGAAAAAATATCAATTCAACATCCAAGAGAAGATTTAAAGTAAGCCTTGAGTATGTGAATCTGAAATTCAGGAAACATGTGGACCAGAAATATAAATGTGAGAGCCACTGGAATATAAGTGGCTTTTAAAATTCTGAAGTCATCCAAGAAGAAACAATAGAACAGAGTTCTCAAGACTGTGCTTGGGGCGTCCAGCATTATGTAGCTGGGCAGGACAAGAGGACCAGGTAGGGACGTCAGTGAATGGAAAAATCCGAGAATATAATGCCTGGCCATGAATAAACAAATAATACAAGGGCGCCTGGGTGGCTCAGTCAGTCAAGCGGCAAACTCTTGATTTCAGCTTGGGTCATGATCTCGGGGTTGTGAGATGGAACCAGCCCGTGCTTCTCTCCTTTCCCTCTCCCTCTGCCCGCCCCCAACCTCTGTGCCCGTGCACGCACTCTTTCTCTCTCCCAAATAAATAAATAAATAAATCTTTAAAAATATATATATAAATAAATTATACTAAAAATAAAAAGAGTGATCTATTTAATCAAACGCTAGATATAAATCAAAGCAAGGTAAAAGCTGAGAACCAACTGTTGAAAGCAGCAACATGGGAGACATTTGAAATTTTGTCATTTTTCCATTATAAAAGTAATGCATGCTTGAGAAAGACAAGTAGAAGACAGTAAAGCATTTTTAAAGGGGCAAAAAAATACATCTTTGGGTGGCCCCGCCACCAAAAGGAACTGCTGCTAATCTTACGAGAGAGAATGGGAGAAGCCCATAGACAACTCTTTGCAGGGATATTGGTGAAGGGGAACAGAGAAGATGCAGAAGCTTGGGCAAATTGTTGCAAAGAGTTGTTTTCAGTTTGTTTCTCTTACTATTGTGAAAACAACAGTATGTTGCTATGCAGATGAGAATGATTCGAGGGAAAGTTGATGATTTAGGAGAGAAAGTGGAGAGATCGTTACAGTGGCGTAGGTGAGAGCAGGAGACATTTGCTTCAAGCAGGAGCATGAAGAATTCACTTTTGTTGATGGGCAAAAAAGCAAAGATTAGCTAACAGGAAGGTAGATGTGTTGTTGGGAGCTTGTGGAAGTTCGTTTCTGGCTGCTTTTATGTTCTCACTGAAATATTCATCAAAATCAGCAGCTGAAAGTGAGGGTAGGGAAAGAGTTGTTNTGGGTTTGAGTATTGGGACCACACTTTGAAGTTAGTACAGTCCACCTAGTTGAGAGCTTTTATCCAGCTATTTTCTGCTTCCCATATTATTTAAATTTTCACAAATTAATGTTGCCATGTCTTTTCAGAATTTTTTTTTTTAAATGAGGCATTAAAATGTATCTCCTTCATCTACTGTCTCATGCGCTTGACTCTTTGAACCGATTTTGTAATGCTTATAGCTCAGTTAGGTATTTTTTTGAGGTTAACAATCAGAACAGCATTTAGTTCCTTTGAATGTTGTAAAGCAAGGGAGGAGTTGGGAAGATTGCTACAAAGTATCCGGAAAAGGAATGCTACATGCACCAAGTGTCTGTTGATTAATTTACTCCTTAATTCGGTGTTTCTCTGTGTGTGTATGAGAGGGGTATAAGTCGTAAGTCATGTAATAGAACGCTTTCATTAGTACAAATTTTTAATCTATTTATCTATATAATTTTACAAGGCAGAATCATTCCAGAACTCAATGAATTCCTACTTAGGCTGGAAGTATACTGACCTCTGGAGTAGAGGTGAGGCATAATATATTTCTCTAGTGGAGAACAAGACCGAGGTAGTCTTCATTTTAGTCTTGTAAGGCTCCTTCAAAGCATACGATATTAAATAGAAACTAAGTTCATGGGGCATGGGGACAAGTAATCATTTGTTACTCATTTATTGATTTGCTCTTAACTTTCACAAAAATTAAATTTAGAAGTTATAATTTTCTTCCTTTAATTTAACATACTGAGGTAGTTTGAGCAAAAATATGGTCACAACTTACATTTTGTGCCAAGTGTTAATATTTATTTTATCCAAGGGAGTTTTGTTAGCCAATATTTAAAGAGCACATATGGTTCTTTTCTGTGGAAAATACTTAATATACGTTTTTAGAAATTTGAAAATAATAACAATAGAAGTAATCTATCAATCGTGTATTTCCATGTGCTCACACACACACACAAGAAAACGAAAACACAAAGAGTTTTATTTTCTTAGATTTTATCCAGCAGTTGTAAAACTCCATATTTCATTTAATTTTGGAATTATTTGCTTAACCATTTTGATTCATTAATTTTCTTAGTTGTTTTGATTTTCTTACCTCATTTCTTCATTCAAAAAAAGTAATGATAATGTTATTTTAAGTTGCCAAGATAAGCTGTCATAACCACTACTTTTTAATACTTTTTATAATTCACTCATTATAAATAGTGAGATTGCAGATAATGTACATATAAAACCAAGTATTTTAAGTTATCAAAGTTAACCTTTAATAAAAGGCAAATTAGAATTACAAGGTTTTCTACAACAATTTTTGCCATTTTTTGTTTAACTTTTTATTTTTAAACATGACATTTTTTTAAATCTCATGACATTTTTTTATCTCCAGATGTGCAGAACTGTGAGGACCATACTGAATGGTATCATCATTTTTATTCCAGTTTCACTTCATCAAATTTCATAGATAACAATGGAAAGAAAGAGTATTCAACTCAGAAGGACAAGACCTAAAAAGATTAAGTATATTAGCTTAGATTAAATATAATGGAAACATCTTCAAAGAAGTATATCATAAGCATAAGAAATTATGAAATAGTTATGACCTCTCCAAAGTCCTCTGGATAAGAAATTCCCCATGCATTTTAGAAAATTACCTCCTTTATTTGAATAGTACCAGAAATTCCATGAATTTTTTTAGGATCTAAAACATGTTTCTTTGTAATAAATGAGTATTTCTATCTATTAAGTCACTGCATTACTTCAGGAACTTAAATATAAGAAGGCTTAAGTGTTTAAGGAAAACATATGTAAATAAATTTTAAATATATGCACTTTGGGAAAAAGTTTATAGCAAGTAATAATGGCAGAAAGTAGTTTAGGAATAAATGTGATACTCAATCACGCATAACAGATTGTAAAATTCTCTCAGCAAGGCTCTATGCCTCATTCTGCATTCCGCTTACCATATCCTGGATGCTTTTTTTGATCACTTCTTTCCACAGAAGATCGTACTGGGACAAATGTTGGAATAGAGACAACCTAAAATGGATTAAGAAAGGAAAAAAAGGAGAAGAAAGAAAGAAAGAAGAAAGGAAGCTCATGCATTATTTACATTAATAAATCTAGGTTGGTGACTAATCAGATTACCACTTAAAATATTACATTATTATTTCTATAATTTAATTTAAAATATTTTAAAATCTTATTTAAATTCTATTCATTTTCACAAGCAATGTAAGAACCACCATTTTGCTCTTCAGTGTCACAAAATCTATGAAGAAAGATTATTTTTAAAGAGTGTCTAAATATGTGTTCTTCCTTGTTTGGTGAAAAATAATACATGAACTGACAAACAAATAGACACAGAAATGTTGTGAATGAAATCACATAACCTACTTTGAACATTGAATTCTTAGACATTTTGATTTGATATTATAAGTATAAATATAAGTAGAAGAGATATCAATAGTTTATGTAATAGAAATCCTATTTGAAAAAAAAAATGTTAAAGTGTTGTTACTGTGTGCATTTTCATGACATGACCCTCTCCTTAGCCCAGACACATCTGCTTCAAAGGAATTAAGATGTTACAGCAGGAGTATAAAAGGAAAACAAAACACCCATATTCAGATTATATTGCAAATATGAATTTTCAAGAAGATATTAAACTTGAAAGTCAAGCATTGCTGAGGAAGAAATTAGTTTTTAATTTTTTTACCTCCCCTTTTAACCAATCAAGATCCATGCGCCGTAAGCCCGACAGGCTGACAGGAAGAAATCAGCAGACACTCTGAATCTGCTTGTTACAGGGAAAGTACCAGGCAAAGAAGCCGTCAGGTAGATCTCCTAATTTCTCTTCTCTGGGTTTGGCCTTCAGGATTGTCAATTAGTTCGATTAGAAAGCTCCAGTCCAGTCCAGTTCTCCAAGGAGCTCCAGTCCAGTTCTCCATTTGGGACACTTGGAAAAGACTGCTCTGCAAAGGACCTTGTGCCAGCTTGAGGGGCAGCATTATGGTTACGGGAAGCCACAGAGAAACTGATTCTGGAATTAGCTTCCAAGCTTATGTTGGTCGCCATGTGGCAAGAACCTTCCATGGCGGAGTGGAGTGCCTGGACCAAGGATCCATATGGAAGAATGCCAGGGTCTGCAACACAATAAGGGCTGAGTAAGTAGGGAGCCATCGGTTAGGTAGAGAAAAATGTCATTTTGTATTCATCAGCCCAGACATCAGAGCAAATGCCAGCAGAAGATCCCGAGAAAGGACCAAGCCAACCGAATACTGCAGCAGACACACAACGCCTACTCTGTAGGGGACTGAAAACCAGTAAGCATCTGATGGATGAATCCAAAGACTCTCCTTTTTCTCTTTGTATGTTTGTAAAGATCCCCAACTGGCCCTATCCCTGAACTCAACTTAAGACCATCCTTGAGAATACCAAGTGCATGGGGAGAGTGGAAATAACTGTCAAGATCTCATTTTCCAAGGGCTGAGAATTTTCTTAGAGGACTGTTAAAATTATTGGGTTGGATTAAGTTTCAAACTAAATTGGACCAAATGTAGCGTTTTATTTCCAACTAATCATAAAAGAAGTCAGAACTATTATAGACCAAATAAAACAAAGAAACATTTTTGTTATCTTGTGATTATAATGTTTGTCTTTTGATTATAATGCGGGCAACAGTGGCATCTCTATGACACAAATACCAAGTGAGCATAAAAGAGTATGGATATGGCAAAGATTAAAGATTACTAAAATACTCTAGGGGAGCCAGAAAGGAGAACTAGAGAGTAACAATATCAAGTTTCTTGGCTAAATGAAACACTGTTTTAAGTATTTTACATACATAATTTAATTTTTTTTATTTTTTTATTTTTTTATTTTATTTATTTTTTTTTTTACCATTTACCATTTTACAACTGAGGTTGAAAAAGTTTAAGTGATATATTTGGTCTCAGTCTTCGAAATATTAACCTTAATATTCTTCATTTTTTTCTTAAGATTTTATTTAGTCATTTGAGAGAGACAGACAGATAGTGACAGAGATAGTGAGAGAGAGCACAAGCGGGGAGGACAGGACAGGGAGAAGCAGGCTCTAGGTGAGCAGGGAGACTGACGTGGGGCTCGATCCCAGGACCCTGGGATCATGACCTGAGCTCAAGTCAGACACTTAACCTACTGAGCCACCCAGGCACCCCGACCTTAATATTCTTCTTATAAACTGTTCTGCTAAGAGGTCAAATGGTACCAACCACTAATTTTATTTATATTCATATTTTAATTGCTATATTATATTGTTACTTAAATAGCTGTACTTGTACTGTTCAAGGTGTAGAGTTTATTTATTTATAGCATCTTTTTCTGTAATAAAGTATGGCTGGAATCAAGTATCTCTGCCTATTATTTGGTTCATAATAAGTTGATGAGTACAGGCATGAGAAGTTGAGATTGCCATTTGTTAGGAAAATAGAGTTGCAATTATTTTAAACCTAAAAGACTATAAAACTAACTTTATAACATTGTGTAAAAGCAAAAAAACACATTTATCTCTCTCCCAAATTATAAGATAACTGTATTGGAGGTTAGAGAGATAAACTGAATTCATTTGGAAGAGCTTCAATTCCCTACAGTATTAGGGGAATAATACAATAAGCACACCAAATCTGCAATAGTATAAATTCAGTACATCAGCTGCATGATGAAAATGAAAATAATTTCTATTAACAGATTCTACATTGGGGGGGCGCCTGGGTGGCTCAGTCAGTTAAGCCTCCAACTCTTGATTTCGGCTCAGGTCATGATCTCAGGTTTGTGGGCTCTGTTCTCCACAGGAAGTCTACTTGTCCCTCTCCCTCTGCTCCTTCCCCCCACTCCCTCTCTCTTGCTATGTCTCTCTCTCCTTCAAATAAATAAATAATAAATAAATAAATAAATAAATAAAATCTTAAAAAACATGATTCTACATTAATAGATTCTATTAATTTCTCTTAATTAATTCTATTAAGATGGATAAAAGATCTATTATGATCGATCTTAATAGAATATTTAAGACCTCACAAAACAGCTTTTGATATAGTCTCCATTCAGTGAGTCCTGTCATCACTAGCAGGTTTCCTTAAGTGGCCATGCAAGCACATCCCAAAGTTATCCATTACACATGCACACGCAGAGTTTTAACCCTGGTGATCAATGGGGTGACAGATGTCACAGCCAGATCACCCTCACATCCCACACAGAGTTTCAAAATAGTAGGCAACCAATAAAAGTGTTTTGTTATAACCATAATTACAAGTATAGCCGGCATATATAGGTTTAGGAACAAACACAAATTATTCATTAAGTGTTTCAGTTTATGGAAGTAGAAGTACCCAGACAAATTTTGAACTGGTTAAAAAGCACTCAGAGTGAAATGGGCATAGGTCAATGTTTTTCTGGGAAAAGTAAATCATTTTAGTTAAAAGAGTTTCTCCTGTAGATTTCCTACTAGTTTTGATTGTATTTAGTACATATATTAAGCAACTGTTATTGATATCTTTCAAATCTAAAAGGGAAGGTACAAACTGAATTATTATGGGGTAAGTAAAATTTGTCTTATAAAAAGTTAATAAAAGAAAATGTTGAGATTTCTCAAAGTTAGGGCTTTTGGAAGTTAAGTCATCTGAAAACAAAACTGAAATATATTATGAAAACTATAATTTTTTTAAAAGAGTGTTCAGTAAGATAACTGGAATAAACAAGATAATATTAGAAAACAAAACCAATAGTTAAGCTAGAAAAGTAACCTGCAGTTAGTTCAAAAAGATTATTTTCCAACATCAGGTATATGTATTTTTTAATTCTTTTGTAAAAGTAAAGAGACCTGATTCCAAGTGAAAGAGAATATGTAAAAAATATTGTCCCTACTCTGATTTAAACTCTAAGGTAAGTAAAAAGTCAAGTGTAAAAATTTTTGGATTGAGACTTTGGAAACTGAGTTCAAGTTCTGATTTAGTCACTGGGTAGCCTTGAGTAAACAACCTAACCTTTCTTTGTCAAGGTCAGCAAGACAAAGGTGTTGAATTAGGTTATCACCAAAGTTGTTCCCAACATTAAACATCTATGACTCTGGGACTTCCAAAATTCTGGAAAAAAATATAAAAATTCAGCTAAATTATTTATCAGTGAAAGCAATTATGCAAGACAAAGGATTTTACTAAAGAAGATTTCTAAATCTGTAGTTTGCTTAATGGTGAATCAGCAAAATTTAATTTAATCCTCTCAGACAAACATGGGAAACAAAGTGCCAAATAATTTCCCCATCTCATTTACTGAAATTTCATCCAGATGTACAGTTTCATCCAGATATACAGTAGAGACAGTTCAACTCTGGCTGTGCAGAGAGCAGTTGGTGATGAGAACGGGGCAGGCACTGTAGCCCAGCCCTTTGCGTAACAGCCTGGCATGCCGCGTGAATGTTGAGTCTTACCCTTTGCTGTAGTCATGCTCACATTTAATACTTAAGGGAAAAGAAACTGAAAGTATCTCTTTCTCTCTCACACACACACACATTCACACAACTTTTCTATGATTCAGATTCTTCTGAAATATTTAGAGCCGTGGCAGTGAAAAATTATGAATCATTCCATTTATCATCATCAGAAATTAGATAAATGTGACTCTTGCAAACGACCAAAAAGTAGAATTAAAGACATTTGTGCTCATTATTATTGCATCAAGCCAGACATAATAGTTTGGTTCTCTGCAAAATTGTTCAGTCATTTATTGAGAATTCTCTATAGTCGATAGCCTGTCAGAGGCCGTGGGGAAGAAGAACAAGGTAGAGATGGCCTCTGCTAGCAGTGAGTACCCCAATGAGAGAGACACACACATTAACAGTAGGAAAATGACTCAGTAAAGGAGTGGTTAAGATGGAAGTGAAAGAAAACCTGATCTGAATTAAGGCAAGCACAAAAAAAGGAATTTAGAGTTTCACAAATTCAAAGCATCCAAGGCGATCGGACTTTAGGTGTGATTTGGTTCAAGGCTCAAGCAATGGGACTTGTACTTGGGTTTTCTCACTCTGTTTCTTTCTGTTTCTGGCTTCTCAGATGTTGGTTCTGATCTCACCCGTCAGTACTCTATGGTAGTTGTCAATAAATCCCAGTGCGTAAAAATGTTTCTCTCCCTTACTGCTAAACAAATGTCTATGGATTGACTCTCAGTTGCTCAAATTTAAATATGCCCACACTGGAATCAACAACTGTGTAGCTGATGAACTCCGCACCCAAAAAAATGATTGAAAATGAGAGGGGCATATGCCAAAGGAAATTTCTGGAATTGCTGTACAAGGAAAATTGATGTTAAGTGACAAAAAAAAAAAAAAAAAGCGAATGCCCCATTTCAGGAGCAGACTGAGTAAGACATAAGGCTCTTGCTCTAAATCAGATTGTCTGGAATTAAATCTGGTTCAAAGTAAGAAATATTTTAATTTCTACAAGCCTTCTTTTCTCATGAGTCGAATGATGATAAAAACAGTATCAATAGCCTAAAATTATTTGAGGATCTTGTGACAACCTCTGTTAAGACATAGCACAGGCATGGTAGTTAGTAAGCAGTTCATGAATGTAAACTAGTATTGATTTAGTTTTCTAACCGCTTCCTTTTCTGCAGCATGAATTCTGCCCTTTACTGCTTTCAATAACTTAAGTTCAACTATTAAATTTTCATTCCCTATCATTTTTCCTTCTCTCCAACACCCTTATTGTCACCTAATTTTGAGCTCTCCTTATGTTATACTCGCATCTCAACCTTAGCTTGCATTTCTTACGACTGCTGCATCGTATTTCATAGACATCGTAGCTGTTCCAGCTAGGTTACGCAAGAGGAAAAAGCAATCCCAAAATACTGATGGCTTTCAACAATAAATGTTGTTTGCACTCACATCGTATGATCACGTGGCTCTGCTTGGATCTAAATGGTCTTCACAGTGGGAAAGTGCTCTCTCGCAGTCAGGGAAAAACAGAACGGTGAAGCTAGGACATACCCTTGCAAGTTTCTTTTCAGAAGTGGCACCCATCACTCCTCATGTATCATTAGCTAAAACAAAGCATGATTAAGGCCGATATTAGCAGAGCAGGACTATATAATCCTCCTGTACAGAACGGAGTTAATACTTTGATAATAAATTACGAAATCAGCTACAGCAAGCAAACTTTTTTTTTCTTCTTTCTCTTTTTATGGACAAAAATGCTCAACACCTGAGAATCATTTAGGGATATTTTTCAATCTAAATATTACCCACTACCTACTTTATTCGATTCAGTTCGTGTGTTGGTTCACACACCGGCCCCACACACAGAGGTCAGGGAGAGAGTGAGGACGGAGGCAGGCCACACTAAATTGATAGGTGGCAGTTTTAATAAGTGAGAAAACTTACTTACAGGCTTATCTTGAATGGCCACAAGATGAGTGGATCTCCACACCTACCCACCAGAATCTTAAAAATTTATACAGGAGCCTAATTGGGTTCAGTCACATATACTATCCAGATGGTCTCGACAACACCTTAGTCTCTTCATGAAGCAGTAAATATTAGTGATTCTATTTATTTATTTAATTTATTTATTTCACTTTATTGAAGTTTTACATCTGAACTTGAGCATGCATCCATTTAATGGTTCTTGTCGTGAAATGGAAAGTTCATGAAAGCACTTCCACATCCTTGGAACAGCTCCCGCTGTGGGAACAGTAAGCAGGAAGTACATTCCAAGGACAAAGGTGGGAGTGAAGAACCTTTGATTGCCGGGGTCCAGCTTGTCGGTCAACCAGGGGTCACATATTCTGATGCTTGTATGACTCCTCCAGCATCACACCTCTGTGTTTGATAATTACTATTAGAAATATCAGTGGGTTGCCTTATTTATTTGTGTATTTATTTAACATAGAGCCCTGTGGTTGATCCAGTTTAGAGGTATGCCCTTCTTCCTTGGCAATCATCTGAATATACGAATCATAGATATCTGGGGGATCCCCAAAATCCATCAGTGGGTTTGATGAGATGAAAACTATTTCCATAATAATTCTATGACCTGAATTCCCTATCTCACTGTGTTAACGTTTGTGCTCATTATATAAAAGCAAGGCTGTGTAAAACTTCTGCTGCTTTGGTACCAATCAAGGCAGTGGAATCAAAATACGCTATACTCCGAAGTTCTTTTATTCTTTGTGAGCCCTCTATTCTTTTTTAAATCCAATTTGACTTTAATATACCCATAATGAAGCAGTAAATAAATATTAGTGATTCTATTTATTTATTTCATTTATTTATTTCATTTTATTGACATTTTACGTCTGAACTTGAGCATGCATCCATTTAATAGTTTTTATGATGAAATGGAAAGTTCACACAAGCACTTCTGCACATTGAAGTATGACGACTTTTTGAGGAAAAGCACTTGCACGGTTGAGTTGTGAGCTGAACTAGCTGCTTTTTTTTTTTAAAGGAACACCATTTTTACTCAAAAGAATAGCAGAAAAACAATGGTTGTTGAGATTTGCATATTTGGCAGACATTTTCTCAGAAATGAATGATGTAAGCCTGTAATGTTATAGAAAACAACTGACAACCAATGGCAAAATTTAAGCTTTTAAGTGAAAACTCAAGGTTTTGGAAGATTCCCTTCCGTTATCATAAGCTTGACAGTGTCCCAATATTTCAAGGCTTGTCTGATGAGTTTGGTAGGGATATCAATAAACATGATACAGAATAGTAAAATATGTAATGATCTAAGAGACGTCCTTGACTTGGTGAACCAATATTTTCCAAGTAATATGTGTCATACATACATGGGTAAAAGATCCATTCAAAGTGCGAGATAGACCAATGGGATTTAAATGTGACAGCACTAAAAGATAAATAATGTATGCTCGGGTTCTACACCACAAACGATTTAAGAAATTATTTGTTGAGTCTTATGCAATACCTAAGAAAAGTATCCACAATTACCTGAAACGGCTGTTACAATTCTCTTACTTTTTTCAATTATATGTTTTCCTTCCTTCCTTCCTTCCTTCCTTCCAAACCTCCTTCCTTCCTGTCTCTCCCTCCTGACTGCCCCCACTCTTCTTTCTTCCTTTCTCTATCTTTCTTTCCTCTTACCTTCCTTCCTTCTTTTTCTTTTCTTTTCCTCTTTCTTTCTTTCTTTCTTTCTTTCTTTCTTTCTTTCTTTCCTCTTTCTTTCATTGTCTATATTGAGTAACTAAAGATGCATTAAGTAATTATTGCTGATTTACAAAAATGAATTAGGGGTAACTAGCTATATTATTTTGTGTCTATTATGCATTCATTTCATATATAATTATAAATCTATTTTGTATATTAGTTTTATTTTGCGTTTTTTAATAATGCTAAAAATTGAAAGAGATCTTTACAATGGGAAATATACTAAAGAATCTGAGTACAATGGTGGACTTGACGAATAAGTTGGAGACTCAAAGATTATTTGAAGCCTGTCACTGTGTGTCAGAATACTAGTTGGATTTTATGCTGTGGAAGTTTAAAGTCTAGAACTGTAGAAATCCAATACAAGAAGGGACCCAAGGGGCTATTTGGTTTTCTTCTCTCACTTTATCTGAGGAGTCTGACTGAGGATGTTTGGATAACTCATTTGAGATTACACAATTGGTATCAGAGTGAGGACTAGAAAGTAGTATTCTGACATCCATCCAAAGCTATTTCATTTCTAGTCCAGCTATGACTTCCTAGAAGTTATTCACTGCACCATGCTTCCCACTATATTCACGCACCCCAAAAACTTTGTATTTAGACTTCAATACCTTATTACAGTGATTCTGTCTGCCAAACACCAGCTCAGCGTTGGTAGTGTTGCCATCTTTAGGCAGGAGGTTTACCCAACTATTTGTTTTGGAATGTAGTATTGTTACTATTTAAAAGGACAGAATTAAAAAAAAAAAAAGACAGAGGTACTACAACTAGTAATTAAAATCACTGGCTCATAAAATTAGTTCATTTAAGGTAAAGATGGGAGTGTCTTGTACTTTCCAATCTGCAGCATCAGAGTGTTCACTCTGTTCAAAAGTATTCAATGACTTTTTGTGAAATTGAATTGAACAAAAGTGAATTGAATTGAATTGAATTGAATTGAATTGAATTGGGAAACGAGCTACCCACACTGGAAATTGTAGTAACTCTATGAGGCCATTGGAGGCAATGCAATTCAGAACATTAATTTCTAGGAAACCACAAATGATGACTTTTTTCCACCCTGAGTTCCATCTTAGTGTTGAAATTTAAATCCATGCTGTACTTAGCATTCCAGAAGATGAGACTATATCATTTTCAATTTTTTTCTTTCACTAGGTTAGGTAAAAAGATAATGTGCTCTTTATTTTGAATAAAAATATTCATTGCTAAGGGACTACAGTAGGTTTATTATGGGAGGAGGGTGAGGGGTGTGGATAGTCTGGGAAAGACCTTGAGAATGTCCTTGCCATCCAAGAAAGATAATTATCTTTCATTTTACAATATTCCCCAGAGATGGGAAAAACCTATCTTGGTCTGAATTCTCTATAAACAAAGAAACAAACAAAGCCCTGCCTGCTGTTAATCTTAAAATGTTATATACAACGCAGATGGTGGTAATGAAAGATGCAGTTGAATGCTTCTCTATTTGAAAAGTTTTAAACTGTGTAATTGCTGTACTATTTCATTTCATCCCCTTCTGTCATTTTAATAATATTTCTAAGACAAACAAAGAAATGTCTATAATAAATTATTGCAGGAGTATACTCCGTTTTCTCAAGCACAAATCTGATGAGAATGGAACTTTAATGATTCTGACTCTGTCTATTCAGTCTTACATGGAACCATTAGATCAACAAAGCCAGCTGTTTTTAAGTTCCATTAGGAGCCAGTATTAAAATAAAAGTAAATATTAAGTCTGAACCTAATTCTATTTTACAAATATTGTCGTTGATTTTTAAAAATACTTTGCCTGATTTATCTTTTCAATTTTAACTTCTTCAACTTGAGTGTAAAATATTTTTTCTTCTCAATTTGTACGACAAATCATATGTGTTTCTCCCTGGAAATAAGATTCTTTGAGTTACCCTCACGACTTCAGCCACCACTTCTACCCTCCAAGGACTCCAAAATATCTTTAAGAAGCATTATGGTAGGACCACAGAGTGATTTTCTATAAATTTACTCAAGGATTGTATAAGAGGTCTGTATGAAGTTTTGCTACTTGAGTAGGCTCCTCAGAATTTGGGATGATCCAAAATATTTGGGTGGATGGAGATTTATACTCCTATCAGATCAGATTTCAAAACCAGAAAGGTTGGATAGACTTTCTCAAAAATCAGTTTATGTTCAACAGCAATGCAGAGAATGTGGAAGGCATATACACATATTTAGAGCTTACTATTTGCCACATAGTTCATACATATTCACACCTATGAAATCAGTGTTAGTTAACACAATTTCATTTTAAAATCCTACACTTGAGAAAGTTAAGTTATGTTTTCAAAGTCTCCCTGTTATTAATCAACAAAGCTAATATTCAAATGATTTTTGTATCTTCTATTCATAGTCTGTATTGTTTTCTCTATTCATTCCTCAGATGTTCACCAGCAGTAGTGGGGTTCCCACCAAGTGTTCAAATAAAGTTCCCAAAGGCAAATGACTATCCTTTTCTGCAAGAACCTTCTGACTTCCTTTTCTAGCTCTTCTCTGAGGACTGCAAATGCCCTTTAGTTATTGCTTACTTGTAGACCATCTTCTGACCTAACCCATCCAGTTTAGCATCTCGATTAGGAATGGTTATTTCAACCCTATTATTTTAGGGTTAAAGTAACTCTTTGTTCTTATAAAAGGTAACACAGGAAAAAATTAAATTTTTTATTATAATTAGAAGCATTGAAATTAAATTTCTTCATAGATAAACACCTTGGAAAATTATTCTAGGCCCAAAAAGTGGTTGCTGTTTAATGTATTGGAAACCGAAATTAATTTATTTGCAACTTGAGCTTGAGGAGAATTTTATCTTTTTGCAGTAGGAACCACACCTGTGATCAAGTTGACAGAAAGAAATAATGCTAGGCAGCAATTGTAGTGAGTCATATAGAAATCTAAGGGTCCAAAAATGTGCAATTAGCCCATCCTATATTCTCCAGATTATCTTGATGTAAATCAAGCAAATCAATGAATGATTAATTTAAAAAAAATAATTCCAAGGCACCTGAAATCATCAACAGTAATTTCTTGGCAGCTCTAAAATGTCCTAATTTTCTGAAAATTAAAAAAAAAATTTTTTTTACAAATTTTGTTCTGCCAGTCCTTTAAAAAAAAAAAAAAAGCTCCTATTTGCTTGTATTAAACACCTTCCTGCTTGAATTATGTAGAGTAATTTCTGTTTTTCTGGACAGACCCTCACTGTTAAAATTGCTTTGCTTTTTATAATTAAAACCACCTACTAAATCACCATCTCACAGGTATATATTTAATATGTGATTACGTAATTATATTCTCTAATAAAAGAATGGCAAATATGTAGGCAGACAGGTAAAAAAATAAACCCGCCAATTTGTTTTTTATCACTTTTGTTGTTTTTCATCATCTACATTAAAGTTCTGTTTTTAAGCCAAAATAGGAGGATGTTAGAATATATTATAACTCCCATGATTTTAATTCATACTGCCTCGATTTTAATATAAAATGCCTTGGATTACTAAAATGCTATACATATCAATTAAATTCAAACAAAAAACAAAATTAGTTTATTAATTAAAATTATCTAAAGGCAGCTAGTAATACATGCTAACCTATTTCTAAGTAGTGTTATTTCCATATGCTGATAAAATTAAGTTATACTGTTAATTGCTCTAAGACACGCCCCCAAAATCATAGTTTAAGATTTGGACTTTTTATTTTTTTTTAAGATTTGGATATTTTTTAAACCAGACAATATTATTGGCTAGTATAATAAACAAAGATGTATCTTAAGTGCCATCCAAATATGATCCAAAAGGAAAATAGTATAAAGTTTTCACTACTTTTTCATTCCTTTATCAAGAATATCCAGTATATAATTGGATTTTTCCCTCTAAATATTTCTTAAGGTGTTCTCATATTTTTAAATCTCTCTGTCAATAGTCTTTACTTTTTTACTATCTTTCATTCACCCAACCAGAGTAATTTTTCTAGTCAAGTTATGATTATTTTACTCTTTCACTCTAAAAAAAAAAAAAAAAAAAAATCACTTCTAGGCTAGGGTCAAAATTGCCAGGATCATAGACCTTCTGCAGGACACAAGTCAGCTGTGCATACAAAGTGGCATAGAGTATTCTCAACATGACAGAAGATGGATGGATGCTGAATGTATGATAGGAATCCATCTCCTTTAAATACATACTATAAGCATAACTGGCATATTTGTGAAATATTTATCTTGTCTAAATTTCACTTTCTTTTGGGTAAGGATGCATTTTTCTCTACCTCTTTACACGCAGGAAGACGCAGAAAGAGGTCCATTAAAGATAACATCGGAGCGTATTGGAATCATAATTACCCCAGCGCTGCGTCAGAAGCCAACCGACTATATAATGAAATCAGTGTGTGTTTTCAGATGAAAAGAGGGATGGAGAACAGTGCCCCCCCCTCCCCGTGCAGACGTTAGAATCTCAGTGACCCAGAGCAAGGGAGACCAGCATTGCCTGAAGGTGACCAAACGCCACACAGCATTTGAGAGAGAACTTGTCAGCTTCTCTATCACTTGAAGGTAAGACATAGGATTGCAAGATTTATCATGAAGAGATATTTTTACAGGTACTTAATTAATGAAGCTCTATTTTTTTCACCCATTCTTCTCTTCTTCCTGAGAAAGAAAAAAAAAATTCCTAACCACTCTTCAGGAAGATTATCATAGCTAGTGAATTTTCTGAGTAGTGAATATATATAATATATATACATATATATGTATATATATATAATTTTAAATATATAAACATATATTTGATAAACACACTAAATTCTCTGTCTATCATCCACTTATCTATTTATCATAAGAATTCAAAATAGAGAGCAAGACAATATCAGTAACAGTATTGCTTAAATAAAATGAATTATTTAGAAGTCATGCTTCTGTCCTGACTATAGGGGGAGTATATTTCTAACCAGTTGATCATTTTTTTCTAATTCAACTGGAAATTATGGATTCAGTGTGCATAATAAGAAATGTCCTTACTCAAAGCGATTGTGACGTCACAGCCATTCCATTGTTTCTGGGCAATGTCTATTTTAACTCAGCACATTTTAAAATCAGCAATTATTGCAAAGGAAATCAGTATTGTTCATGACAGTTCCACCATTCTTCTCTAAAACAACAGAGACTTTATTAAAAGCGAAGTTGTATATGGCTATTTTTTTGAGTTTTTATTTTATTACCAGTAAAAGAACAAAACATCAGACAAGACTATTGTCTGATCCATCTGGTGCTATATTTCCTCCACACAAGCCTTGTATAACACACACAATATTTCAACTGCAAATGTTGTTTAGCTTTTAAAACAATTGCCTATCAAAGCATCCAGGTCCCATTGATAATGGAGCAAAGCCTTTCCTGCAATTGTGAGCCAGGAAATGCTGGCCCCTTGGCAAGTCTCGTATGTCCTGTTGCTTGTAATCTCCCTCCCTCCTTGATGGAATGTGTTATTTTTAAGCTGCTAGACTAACAGGAAGAGAAAGTTGTTACTTCTTTTCATGTGGATGGAGCAACCAGGGGAAGGCAACTATGCTTTAAGAATCAGGGCTGATGACATTTTAAAACCCTTACCAGGTACCAAGCTACTGCTGTGAGGGAAATCTCCAGATCCAAGCCTAATTTTGGATGGAGAGTAAGTTCCCCACTCCATAGCCCCAATACATTTTGCAGGCTTCTGAGAACTGAAAAATAAAGACACAAACTGCATTGAAGGTGCATAGAACTTCATTGTTCTGTACTTGCATGGATGAAAGAATGTGTTTCATTTTGCAGAGGACTGCCCTGAAAATAAATCACTTTAAAGAGAACCACAGAAATAGAGACACATTTTATTTCATGATGATTACTGGATGTTGAACCAATATTCAATAGAACGTTTTAGCAACCACCATAAGCAGAATTTCATAATTTGAAAAAGAAACACACTCTCTCATACTTACCTATGTAAAAACTAACATTATAGTTTCAATCTATAAATCTACTTACATTAAAATTAGCCTTACTTATATAATTCGTTTTTTGATCCCTAAGAAAGTTCACTTTAAAAAGCAGATCAGTTTTACGAAAGCAAAAATATCCAAGGACACACTGAATATCGGAGGCACTTTTCCTTGCTCTTCTTGAAAAGACAAACATGTTCCTGCCTTAGATCCTTTGCTCCTGCTCTTCCTTCTCCCTCAAATGTTCTTTCCCCTGACTTTGACAAGTCCCCCTCTCTCCCTTAATCAGCCTCTGCTCAGATGGTCTGATGACCGTGTCAAATCACACCCCTCACCCTGATGATTAGGCTCCATCCCCTTCCCCATTTTATATTTTTTCATAGCCTTTAACATCACTGATATACTCCATACATTTACTTGTTTATTTATTACCAATTTCTCCTCATAAGATTGTAAGACCCATGAGAGCAGGGACTTTGTTCTGTTCACTGTGGCATCCTGAACCCCTGGGCCAGACCATGGCTGATAGTAGGCATTCAACAAGCAAATGTGCAATGGCTGAATGAATTAAATTCTAGGTACTTCTTTATTAAATTCTCATGGTGTACATTTGGTTCTATTTCTCTTACACACTCCAATCGCTCAAATAATAGTTTTATGGTACAGAACACTGTAGTCTAGTTTACATAAAAGATGACATCAGTATATTATAAATCATAAAAGTCACACATGCAAATGTTTGTGTGTGCGTGTACCCATCAAGGTACTGAACACTAAAAAAAGGATCTGGGATGTAGGTAATTTATCATTATTATTCTTGCCTTCACCCACCCTTTATATTCCTTGATAACTTAACATTAAATCATTATGGTTAGATAATGCAACTATCTATATCTGCATACCAAGGAGCCAACACCCTTTTAATTCTACAAACTTTACTAATATTCATCTTCCCTCCATTGCTACTAAAGACCTTCCGCATCTATTCCAGATTTACACATCCATTCATGACCGTGTTTTTCATTTATTCTTTGAGAAGTCAGTTATAAATATTAGATACTATTTTATTGACATTGAATTCCTACTTGATTTTTAAGCCCTCAATATGGGTTTATCATTAAGGGGAAGAGAGAAGAGGCAACATTGCTTGCAACATTTTGCCTATTTCAACCCCTAAGACTCATAGTTCACTCATTGCCTCTGGTTCCTCGTCTTTTCTATCACAGTGAGGCAGAATTTAATACGTGGTGTGGTGCAGCAAGGAGAACAGTGAGTTTGTGATTTTTCTACCCTCCCCCCAAAGGAGGGTTCTGCATTAGAGTCTTGGATGACTTACAGGCTCTCCCAAAACAGCCATTACCATTGGTTTATCTCTCCACATCTCTTCATCCTCTCATTCCCAATTCCCACCCCTAAACGACTTCTCAAGATTTCCCACAGTGAGAAAATTTGCAATAATGAGTTCAACTTTTTAAATTTTTTTCAGGATCCCTCCACATTTGGGTCTTAGATTGACAGGGCCGAATCTCTAGGATGCAATATTGTCATGTGGCTCACATGGCCCTCCAGCCCTCCCAGGTTTGCACTGCAGACATGTGGTTATTGAACAGGCCAAGTGCCTGGAGCACCTTTCTAAGACCACATTTAGTCATTACCCAGCGTGAAGTCATATGCCCACACCTCTGTCCAGTCCCTGCACAGGAAACCAGATTCAACTGAAACCTGACAAAAGGTGAACATCTTTTTACGCATCCATTGATTGATTCATCAACTCTGAGTGTTAAATGCCCAGCACTCTCTTGTGACCTTTTTCTGTGCATACTGTCTACAGAGCCCTGGTTGTGTTCACTGTCTCTATGTTTTACGCTTCCTTGTTGTCTTAAAACCTGACCAGCCAAGCAGGATTCATATATCACCTAACTGACCACTTGTCATCTCCACTTGAATTTCTCATCAACATCTCAAACTTCACATGTCTCAAAGTAGGATCATAATCATCTCCTTCCCTTCAAAATATATTTCTCTCCAGTGTGCTCTAAGTCAGGCCAAAGCACCACTACCCATCCAGGCGTTTAATCCAAAGTCCTAATTCACCATTACCTCCTCTCTCTTCCTCATTCCATATACAGTCAAACACCAAGTTCTGTTGTTTATGTTTCCCTGGTATTACCAGAACAGGTTCCCTTCTTTCTCTTCTCATTGCTAAAAGCTATCACTGAAGTAAATTTAAAAAAAAAAAAAAAGCATTTACATTGTTTCTTAAATTCATTTTGTACAATATTTTCCAGATACTTCTTTTATAAAATACAAATCATGTCTATCCATTCCATTCTATAAATGCTTCATTTGTTTCCCAGGTACCATGGAAACACAAATCAGAACACTTAAAATGGACTATAGAGCCTGCTGTAATCTGGCTCTGCTGCCGTTTTCCATCTCATCTCTTTGCACAGTCCTGTGTATTCTCCCCGCTCTCACCATAATGCATGGATGTGCCAAATCATCTGCCGGCATGCTCCCCAGGCTCCGGTCACCTAGGTAATCAGCATGTATTCTTCAGGGGTCAGCATTAGCACCATCCCCTTAGAGAGGCCTGCTGATTGCCTATGACATTATTCACCACCACATTCTCGATCTCGGTGGTTTTAAAAATTCCCAACCATTGAGTATATTATTTAAAGTTTTGCTTAATTCCCAATTTCTGATTCTATTGCAGGCTCCATGAAGGCATGGAATCATGCCGAGGTGGGTCACCTGTATATCCCACAATATCTGTTGCGAGGCCTGATATGTAACAAAGACCCAGATAGTTGATAAATGAATGAACAAAAACAATCACTGAGCAATTATTAGACCCAAGTCTATGATCTCCAAGCTGGTGTTTCAATTTTATGAAGTCCATTCAAAATTCTTAGCTGCCAAGAAGAAATTCGAGTAATGTCTCTTGGTGAGTCATATACCTTCTTTCATTTCTCTCTGTTTAAAAGTGGTTTCTCTCTTTAAAATAAAACAAAACAAAAACAAAAGCAAAAGCAAAAAAACCCCCTCAGCAAACAGTCCTAATAAATATCAGCTAATAAAATAATGAATGTAGCAAACAAGTAAGTTGAGAAAGACAGACAAACCAAAGATATTATGGGGAGAAAGAAAAATCTAAAATGACATAAAGAGACTCCTTCAACTTGAATCTAAGGAAGGTCTAAAGAATAAATGTTCTATTGGAAGGGTAACAGAAAGAACATTAGATTTAGTTATTTAAAAACTAAACAAGACCAAACAGCTAAAACCAGTGTCTTCTTGGAGGAAGAAAATAAGCTGGCAAATAAACAGGTGAGTATAGTAAAGATCTAACCTATGAAGGTTTGTATAAGTAGGAATAAAAATGATTATGATCTCGTATATATTTTTCACATGTCACAAGAAGAAAACAACCATTAGAATCCTCACAGTGGACAATAAGTAACTCAGTAAGAATGCTGAACTGGGCGAATGAGACTTAACAGAGCAAAACTGAAGGACGGGCAGGACTGCCCAGGCAAACGTGCTGTTAAAAATCACACAGTGGCAAAGCTGATAAAAACACATCTGCTTTCTTTCCTGGTACACAAGACAATAAATGATCCTAGCCAACTTCAAGTCTTAGCCCTGGAAACTTTGATATCGCAGATGTAAAATAAATTAAGACAAGACAAAAGGAGGCAAATTTATTGGGGGAAAAAAAACCCAAATGCAAATTTAGAAAGCTCAGCATGTAGATAATTGAAAACAGTGAAGGAAATTGTTTCTAGATACTATTCTAATTCACATGGTGTAATTTTCAACTAATAAAGTATAGCACAGCCCTGACCCTGAAACATTTGATGTAACAAGCAAAGTGCTTTGGAGGAAAGCAATGTATTTTCATGGCTCTCATAGGGAGCAAGTCTATTATACCAGTTAGGTAGGCTTTTCTAGATATTAATTAGTTTTTAATTAATTAATTTTTATCATCATTAGGTTTTCTGAATTTTCTTAATTTTACTCCCTAATTTAAAACTCTTCAACAGTTTCTCATCGTGGGTGTGTGTCACCATGATGTGGTGATCTGGGTTTCTACCTCCCTGAGCTCTTTTTCTACCACCCCCCAACTTGTTCCTTCTGGTTCCTCCTCACTGGCCCCTGAGCTGTCCCTTGAACACATCAAGTACACTCCTAGCAAAGAGCTTTTATCTCAGTTCCCTCTACACAGGGGCTCTTAACATTTCCTGCCCCAGGGCCCTCTCCGGCAGTCTAGCGGTCAGGCAAAGCCTAGAGACACTTCTCAGCATGCTGTTTTATACCACATAAAATAAAATTCCCAGGATTACAAATGTAACCAACTATATTAAAATGAAAGTATCAAAAAGATTTTTAAGCTGAATGTGTTTTTAAAAACACATATGCTTCTTTATTAACTTAAAGTAACAAAGATCTAGAGGCATGTCTGACAATAACCATACCGTTCGAGTGTTGGTGAGTGTCAATGTTTTTCCCCATGTCCAAACACTGTTATCTAAAATGAAAATGTCCTCAAATTGTTTGGGTAACAAAATTACAGTTGCTGCTATGACTCCCGTGGATTCTTGATAAAATTCAAAATTGAAGGGAATAGTAAATTTCAGTTAGACATTAATAGAGTAACTGTTAATCTTTTTTTAGATCAAGTTCATAGACTGCCTGAATTCTAGGGGGACGTCCAGATTAAAAACTCCTGTTTCATAGAACATTCTTTTCCCAGGTATCTACTTTACTCTTATCTCAAGTCCTTCCATTGTCTACTTGAGTGTCCCTTATTGTATGTGCGTGTGTCCTTATAATAACATTTTCCCTGAGCAGCCTAGTAGAACAGCACCTCCGGTGTTAACCATTACATAGCCACCTGACCTGATCTCATTTTTCTCTGTAGCACTTACTGATCCACTTTTTATTTACTCACGTGTGTATTTTCTGTCTCCGCACTGGGATTCAAGCTATGTGAGGACAATCACTGCCATATCCCCAGCATGTAGAACAATGCCCAGAACAGACTGAGCCTTCAGGAGATATTTGTTGAAGGCACTGGATGAGTGAATGATCTTTTAGCATGGCCTGTAAAATGCTTTAAGATCTCACTTCTGATTGTTTTGCTGGTCTCATCTTGCACTGCGCTCTTTCTGACCTACTGTGCCCCACCCGCACTTGTCTTCCTTCCTCAAGGCCCCATCAAGGCATCTCAAGCTCCCCAGAGCGGCCCTCTTCCATCCCTCTTTCCCNCTAGTTGGCCTGGTGCACCCCAAATCACCCTACAAAGTCTGAGAACACTTTGCATGCGGCAGAAATCCCTGCCATATATATTTATAGCTGATTCTGGATCGCTTTCATTATACTCTTGATAAATGTAATTCAGTAATTATTTGCCTAATCTTCCACTTAGTGTCGGTTGTTGAAACTAGACTACAGCTCACTGGAAGCAAGTCAATGGCATATAGAAGTGCCCAAGCAGCAGTTTAAAAAATAAAACGAATAAACCGAAGAAGTCACCAAGACCGCCCTCTACAGATTCTTCTAAATGTAAAACTTGGAACACAATAACAAAGTTAGTTGGCCTCGCTTGAGCAATCATTGCTTGCACCTGTTGTCTTTGAATTAAATTCTAATGAGATGGCAGAGACCACTCATAAATATTTATGAAGACGAGGAGTTTGGCACACACTGGCACTGGGCTGCAAACCCCAAGTGATGCTATTTCTTGTTCAGTAGCTTTCCAGTATCACAGCCACGAGCTCCATCCTCGAGCGTTGCCAGAATTTTGATCTCCAGAAGGAGCTTCTTTTTTCTAGCTTGATTGTAAAGCCTGAATTTAGAACAGACTCAACATTTTCATATAATTTTATCTTTGGGGCAATGAGCTTCTTCGTTTCATCCTAAAACCACCAGTTTTCAGTAAACAAAATACTATGTAAGAGATACGCTTCCTATAAAGTAAGTGCTGTAAACAAAAGAAACAACACTCTCCTTTTTCGTAGTCCTATTGTTTACAATCCTGGTTAGGACAGTGATGTTGGATCGCAAGACGGAAGAATATTCCCTGCAGATGTCTGAGTTAATGGAGGATTTGTAAAAACCAAAACCAAACCAAGTTAACAGAATCAGCAATGTTGTTAGGGTCCTCAAGAAGCAAAAGCTAATAAATCCGAGGGGAGACTTCTAAATACAATTTCAGCTCTTCAGGAAACGCTTCCAGGTTTTCTATCATCAATACAGATATTTTGTCACATTTCTGGAATACTCTGTTATTTTTTTTTAAGATTTTATTTATTTACTTGACAGAGAGAGAGACAGCCAGCGAGAGAGGGAACACAAGCAGGGGAGTGGGAGAGGAAGAAGCAGGTTCCCAGTGGAGGAGCCTGATGTGGGGCTCGATCCCAGAACTCCGGGATCACGCCCGGAGCCGAAGGCAGACGCTTAACGACTGAGCCACCCAGGCGCCCCTGGAATACTCTGTTATTATCTGTCTAGTTGTAATTAGCTACTTAGAAATCTTTTATGCCATGCTCTTCTGTCTTTATAAACTGTCACGAGACTGTACCTTGCTGCCAATATTTTGCCAGTATTCTGATAGTGTGGTGAGAGCCTGATAATCTCATCAATGAACAGGACAGAATACCTCAGTATGTTAGAAAAAGAAATTCAGGGAAAGGTCAGTAGATCATTCTGAAACTTAATTCCAGGTAATTATTTGAGAGTAGAAAAATAACTGAATTAGTGTCAACATTGTTACTTCGAAGTAATTTTCACTTTCATCTAACACTCTGGAAAATGAAGCAAAAGCAAACATGCCCAAGGGTCTTTTGAATGTTACAGAAATATTGATGGTTGTAAATTGAGGGTTTTTTCCCACATATTTGGAGCTATTAGAGAGGGGTTTTTTTCCATAAAGATATAAGCCTGTTATTAAAATGGTTGTTAGTAAAATGAATTAAACCACTGAAAACACAGAAATTATTTTGGATAAAGATTAACTGATATATTCCTGAATTATGTTGGTGGCAATTTGGAGCTTAATAAAAATTCCATGATGGGGCACCTGGGTGGGGGGGTCAGTTGAGCGTCCAACTCCTGGTGTCTGCTCAGGTCATGATTTCAGGGTCCTGAGATGGAGCCCTGCATTGGGCTCCGTACTCAGCATGGAGTCTTGAGATTCTCTTTCCCTCTCCCTCTGTCCCTCCCACTCATGCTTTCTCTCTCTCTCTCTCTCTCTGTCTCAAATAAATAAATAAGTAAATAAATAAATCTTTTTAAAAAATTCCATGACAAATAGTATACTCTGTCAGTATATCTATAAAAGGGAAATAGCGATTAATGGTAGAATTCTACATTTCAGACTTGAGTTCCATTGATCATAGTAAAGTCATGACACCGTTGTGTTTCACTTGAAGAAGGCCCGTGCTTGGCATGTTCATGTGCTTACACGCACATATGGAATTGCCACTGGCCACTGTTTGGTGCACTCCATAACGTGATCACGGAAGCAAGACTTCATTTCGTTCTGTATATTCATACACACACTCACACACATTTCCTTTCTCTCTCTCTTTCTCACAGAGAGAGAAGAAAGTCAGACAAAATTTTTTTTAATACTTTATCTACACCACACAATATAGACAACTAAGCTTCATACCAGTAGGAAACAAGTGATAAGTCACTTCTTACCAAAGTACCGATTTGGAAAAAATCTTTTTGATTCATCTTTACAAAAAATACCTGCTCACGGAGATATTTTGCAAGCCCAACTGTGAGCTTTGTTTCCTTGTGACCACCTGCGTTAAATGCATTTTTGCTCATCTGGTGAGAAATCAATTGCAAAACAACTGCTTCCCGAAATTAACATCTGAAAAACCAAACCAGTAATCGCTCTCAGCAGCTTCAATATATTCAATGAACATAAATCATGTTCTATGTGGTGGATATTTTTTAGGCAACAGGAATATAAAGTTTCCATAAGGGTGGAGGAGAAGGAAGTTTATATTAAAGTAATAGTGGATCTAAGGGAGAAGCAAGCAATTCTGAAGAGGCAATGATGAACTCATCTTAAGCAGGGAAAGGAAGCTCAGAAAGGATTGTACATTTGAATAAGTTTTGGACAATAATATATATTTCTGCGGAGAACAAATTGACAAGAAGGCAACAGAGCTTTAAGAAAATGAGATCATGGGGGCGCCTGGGTGGCTCAGTCATTAAGCATCTGCCTTCGGCTTAGGGCGTGATCCCGGCGTTCTGGGATCGAGCCCCACATCAGGCTCCTCCGCTATGAGCCTGCTTCTTCCTCTCCCACTCCCCCTGCTTGTGTTCCCTCTCTCGCTGGCTGTCTCTATCTCTTCAAAAAAATAAATAAAATCTTTAAAAAAAAAAAAAAAGAAAATGAGATCCTAATATCCCCACTCTTGAACCGAGATCACAGAATAACATCGGCAGGGTGGGGGGAGGGGGGATAATATATATGTGTGTGTGTGTGTCTATGTATGTGTACACGTATACACACATATGGCATGTCCAAACAGATGACATGTCGAAGAATATATCATGGAACAGGAATATACATTAAATCACCGATGTACTTTTCAAGAGAAAGACAGTAAATTGCAGTACTATTGATTCTTCATCCATGTAAATAGCAAACCAACTTCATTAAGAAAGACACATAAATTAGAAATCAGCTGTGGGCATCTTCTCATCCTGTTTGATCCTATTGCCTCTGCTTGTGCTGGTGGCTGGCGGGTGTGGGCACAGTTTGCCCAGATGCTATGCAGGGTCTCCCAGCCCCACTCTGACGCTGCTTTACCCAGAAGAGCAGGCTGCTAGAGGGAAATAGCCCAGTGTGGTCAAAACATGTGAATAGGTTGGAATGGCTGCAGCTTCAAGTGTACCTCATAAACATTCAAATTATTTCTGACGACGACAATTTAATTGGAGTAGGTTATGTCTCTCAGGGTGGGAACAGGCAGGGAATGTTTGAGAAACAGAACTCAGCTCGGCGTTGATTTGGCTGAGTTGTTTTCTAAGGAACCCCCCTTAAGAAACTAGCTAATTTCTGGGGCGCCTGGGTGGCTCAGTTGGTTAAGCATCTGCCTTCCGCTCAGAGCCTTCAGCTCAGGTCAGGATCCCTGGATCCCGGGATCCAGCCACATGGGCTCCCTGCTCAGTGGGGAGTCTGCTTCTCCCTCTCCCTTGTCCCTTCCACCCTCTTGTTCTCTCCCTTTCTCTCTCTCTCTCTCTCTCAAAAAAATAAATAAAATATTAAAAAAAAAATAAATCAGCTAATTTCGGCACTTTGTTTCCCGCGTAGATTATTTAAACTAAAATGGGAATTCCTGGAAAATAAAAAGACTTGGTGAGACTCTATGGGGAAGAAAGGAATGAGCTGCAAATAATCTGGAGAGCTTCAATGGATTAAAACTAAAAGAATTTCAGAATATATTTTATAGAATTTGACTTTAAGGTAGGCATCTCTCCCTGAACTCTTTAGTGAAATCTCTATTTCTTGCCATAACATACTATGGTTGGATTGTTGATTTTCTAACATGTCATAGTACGAACCACAATGTGGAGAAGAGCTGAGAGTATTGATGGGAGGCCTAGCAAACATGGATTTTAACTGTATTTTGTAAATTATAAAGTATTATGTTCTTTATTGAAAGAAATATAATCTGTTAATTAAATACGAACATTTATATATGAAGCTTTTACTACACATCCCTTAAGAAAATAAACTCAATCCTGCATTGTTTAGAATGTAATTTAAAACGCTGAAATGAATGATTCTAATGGTAAGAAATATATGTTATTTTTAGCTATTTTTTGGTGGGTTGGAGAGATTACTTGCCTTTTTTTTTTTTTTTCAAAAGGAACTATAACAATGCTACATGTAGCCAACAAATCTTGTTTAAAACATGACCATTTTGCTTTGTTTGGATTATAATAATTTCTTCTTGAGTACCTGCTACGCACTGTCATTCTATCTGCAGGGATTTAATGGGGGAGCTTTGAGACATTTGGTAGGTGTGGAAGGTAAAGTACAGAGAAGTACAACCACCAAGGTGCCAGGGAGACATGGCGGCTGAGTAAGGATTCAAACCTAAGCAGGTTGGCTCTGGTCCACACACTTGCTCTCGCGGTGTTTCGGTGCTGTGTCAGGTCAGGAGGGTGCTGTGGGGGCAGGGCGTGTGCGACTGAGCCAGCCTGGGGGTGGGGGGAGATACAAGGCTGACTGTGAGGCTTTAAGCAGCCCAGTATTCCTTAGATTTAGATTCACAGTCAATATTGCAATTTAACTGAAATTGCAAATGTGAAATGAAATCTGTTGTTTTTCTGTTTTTTTCTTTTTTTTCCCCTCTACTAAATGCTAGCTATCCTCCACACAGAGTGACTGGTACAACTTCAGCCAAGTTATCTACAAAGAGAAAAAATTGCGGATTCAATTATACTTTAATATTTTACAGCAGAGATTTTGCTTTGTTTATTTTCTTTTATTCCATATATATGTTTATATGCATGAATGCATTTTTTATTTGTCTGCTTTGTGGATCCCATGACCATTACTGCCAAGCTGATCATCTTTTCTGAGAGAAATGTCTCTCAAAACATGATTCCTAAAGTTATTTTTTTCTGAAGTTATTTTTTCAGACGTCTTCAGATTTTCGTTATTTTTTTCTAATCTTCAAGGAGCTTTGCTGCTATTTCTATTCTATTTTTTTGTTTTTATGTCTCTCTTTGCTTTACATACTCACTTACCATACTGTAAAACTAACTTGTCGACTTTTCTCTCTGTTTCTTCAGAAACACTGTGGCTTCTCTCTTTCTGCTGCCAATTTCTCAGTGTTGCACTAAATTCTGGTTTGGGGCTGTCTTTGTTCCTGCTTTCTTTGGGTACAAACCCTGAGTATAACGTTAACCTCAGACCTGTCCAGACTGATTCTCAGCTCTCTGTTCTCTCTCACTCCTAGTGAGCTGAGGGGGAGATTTTCTTCTGCCCGCTGTTTTGGGTGAAATAACGCATATACCATAGGAAACGGCAGGTTCATTTTTCTGTGGCCTTTTCCTGATTTCTCTTCCCAAAGATCCTTCGGCCTCTACTGTTTTCTGAGCCACATTGCTCAGTACCTTGAAGATGGACTTCAACCGAAATCACTGGTCTAATCCCCAGCACTCTCTCTTACTTTATTTAACACATTTTATTGCTGCCCCATTAAAGATCCCTTATATTAAGAGCAAGTTTTTCCTCAAAGTAAAGTCATATTTAAGCAATAATATAACCGATCTTTTTACCGAAAGTTTCGATTAAGGTGCCCTAGGAAACTCAATGGGTTTACCGGAAATACGTGCTGGAGGTGGGGTAAGTGGCAAGTGTTATTACCATAGTCTGCGATGGAGACCACAAAAACCATTTCTTTCATGTATCAAAATTAGAAATTATTCATTGCTCTTTTCCAGTGGCAGGAGTGAGATTTCGACTCTTGAACACTGACCCATCTACTTGATTATGTTTCTTTCTGCCATTAACTGTTTAAATGGCTTTAAGATAAATACATGTTTCACTTCTAGAACATGCACAAACTTTCATGGTATGTCCTTTGTGCATCTCATCCTGCTGCACTTTATTTTTCTGTCTTACCATAACCCATGTCTCATTTTTCTCACCTATTTTAACATTATTTTGTCCTGCAGACATCTTTGTCAGCCTCCCTTAAACCTTTCTAGAATACAAAAGGGTAAATAAATTATACTTAATTAAAGAAATTCAACAAAGGAAATTCTGAGGGAAGGTTCTAGATTGAGCAATAACAAAGAATGTTTAAGTGTGACTGTATCAATAGTTTTAACTCTTTAAAAAAAGAAACTAAAAATATAAATCTAAAAGGACACTCACATTTGTGGGTAAATACACACCAAACTCCTTAATGTTTGGGGGGAAACTTTATCATGTCTAGATTATGTGTTGGTGGGCTGAATCTCAAAGTTTTACTGGAACTCCGCTACGTCCATTCATTTACATACTGTCTGTGACTGCTTTCAGCCTACAGTAGTAGAATTAAAAAGGTGTGCCAGAGAGCATATGTCCTACAAACCCTATGATATTTACTATCTGATCTGTTAAAAGAAAAGGTTTACTGATCCCTGGTCTAGATGATTGTGTTAAACCAGCCGAGCTATATTCAGCCAGTGAGCATTGCACCTGTACGATGCCACCTATGGTGAGCCCAGGAGGCCAAAGCTGGAAATGGGTTATAGCGTATCTGCTAAAGAAATTCCAGATTCTGGTTTCTCCATCAGTATTAATTACAACACAGTCCTTTGGGGTCAAACATACTTACTTATCAGGGAGAGTTACTTATTTTTGAGAATGTGTGACACATAGTTCACATATCTATTTTTGTGGGGTGAATACCTAGACAATATGTAATAGATTTGTTATGTAACAAAATAATTTCCATGTACGTGGAGAAAATTTCCATTTTCCTAATGGACTCACACATTATTCAGTTCAAATACTTAAGATACTCTTATACTTAAAAAAAATGAATTAAATTTGTCAGGAGACCAAAAATTCCTTAGTAGAAACAAAATGGGCAACCTCTGTTTTGATCGGTTTAATCCAACTACGTATCTCACAAAAGCAAAGCCATCTTTTTCCACCCATATCATATGTGTCTGTCTGCATGTTTGGGAAAGGGCTATGAAACCTAAGGGGAGTTATTATGTTACTGATGAAAAGCTCAAATCTGTAACACATATGTGCATTTCAGTACATAGTATCTGCTTATTTTCATTAAATTGCATTAAATGCTTCAATATGTAGTGGAGTCATCTTCCTTAGGAAGCATATACTTGTGGAATTCTTTGTGGTATCCTTGGGAATCCCTTTACCACGTATCCATGGCATTCTGCCCCTGCTAACCTCATTCCTTCCTGTCCCCTGGTATATTTATTAAGACAGGGGAATTTTGCCTTTCTTACTCTTAAGATTTTGCTCTTGTCCCCAAGCTACTGTTTCTGAACCAAAAAGAAAAGGAAAAGGACAACATATTTGAGGAAACAATATGACACTACTAGAAATTACTGCATGATGTCTGTTTTCTTACTTAAAGGCAGAAACAGAAGTTCTCTCGCATTTTTCCCCCCAAACAACTGTACTTTAAACCGATGCTGAGACGCAAAGTAGCAGAACAAAGAAAGCTGGTATTTTCCAAGGGAGCGGAATTTCACCACTCGTACAGATTCCCCATAGTAGGTATATGGAAATGAATAATCATGTTTTTACAAAACTCTATTCTCTGTACAAGGCATGCAGGGCTACATAAGAATGTTTTTAAAAAATAGTTGATTTTAAAATTACCTCTTTCAACAGTCTTTGATTCTGTTGTTACTGGAAAATAATAAATGCAAACATACCTACGTATTTATATATTATTTTATAAATATGCTTTTGTAAGCCTCTGATAACACACAGAGGTTTATGATTTTACTTCTTCTAAGTTAACTACTCATCTTTGTATCCACTTTGACACTAGTATGCCACAGAGATACTAGAGGCAAAATAGGGTTTCTTTTTAATCAAACCTAACTTCATGTCCCCAAATCCATTTTATTTATAAGTTTTCCACTTTAGTAGCTGAAAGTCATCATCATGTTAATTTTGAGGGCAAATAACCCATTTTTCTGAAATGTAGAAATCAAAGGTACACAGTCTTATTTATTTTTTGTACACAGAAAAACAAGTGAGATATCAGAAAAATATAATTCTAGATGCCCTCCAATTATTGCCTTTTAATTTCAAATAGAAATATGTGCAGGATGTTTGCTTCCTAGAAGGAACAAAAAGGGGGGGGGGGATATGATACCATGGCGTGCTATGATCAATAAGTGTAATCGGGAAAGGATCTGTGATTCTGAAAATCAAAGAAGCGTAGAGCTTGATGAGACTGTTTTCTCTCATCTGGATGAGTCATCATAACAAGAGAACTTACAGTTTACAAACTTCTGTTTACACTCATTTGAGAATTGATGGAGTTTTGCCACATTTTATGCCTAGTGGGGGACTCTCAGGAAGGTAGCAGAGATGAAGAGATAACAGTCACAGCACTAACCCGTAGGCATCATTAGTCACTGTACATATAGCTGACCTTCTTCTTTTTTTTTTTTTTAAGATTTTATTTATTTATTCGACAGAGATAGAGACAGCCAGCGAGAGAGGGAACACAAGCAGAGGGAGTGGGAGAGGAAGAAGCAGGCTCATAGCAGAGGAGCCTGATGTGGGGCTCGATCCCATAATGCCGGGATCACGTCCTGAGCCGAAGGCAGATGCTTAACCGCTGTGCCACCCAGGCGCCCCCATATAGCTGACCTTCTGGTTTTCTCTGCCCCACTTTTGGAACAGGAGAACCTGTATCAGACAGCAGGAGCAGGAAGAATATTGTTCTATGTTTAGGTGCTGAAGGAAATAAGCAATTCTTTATCAAGCTTAGGTGGAAGAAGTGAAATATGTATTAAAATAATCTTTGTTTTTATTATAAGTTTAATGTCTTCTCAAATAGTTCACCTATGTAAAATAGATAATTCAGAATTTATTGTTGATAGTAATGACAATGATAATAATAGCATAATGTTAGTATATATCTAAGCAATTTATACATATTTAACTTTTAAAATCTTCAACCTTTGGGACACCTGGGTGGCTCCGTCAGTTGAGTGTTGGACTCTTGATTTTGACTCAGGTCATGATCTCAGGGTCATGGGATCAAGCTCCAGGCTCAGTGTGGGGTCTGCTTGAGATTCTCTCTCCCCCTCTCCCTCTGCCTCTCCTCTGGCTCATGTGTGCGTGAACACACACTCTCTCTCTAAAATAAATAAATACGTATTTTTAAAAATAAAATCTTCAAGCCCTTATAATAAGTCTGAGGCAAAGAAAACCCAGGATTAGCAGCCCTGAATAAAAAAAAATCTCTTTGTCCTGCTTCACTTTTCGGTTCTGTTATGTGGAGATAATAACAGTACTTACCTCAAAGAATCCAGATGGTTAAATGAACTAACATGCACAAAGTGCTTGGAATAGTGCCTGGCACATAGGAAACACTATGAAAATGTAATTGATGATTATGACTATGCTTTGGTGAGTTACATTGTGTCCCTCCAAAACATATGTTGAAGTCCTAATACCCAGTGAACGTGACTCTGCAAATAGGATCTTTGCAAGAGGTAATCAAGTTAAAATGAGGTTACTGGATTGGGGTGAGCCCTAAATCCAATACTGGTGTCCTTATAAAAAGAAAGACATTTGGGGTTACAGAGAGACACAGGGAAGAAGGTCATGTGATGACAGAGGCAGAAATTGGAGTTATGTTGCCACAGGCCAAGAAATGCCAAGGATTGCAAGCCACAAGCTCAGAGAGACGATAAAGGAGTCTTCTCTTCAGGGGCAGCATGGTTCTGCCAACACCTTGATTTTGGACTGGTAGTCTCCAGAACTGTAAGAGAATAGTGTTACAATTATTACTATTATTATTGTTATTTAGCCTCAGGACAAAATTTATTAATTCAGTCTGAAATCTCTATTAACTAAAATATGTTTAAATTTAGTCTACTCATTATAAGCCTTGAGTATTTTAGTAATCAGGATGCAAAATTTGGAAGTGAAAACCAAGTTTATGAAGTTAAAGTTGTTCACACAAGGTAGTGCGAACATTTCGTTTCTGGTTCCCACACTGCATGACACAGATGGCAACTTATAGTCTCTATCACTCTGAGACAGAATTAAACTAATTATACTAATAGGAATTCAGCACATATTCCTAGAGGATAATGCCATTTTGAGATCTGGAAATTCATTTCATTACTTGGTCTGTTCTGCTTACATTATTTTAAAGATTTATTCTCTTACCCATGTATCAAGAATGTGTTTTCTGCTGTCCATTCCCAGAGAAAAGGCAATGACCAGTCCTGGCCAAGCTTATCACTTTAGCTGAATTATAATACAGTAAATTAAACACTGTGATTTAAATTAGACTATCAGATGCGATGACTGCATGGTTTCCAGACCTGAGAATGAGTTCATGTTCTCTTTTTGGGCCATGACAGAAGAAAAGTATTTCATCCATGTGGAAGAACATGGAAAAATAAACTATTTTTACGGAGCAGAGGTTGCTAGCTGTACACGTCTATTACGCTGGAGCCAGTAGATGTTCTGAGGTGTATTTGTTATGTCACTTAGTCTATCCTAAAAAAAGAGAGAGAGAGAGAGAAAGAGGGAGAGACATTGCAATTCTCAGTTGGTCGTTACATCAAGTAAAATGCATAATATGAAAATTGCAAGAATAAGAAGAAAAGAGAAACAGATATATTTTATATTCCTGTTATGAGTTATATTTCTTTGAATTCAGCCACCAAGGTCAAACACCATTACATCAAAATTTTAATTCTTGGAAAGATGAGAAAGGCCATTTGCACATACGTGTGTAAGGTATATATTTATATGTGCGCTCTATCAGGAGATTCTAAAATCAATATTGTAAGTTGATGTGTGCCTTCTAGAGAAAAGCTAATTTGATTTGATAACATAGCAATATTTTCTTTTTAATAAAAAGTGGAATATTAGTGTCATTTTTTTCTCAGTCAGTTCAGATTTCATAATAATGATAAATCACTTGAAAGTAAATCAGGCTGATGGAAGTCTTCAGAAATTAATGTTGCAAAGAAATATCTAAAAATAAATATGTACAAAATCATATAACTCTAGGGAAAATATGTTCACTATTTTTTGATTTTTTTGCTTAATATAAATAAATATCTCGGGTCAGGTTTCAAGATACATAGTAAGGAGCATAGTACTAAACTGCCAATATAGGTTTTGCCAAACACTACATTTCCTTACATAATTCTCTACTCTTCTTACTCATTGTGAATCTATTCTTCAAAAAAAAAAAAAAAAAAAAAAAAGGAAAAAAGAAATAATGGCAGTCATCAATTTATTTATCCTTTTCTTCATACTAAACCATTTGTGAAGTCCCAATGCACGCAAGATATTAGGGAAAGTGAGTTAAGTAAGACAAGAGAAAGATTATTCATTCACTAGGTTTTATTTTTTTTTATTTTTTTTAAAGATTTTATTTATTTATTTGACAGAGAGAGACACCCAGCGAGAGAGGGAACACAAGCAGGGGGAGTGGGAGAGGAAGAAGCAGGCTCCCAGCGGAGGAGCCTGATGTGGGGCTCGATCCCAGAACGCTGGGATCACGCCCTGAGCCGAAGGCAGACGCTTAACGACTGCGCCACCCAGGCGCCCCCATTCACTAGGTTTTACAGGAACATACAAGACAATCTAGTCTACACGTAAATAGGGATTTCTGCTTCCCTGAGTGGTTTTACCTAGACCCGGGTCATCTTTCCCTGGCCATATCATCTTTCTTCTCTCTACAGCTATTCTGCCACTGCAATTCACATATCTGGAAAACAAGGGCAGAGATCTACCCTCCCACATCGTGAAGGAGATTGTACAGACTTCTGTGAACTGCAACCACATTCAATGCTACAACGCACAGTAATTAACTGATCTGAAAATATTTAGAGCTGTAGGAATTAAAGACTTAGTACTTTGTGCTTTTAAATAAAGAACATAATAAGTTAGAGTATAAATTTTAAATTACTTTTAGACTAAAAGGTTGTGTTCTTCTGCTGGAGTTGCCATAACCAAGTATCACAGACTAGGTGGCTTAAAAAACAGAAATCATTTTCTCAACAATTCTGGAGGCTAAAAGTCCAAGATTTAATTAAAGATGTTGACAGGTTTGATTTCTTTTGAAAAAGAAGGAAGCTTCTCTCCTTGACTTGCTGACGGCCACCTTCTCTCTGTGTCATCAAGCAGTCTTCCCTCCATCTTTGTTGTATGTGTCCTAATCTCCTCTTTTTATAAGGACAGTAATCATATTGGATTAAGGCCCCACCCAAATGACCCCTTTTTAACTTAATTGCCGCTTTAAAGAGCCTATCTCCAAATACAGTCACATTCTAAGATACTGGGGATTAGGACTTTCACATACAAACTCTGAGGGGACACAATTCAGCCCATAACAAAGGTGTAACTTAAACATTAAAAAATTATTGGAAAGTTACATTTAGTAAAGATGTGAAACTAAATACTCCTTTGAAACCTGAAAGGTGAAATAACACTTTCTAAAATAATAAATTTAATCGGATTTCAAGTTTGGTAGCTAGCTAATTAGTTTAACTAGACTGATACCTTTCTTAAAAATCAGTCCAAGCTATAAAGGATCCAGTCTAGACAAAAATGAATTTCTCATAATATCTAAACTGGAAAAAAAAAAAAAAAGAATTTCTAAAACCTACCAAATTTGTAGTACTTGTTTGTATAGATAGAGGACTTTTATTTTTTTAAGGTGCAAAGGGCTGGGAGGCCTCAGCCTCCTCCTCAAGCAGCAGCTGGTGCCCTTGAGCCCTCTACAGAGTCTTTTAAATGCTGTGTAATATTATTTAAGTAATTTCCTCTAGCCTCATAATCAGAGAGATACTCACTTTTCATAAAATCCGTAACTAGTCATAATTATTTGAGCCGTTTTATGCCAATGATCATTCTGTTCAATATAAGATGCAAATAAAACACTTGAAAGTTAAAGAATGAGGGACATTTTTGAGGACACAAAAAAAGAAAAAAGTAGTAGTGAGTGGTATGATATGCTTGTGTCTCTCAAATATCTCTACTGTCCACAGGGAGAGGTTTGGGGCAGTAAAATTATAGAATATAATTTTTTTTAATTATTGCTTTGACCTAAATTAAATTGAAAAAAAACCCCTGAGGGTAAGAATTTAGGCTACTTTCTGTCATGTGTGCTTTTTTTTTTTTTTTAAGATAAGTGTTATAAGAAGGAAATATGAGGCATTCGCATCAAATGCCTAAGTGAACGTGTGTTTGACGGTGGAGGTGGTGGGTTGAGATGTCTAAGAGATTGTTGGGGGATATTGGCTGGTAAATGTAATGAGGGAAAGCAGGACACGAAGGTGGAAGTGAGAAATGTGAGAGTGTTTGAGACATTGAACAAAACACCCACTTAAGGGTATTATTTCAGACCGACTCTTTAATCATTTAGACATAGGAGTACCAAACGTTTTACTGTGTTCATTTTTTTTTTATTTTTAAATGTTCCAGATCTCTCCTCCAGTTGACACTGCTTGAGTCCTCACAAATTAATTATAATCAGTTGAACCACTCAAGATTAAGCTCAGTCATTAAAAATTTTTAAAGAGAGATACTCTGGGAATACAAAAATGAAGAGTAATATGCAGGTATTTTTCTTTTATTTATTCAAATAAATACATTTAAAAAAAAACACTAACATTTTGTTCTCAAAATTCTACATAGCCCTTCATATACCTGCCCTCACAAGCATATTTCCAAATGCTTTAGTACTCTTTGTTTTTTTTTTTAATTTCTTAAAAATTTAAAAAAGATTTTACTTATTTATTTGACAGAGAGAGAAAGAGCACAAACAGAGGGAGCAGCAGAGGGAGAGGGGGAAGCAGACTCCCCACTGAGCAAGGAGCCTGATGTGGGGCTCCATCCCAAGACCCCGGGATCATGACCTGAGCCGAAGGCAGATGCTTAACCGACTGAGCCACCCAGGTGCCCCGCTTTGGTACTCTTTGATGCTCTCATTGTGGCTTTCTCAAAAGTATTTTCACCTTGTGCAAATTTTAAAATCTGAGCTGAAGCTTATTTGAATGAAACTCTTACTAAACAGAGTAAAGGGTTTCTTCCTGATTCTCCTTGATACTATTTTTCAATCTAAGGGCATATTTTAGAGCAATTGAAATTAGGGACTTTCTGGAAAAAAGAGACATGGCTCAGGGAGTCTCTCCTCCATTAGTTCCATGTATGATTTTTAAGTAAGTTACTTAACCTATGTTCTTTAACAGGGTTATTAAGTGGATTAAATGAGACAGTGGCCTAAAGCGCTGAGCACATTGCCTGGCACATGGTTACACTCTTTTTAGATCACATTGTTGTTTTCTTATTGCACAGAGTTTATTCTACATACATACATTATTTTAAAGATATTTTAATAATATATGAAGTGACAGAACTGTTTGCTCTAGTAGTTCTGTCAGCAGAGGGACAACTCACCTTATCAAAGACAATTGAACGTGTACTTGACGCTGATTTCAGCTTGCCCTATGGATGATAACGGGCTCAGGAAACCACAGGGAGATTTTAAGGTGTACTCTGGGAAGGCGATTCCTTATAGGACAAAGAAGCGTGAATACTGTTGTCTTTCTGTGACTAACTAATGGGAGCCAATCTCCAGAATACGCAGCAATATGGAGGAAGACAGCTCTCCTTTGCAGTCTTAGACTCTTAGTGCGTGCCAAGTGAAGGCTTTGAAAGCCAAGGCAACAAGCCTTCATGATGGGGTCGGAGATGACGTGGCCTTGCAGTTGTTTGTAACCATGTGTGTATCTGAAGGTAACAACACTTCTTAGACTCCTTTGTTTAGTTGCTTTGGTTGGTGGGGTTATAACAACTAATACACAGTTCCTGGTCCCCAAGTTTTTAGTTTGGCCAGAAAGAAGACAGTAAGATAGTAAAATGGATGGAAAGACACCAGAAGTTAATGTTAAAAAAAATCTATATCTATATCTATATCTATATATCTATATATCTATATCTATCTATGTGTGTGTATACACATATATATGTGTGTGTATATATAATATATATGTTAAAAATATATACATAATATTTTTTTAAAGAGAAAATTAGTAATCTTGACCTTGAGTTTATCCCAGTATTTAAGTTTTGGAATATGCCTTAAATATTGTATTTTCCAAAAATCTATTCAAGAATGTAATTACTATTCATACTAATTGTTTAATTAAAGGGATTTGTTTGTTTGTTTGTTTGTCTGTTTAGAAAGGTCTGTATTGGCATCCTTGCTCTTCAGTTTCAGCGCCAAGACAGAACTAATGCGCCCAGCTGGGGGACCAGGCACCTGAATCTCCGGTGGATTAATTACTTGAAGGCAAAAAGCAGGAACTCTTATCTTTGGCCCATAGCCTCCTAGAATGTATTAAGTAAACGATGTGTTTATGCAAACATTTTAGGGAAGAGGATCTTAACTCTTACCAGATTTTCAAAGTAATGACCAAAACATAAAAAGTAACATTTACCTAGGAGGATAATGCAAAATTAATGCCAAGCCTTTAAATTCTATTTTCGTGATAAAAACATCACAATGACTCATATTGGTTTAGCTAACCTTTTGTCCCTAAGATCATTTTTACACTATCCTCAAATGAGTCCAACTTTCCCTCATCTTTATTTCTGGAATTCGCTTTTCTTAACTAAAAAACTTGCATTTTCCATAATGTCTGTCTACTTCCCGGAATATCAAAGTCATTTTTCATTTCAACACTATTCTCTAAATTTAATTCCCACCACATTCTACTTTACGACATTGTGGCCATAATCACTAAAGCATTTTAACAATACTGTTTATTCCAAATCAAGCTACAACCATTATTCATTTCCTCAAAAAGAAAAACTAAGAATAAAATTTTAAAAGTATTAATTTATTTTACAAATTTTTAAGTTATGTGTTACATAAAATAATGCATTGAGTTACAAAGTGGAGTTTTTTTCCTATACTTGCATTGTATGAATTAACCTATTCAAATTTTGACCTCTACCTTTGGGACAGGCCACTGTCGTCTCTAGAGGCTCTTTTGAATATACAACACAATATTTTAGTGTGCCTTGTCTTCATTTACTTCTAAAATGTTCAGGATATGACAATTTTTAAACATGTGCATGTTGTAATTATAAATTGTATCCCACACCACAAATACCTACTTATATTTGTGAACTCCACCAACTTTTTACTACACTGCTTTTAAAATGACTGGTAAAAGAGACACCTAGGTGGCCCAGTCAGTTAAGCATCTGACTCTTGATTTTGACTCAGGTCATGATCTCAGGGTCCTGGGATCAAGCCCTGCTTCGGGCTCTGCTCTGGGCATGGAGCCTGCCTAATATTCTCTCTCTCTCTCCCTTTGCCCCTCCCCAACCCGTATGCACACACGCGTGTGCTCTCTCTTTCTCTCTCTCTCAAATAAATAAATAAATCTTTAAAAAAATTTTAAAAATAAAATGACTGGTAAAAGACTCATTTGCAATATTTAATACTTAGTAATTACTATATCTGTATTAAATTTATTTTATTACTTTTTTATGACTACTTCAGATTATCTCTATAGATATCTAAATATATATCTAAATATCTGAATATCTCTATATTTTTATAATACAGATTTATGCAAATATAGATATATAAATATAAATATCTAGAAATTTCTAGAAACTAGCAACAGTATGAGCCATTTTAGGCTGGTTTGTCTTCCCTGAGTGGTACTTTTATATTTACAAAAAAGTAAATATGAAAGCACCTAGGAATTTGAGAGATTTGAAAGGACATTAAAAAGTAATTTCCCAAGAATAATGTGGAAAAATACAATTCAGTTTATTTTGTGATGTATAAGATATATTAAGTTTTACAATCACTTTGTTTACAGTATAATCCTCTACTAGTTGTAAAATTTCCTCCAACAAATGATTATTTCTCAGTTTTCACACACAGCTGAATAATAATAGTAAACTACAAATTTATAAAAACTGATCTACTCAATATTCTAGAACTGACTTGACTGATATTCAAATACTTCCATAAGTAGCACCAGGGGAAACTAGACCATAGAGTACTTTTGAGTATAACAGTATAATCACCCATGATATAATGCTCTATGTGGGTATGATTTTTTATTAATTTTGCAAAAGCAAAATTCATACCTCAATTTTTTTTTCCTGGTTATTCTCTTAGTTTCTTACATTCCATTTGTAATTCCTCTGAATGGAATCAATTATACTTTTTTAATACAGTTCTCTCATGATGAGGAACACTGGGTGTACCAGAATATACTTGACATTCATAATAATCAATTTAATATTCACATAGAACATAAATTAAGCAATAAACTTTCTAGTAGCCATTAGCACTTAGTAATCACGGCCAACACTTCCACATTCCTTAAAATTACCAGGCTGAATACTTCTTGACCTAATATCTTTTAATCTGTATTGCATGTTATTTTCCATATTGCAGAAAGGATTACACAGTAATATGGAAAATCACAATCAAGGTATGAGGTGATTTAGAAGTCATCACAAAACATCCTATTTAGTAATGTCCGTGAAGATCCAGCATGCTTATGTTCTCATTTTTAAATTTCACCTGATACAATTATTTGGAAATACAAAAACTGTCCACGTTAAAGTGTTTTCTAATTTTTCTTCAGGTCATCACTTCTATCATCAGAGTAAGAAACCAAGAATGAGTCACAGACAAGAGGAAATGAAGACAATTGTAGCACAGTTTATATGTCAGATTTGTGGTGCCAAATGCTTTACAAGCCTTTTACATGTGTTCTGGTATTTTGCTAATGCAGCTACAATATCTCTAGGGCCATAACATCCTTTCTTTCGTCTCTCAAGTGGCCCATAAAAGATGGTTAGAAGAACATAGGATAAAAAAAGAAAATGACCAGAGGGGTTTTCTCGTCACTTTTTCCAGTTTGATCACTTAAAACAAATTCCTTTTCTTTTTCATTGGTTCTGCTTATTTTAGAGAAACTGTTTAAATATTACAGAAACCCACAGGCTAACCAAATATCTAGGAAAGTTCCACTCCCTCTTTTTGATGTTGACAGTGATTTTAAAGGACCCACAGGTATAGACACTGATATTCTTGCATTGGGCATTTTATGAGCAAATAGAATAAAAGCTTCCCTCTTTCTCTCCCATCAGCAATGAAAATTAGCCTAAAAAAGGATTTGAGTTCAATTAGGGATTGTTTAATTGACCTGCTGTTGAGTCAATCCTGATTTTCTTTTCACACATTAAACTACAAAATTTATACTGTCTGAAAATGTTGCTTTTTACAATGTGTGTGAAGACTGTGTGAGCCATGTCCCTCCAGAACTGCTGAAATCATACAGACTGAACACAAAGTCTACCCTCCTCAGAGAAAGGACTTTTCTTTCAATGGGTGGCTTACCTACTCTTAAACATCAAAATGGTTATGTTTGGTTTCTTTCTTTCTTTTTTTGGCCTCTATATTTTTGGGTGAAACTACATAAGTAGGCAAAACACATCGGCATTAACATCGAAGGCACTTGGAGAGCTACATCTCAATAAGGAAAATAAATCTATATTCTTTTTTTCATATAAGAATGCAAACGTCATGAGCTGGAGAACTATACACAGTACACTTGGTCTAGTTTCCCCGATGAGCCTACTGACTCCACTGGACGAGACTTGAAAAGAACCTAGTCAAGCAGATTGCTCACATTTAGTTAGTAAAAACAAAGCTACTCCTTCATTTTAAGAAGCTAAAAATAATTATTATACACAGCATATACAAATTTGATTAGTATTCACTATTATTCTTCAATTCTAAATATATTATGCCGGAAGAAATATTTTGTTATAGTTTGCTTTTCCAACTTAAGCTCCCGCCCAACCAAAATGCTGACATACACCAATGAATAATGGGACATTGTGTACCAGTTACCCATTCATTACTGTACAACAAATCGTCCCACAATGTAGTGGCCTAAAAGGTAAGTGGGGGGGGGGGAATGGGATAGACCGGTGATGGGTAGTAAGGAGGGCACGTATTGCATGGTGCACTGGGTGTTATATGCAACTAATGAATCATCAAACTTTACATCGGAAACCGGGAATATACTGTATGGTGACTAACATAATATAATAAAAAATCATTAAAAAATAAAAATAAAATAAATAAAAGGTAAGTAGGTATTACCGCTCACGAGTCTACCACAAGCAGGTTGTTCAGTCTAGGCCTGGCTCCCTCCTCATCTGACTTTCTGGGCAACATCTTGGCGGCTCTGCTCTAGTACATTGCTGGGTGTTGACTGGGGTGCCTTGCTCCTCTCCCCTGCTAGGTCAGGTTTACTTATCTGCTAGCTGAGCAGCATTCAAAAGAATGAAGCTTTTCTGAAAGTGTAACTTAAAAACTTGAAGGCTTCCTCTGAATCGGACACAAGTCCATTCTAATGGCCAAATACACAATTATCCGGGAGACACTCATCTCTCTGTAGACTCACTGACAGCTGCTTTAGCCACGTCAGAAGGTTACTGGATAAGACTCCTAAGTTTCTTAGAAACCCTTTTATCTGGCTGAAAGGGAATCCAGGGATCAATAAAGATCTTATAATAATACACTCGATTTGATCTTATCCTTAGGACTTGTTTTATGTTGGGACTCTTACTGGTTGGGAAGACAGAAGATGAGAAGCAGTTTTGTTTTTTGTTTTTTTATATCCCTCAAATTTCTTGAAAACTAGGCAATTCTTTCTCTACTTCAGAGGTTGGCAAACTAAGACCATAGGCCAATTCCAGCCTACCTTCTATTTTTGCATGGACTGTGAGCTAAGACTCTTTTTACATTTTTTTATGTTTCAAAAAAATCAAAAGAGGGAAAATATTTTGTGATACATGCAAATCATATTATATTCACATTTCAGTGTCCATAAATAAGTGTTTTGAAGCATAGCCACATTCATTCATTTACATATTGGCTCTGGCTGGTCTTTGCACAGTAATAGCAGAATTGAAAAGTTGAGATAGACACTGCATAGTCACATAGCCAAAAATACTATCTGGCCCTTTACAGAAAAAGTTTGAGGACCCCTGCTCTAACTCATACTGTTCCTGCAGTACTCTATCACACACGGCTAAAAGAAGCCAATGGACACTTGCAACATTTTGTCTGGAAAGCGTTTTGCCAAAGCCCAACAATTTATTAAGAACATATCTATTGGTATAGTCTTGCCAATTATATTCTTATTTTATAATGGAGCTTTGTTTTTCCAGCCTCCAGTAGCAATCTCTCACCATTTTCTAGCCTCTATGAAATATTTGCTCACCATGTTTCCATTATCTGCTCATTGCTTTGCTTTCAAACCAGAGTCTCATAGTTTAAGTCAAAAGCATTTCACTTCTATGTACCAATTTCTATATTAGTTATCTCTTGCAGTAGAAGAAATAAACACAAAACTCTGTTGTTTAAAACAACAGGATTTATTTTTTCTCCTGAGTCTGTGGGTCAACTGGGCAATAGTGATGATCTTGCCTGGACTTGTTCATGTATTTAAAATTAACTTATAGGCTGGCTGGGGTAGAATGATCTTTTTCACATATCCCATATTTAGCTATCTGTTGGCTTTGGGCCTCTCATCCTCAAGTGGATGACCCTGGGCCTGTCAAGTGATGGTGGTGGGGATCCAAAACAATGAGTGGAAACATGCAAGATTTCCTGAGGCATGGACTGACTAAGAACCAGAACTCCAGAATTCCCTCCACTGTGTGTTAATGAGAACAACCCAGCCCCGATTTAGTGAGTGAGGAAATAGATTCTGCCTCTTGATGAGATAATCATAAAACTTATACTATCATTTTAAGAGGCTTTTGATATACAGGGTATGCTGCATGCAAAACATACAAGCTAATTTGTATTTGCTATTAGTCTTCAACTCTGACTATATTATACACAAAATAATTGTTCTATCTTCTCCAGCCCCAACATTGCAACAATGACAAATGAAAAATGAAACACTTCCAACAAGTTATTAGTGTTGATGAAGATCATATTTCAGACAGAGAATTGGGGAGAAGACATGTACGATAACCAAAGAGACATAAATCCAGGTAATTCAAAGGTCACCCTTTTCTAATGCACATTTGGAAGAAAGAAGTTTTTTTTTTTTTAATTCTTCTTAAGTGACCCATTTACAAACTATTCCTCTCTATTTGGGGATTCCTTATCCTGTTGCTAGTGTCAAATGTCTTTGCTATACTCCCCTTTTTCAAGATTATATTTTCTTTTGGTGGGTGTCACTGGAATAATAAATATTAGGTCACATAATTTTACTTATGCTGTCTCTCTATTCTCTACAATTTTTTGTCCAAGTATTAATATAAGAGGATGAGTTTTCACCGATTGGCGTAATGACTCCGAGTAGGGCCTGAGGGTTTGAACAAAAGGATAAGAATACTGAGTGCAAGTTTTCTGGCCTAGAAACTGGTGTCCGTGAGCCTCTTGCTTATGCATTTTCACTTCGTTCATACTATTGAAATATAAGAGGAGGAGAGATGTGGCTTGATTTTAATTACTTGGGGTTATCAGATGAAGAGGAGGCAGGAACAAACAAATAAACAAACAAAAAATACATTTTATGTCAATCTGGCCAAGCCCAGGCCAAACAAATTTTCTACGAAGATTGTAAGAAAAATACTTCAGAGAATCAGTGACCTGGGGACAAACACTAGGTGCGTTCAATGGGCTTTCCTAATCGGGTTTCTTGAAGGGCCACAGAGTTCATTCGGCTAGCTTCTGATGGTATTGTTTTCTTCAAGCATCATGTTGTCACCACACTGGAAAAATCACTTTTATTTCCTGGTAACTCTTACAGGGAGCTCTGAGGTTTGTCGGATGGATGCAAAGCCATCTGTGACTGAGAGAGAATCTTTTTCTCTAAAAGTAAGATGGGGGGAAAAACCAAAGTTTTTAAAATTTGGTTTATCTGACAGCCACCAAGGGGAAAAGTAGCCAAAGAATTAGGCATTTTTACAAGGGGTTGTTTTTCATAGAAAGCCTTATTCATAACTTGCTTCTTTGTAACCAAGGGTTCATCTCTTTAAAAAAGGAACTTGCTTTTGGGGGCAGCTCCACATCTTACTTACAGGGGTGAGATAGGGTCTCACCCTTGGTTCAACTGCTAAGTCCTACTTATTTTGTATTATCCAAAATGTTACTTCCTCAGAGAATCCTTCCTACTCCCTGATTTTTAAAAAAAAATGCAGTTTGCTTACTTATTTATTTTTTAAGATTTCATTTAATTTTTAGAGCAGATTTAGTGATCCTTTGTGTGCTTAGGAGAAACAGCACCCCACTTCCTGATGGAGTCCTACTTTCTCCCACATCCAGAGCCTGGTATTCATTGGTTACTTTAAAAAGACCCAGCAGACACATTTATAGTTTCCAATATCTGAGGCCAAATCACCTCTCCATGAAGGGTGTTTCCAGACTAGTCGTTACAAATGAAATGGAAACAGTGAGAGGATTTATAATTCTCTTTTGTGAGATACCTCAAACATGGGAAGTGGGCATGTGAATTGATCTTCCCATTAAACCCTTAGGTACTTCCCTTCTAATCTAATTCAGTCACATATGCATTCAATTAACTACTCTATCTCACTCTCCCCATCTCCTTACTCATCCCCACATACAAGCCTTAATCGGCAAGTTCATCTAACTCTTGAAAATAGTTCCGTGGATAATTCGTTTATCACTTCTAGGTATAATTTGTCCAATCCAATGGAATCCAAAGAATTTTAATGTGATTTATGATCCTTGTTTATTCATAAGCTTTATCAGCTTCTTCAAATATGTACTAATAGGTCCAATACCATATCCATTTTTTCCTACTATTCATTATTAATCTTTAGCCAAGAACCTGTAATTTGGTGGCACCATTATATAGAGTTTTAAAACTTACTTTTAGGGATGCCTGGGTCACTCAGTCGGTTAAGCATCTGCCTTCAGATCAGGTCCAGGATCTCAGGGTCCTGGAATCAAGCCCCAAGTTGGGCTTCCAGCTCTACAGGGGGTCTGCTTCTTCCTCTGCCCCTTCCCTGCTCCTGCTCTCTCTCTCTCTAATAAATAAATAAAATCTTTAAAAAAAAGTTACTTCGAAGGAAGGATTACTGACTTAGATCATTTTTTAGCTGAAAATATGCTGGTAAGTTTATTGACTACTAAGCCTAACAATCTAAATAATTTTAAATACATATTTAAAAAAAAAAACAAACATACATCAGAAACATTGTTTTTTTTTCCTTTTCTAACCATTGCTATTTAAACATTCACTTGTTTTGAAGTGTAATTGTCAATACAAAATGCAAATTTGATAAATGTCTAGCTTGATGAATTTCACGAACTGAACACACCTGTCTAGCGGACCTCCAGACCCACAAACAGAACAACATCAGGAACGTCTCCTGCTCATGCTTCCTTCCAGAGGTCAGTGTTTCTGAAGGAAAGAAATCTAACGTGGGAGCAAATGTGGGGGCCCCTGACATCCACATGAGTTTTCTTCATCTGTAGAGTGAGTGGAATAATAAATATGCTGAAAAACTATAACTATAAATGTGATCGACTCAATGAAAAAAATGTCATAAACCTCAGCAAGCTGCACAAATGAACAGTATTATTTTAATTTTCTGTTACTACAAAGTACCCATTGCAGAGCTCACCTTGGAAAAATGATCAGACTTGGCTCCAACCATGAAGAAGGAGTGTTGCTAAGGAATGCCAGCAGGCTGCCTTCCAACAGACCTCTTAGAGTCTCATTACCTTGGTAGATTTGCCTGGCTCTGAGTCTGGCCCTCAGCCTTTCCAGACTCTGAAATCTAGTTGTCTATTGCTAAGGGGCCTAGTGATATTAAATAAGCTCAAGAGACTGATTTTAAAAATCAAAGCCCTGATTTATTAATTTACAATGAGGGGACCAGGCACTTGAGTCTTCTGGCCAGAACATTCTCTCCCTGCTGATACTCCTTTGGGGAAGCTACGCTGTATTCATTAGCTTGCGCAGTGAGCATGGCTTCAGAATAAGAATTAGGCGAGAGGAATCTCCCCCTATGCTGTGTGATATTGGTTCACCACGTTTTTGTACCAACGCAACTCCGCACTCTGACCATTCTTTACAGACCAACTCAGCTTCCAATCCAACGAGAAAGCATTCTGAAAGCCTTCAGCTTCCAGGAAATGAAAAATACAGCATTTTGGGCTCTCAATTTAAATATGGATTTATAAGTCCTCTGTGGGCTCACCTGCAGGATCAACTTTTGACCTGGTGACCGCCCTCCCCTCTGGCAGAGGGTGGGTCTGCCTGGCTGGAGCCTCCAAAGGCTGCTGTATTTACCTCTCCTTCTCTTCCTCGAAGTGGTCATTCTGAATATTTATTTTTGAAGTTGATCTTTTTTCTTTTGTATAATTAGTAGGGGAAGAGTAAAAGTTCCCCTAATAGAGACATGTGACTGAGATGGAAATTGGTACCCATGAAGGTAAACGCTGACCATCATGAGCCCGGAGTTAGGTAAGTGACTCAGAGACTTGCCCGGAGAAACACTGGTAGATCACTCCTCAGACTCAGCACTTGGGTGGGTAACGGCCACCGCCTTCTCTTTGCTCCGACCTCTTCTATTTCTATGCCTCCCTGGTTGAGCAATCCTCACCTTACCCCAAACCCCCAACTAATTAAGCAGCTGTTTCTTTCATACTACTAATATTTTCAACCTTTTGTGTACTTCTGGAGACATTCCTGCACTTTGTAAGAATTATTTTTTTTAAATATCTGAATTGGTCCATTTTGTGTTGATTCTGAGGTTTTGAGCTCACAATTGACAATACTGAATTTACTTTTAATCTATTCTGGGACAATCTTATACTCTTATGGCCTACATTTAGATCATTTGTAATATGGAACTATTTGAGGATTTACTGAAATAATAAGTGTACAGCACTTAGGACAGTAGGTAACACTATTTATGGATGTGCTCCAAAACCACATTTTTGACCATATACAAAGGGTTAATGTTAAAAGTCAATATTTATTATTTGTGATTTTGGACTTTTTCCTCTTCATGAATTATTGAGCCACTAAAATTGGTATTTTTCTTTAAATTCACCCTCCCAATAGGTGAAGAATTCCAAAATAGGATTGTTCTTGAGATATTCATGACCTAGAAAGTATTAAATGACAAAGCCTTAAAAGCATACTTTAAAAGGTTATTTTTCCATTATTTTTGGTAACGCTAATATACCAAATGATTCTAAAATATCGGAATTATGATAAAACATATTTGGTACTATACCATTTATATTAAAACAAAAACATTTGGAGGTGCCCAGGTGTCTCAGTGGGTTAAGCGTCTGCCTTCAGCTCAGGTCAAGATCCCAGGGTCCTGGGATCCAACCACAGCATCGGCCTCACTGCTCAGCAGGGACTCTGCTTCTTCCTTTCCCTCTGCCTTCCACTCCACCTACTCGTGCCCTCTCTCTCTCTGTCAAATAAATTAAAAAATCTAAAAATAAATAAAAAATAAATAAATAATAAAACAAAGACATTTAATGGCTCAAAAGTTTGAGATAGGCTCCCTATTTTTTAAGCTAATATACTATCATTACATTAATCATGAAAATACTCTTAAATGTTTTAAAACAAAATTCACAGCATCACAATCATAAAATATGATAGTATTTTTTCCTTTCATAAAAAAATGCATGTCTACTTGAAATGACTGAATTTTAATGTAATAAATGCATAATGAGAATTTCACTTCAAGTTACATCAAGAATGCTTTCAATATTTGAAAATGTGTATTTAATTATTAATAATAAACCCAAATAGCATAATAAAATACTAATATCACTAATAGTAATTAAATACGATCACAATTATCATTGATCATAAACAAGTTCAGAGTTGTGAGAAAGGGCACTGCAGTGGGCTCTCAGCTGTTTGGCAATCCAAGGGCCAATGAAAAAACAATGGTCAAATGACAGGCTTTTGCTAATTTCCTATTTTTTTGTTAATTTTATCCACAAAGCCAAAATTTAGAGAATCTCTTTATTAGAAGTATTTAGGAAGCTTTTGTAATTATCAGTCTTATATATGTGTTTCTGTATGTACATAACCTGATTTTCCAATAAAACAAAAATTAAGCAATAAACATACATTTCAAATACTGTATTTTTTTCTGTTCGTTTGAATTCAAGATTCAAAACAATCAAAATTTCACAAAGCAAAAGCATAATCAAAAAATTCTAAATCCAGAGATAAGTGTTTTAAAATACCATCACTTATAAAGAAACTAAAGTGTTTCAGAAAGGATTATTTGCAGAGAGCACACGACAAATAATTTCAGTTGACACATTTTAAATGTTTAAATCTGAGCAAATCATCCAACTCACTTAATATTTAAGCATCCAAGCATTTCCTTCTACTCTTGATTCCTTTTATATGAAAACAGAATATCAGTCTTCAGATAATTTGATAAATGTTGTGTCAGCAATTTTTAGAAAGAGTCTTCTGTTGTTACAAAACTGGCAGACGCTAAACAGACAAAGTCTCAGAATAATTGATATGGACAACAGAAGTAAGAATTTCGACTCCCAGTAGGCAAACCACCTGTACAAACAACACTTGTAACTTCAATTTGAGTTGCTGGCTTCCGAATACTCAATTATTTAGGGCATTCGAAGGATTTCATTAATGGAAGAAATATCTACAGGCCTGAGTTACAAAGGTGGTTTTTATCCTTCAAGATTGGGTTTCAATAATAAGCATTATTAATGCTGTGTTGATGACAAATGCTTTTTTTGATCAGAATTAGGACTCTTCCATTTTAGTCTATTTCATATGTTTTCATTCAGATGTTTTAATGCTACTTTGCCTTGAAATCTTCAGGCAGACATTTTTAGTGGCAGAATGCAAAAAGACAGAAAATGACCATCCAGATGTTTCCACATTCCAAGGTTGTCACAGCATTGCCATCCAGACATAGTCTGTTCTGGATTCTCAAGAAATTAGTTTGGGTTAGAGGGGTGAACAACTTGTACACTGGTCTCTTTTAACATTACCATGCACTGCAGAGCCTGTTAATTACAATGGATTGGCTTATACCTCCGGACTCATATTTAAAGAGACAAATAATGTGGTTTGGTTTTGTTTCATTGAAGAGTAAGGATTTAAATTATTTTTAAATACACTTTTTAAAATTGTAGGACAATTTTAGATTTATAGAAAATTGTGAAGGTAACACAGACAGTTCTCATATTTCTATACCCATTTTCCCTTATTAATAATATTTTATATTAGTATACCACATTTATTATAATTGCTGAACCAATAGTGATATGTTATTATTAACTAAAATCTATAGCTTTTTCGGATTTCTATAGTTTTTACCTAAGTTTCTTTTTATGTTCCAGGTTCCCATCTAGGATCCCACATTATATCTAGTCGTCATGTACTCTTAAGTTTCTCATGGCTGTGATAGCCTCCCAGACTTTTCTTGTCTTTGACGACCTTGATATTTTTGAGAGTACTGGCTAGGTATTTTAAAGAATGTCTTCCAATAGGAATTTGTCTGAATTTTTCCTCGTAATTATAGTAGGTATGGAGTTTGACAAGGAAGACCACATGAAGTACTATTTTCATATCTTATCGAAGATACATGACTTATCACTACTCATGTTAATCTTAAGTTCCTGGCTAAGGTAGTGTTTTTCAGGTTTCTTCAATAAAAAGTTAGTCTTTCCCACCCCACCCCCTTTTCATACTGTCTTCTTTGGAAAGAAGTCACTATGTGTAGCCCACATGGGAGGGGTAAGGAGTGATTCACCACCTCCTTGAGGGCAGATTATCTACACAAATTATTTGGAATTCTTCTGCACAAGAGATTTGTCTCTTCTCTTATTCATTTATTCATTCATTCATGCATGCATTCATTCAATCATTTATTTATATCTGTGTGTACTCATAAATACTCGTTTTATATACTAGGTTATAATCCAGTACTACTTTTCTTATTTTGATGCTCAAATTGTTTCAGTTCTGGCCATTGGAAACTCTTCAGGTGCTTTCCGTATCCCTTTCATTTATTTCATATTTGTGTGCGTATGTGGGAGTCAGGAGGGAGAGCATTTTCTTAGTTTCTGGTGTTACAAAATGCTGTAGGCTCATCATGTATATTTCCTGCCCAAGTACTAGAATCAGCCATTCTTCACGGAGTCTGGTTCCCATTATTGGAGAACAGTGTTGGAAACTGAGATCTGGGTGCTGGTGTGAACATAGCGATATGTCATTGATACTAGGACCTCCCAACCAGCAATGCAAGGAAATGTATTTATGTATGTATGCTAACCACTGAATCTATACATATCTGTAAGTATTTGTATATGTAAATATCTGTCTATACTAAACTAAATCTGCGTTCTTTTTGTTGACTCCCAGTCTAATTCATTACCAATTGGATCATCCTAGCCTCCTTCTATTGCAAAACTACCACTACAGCAGTAAGAAACCTGGATTCAACCAACCTTTATCCATCAATTTGATCAGTCTTCATATACACAGAGCAGTTACAGAATTGTTAACCCGTGTACACATAGGAAACAAGGTTATCAACTACAGCACAGTGATGACATATAGTTCCTCTTGACTTTAGCCTCACAAACTTCACTCATTTCCAAAGTCACTCAGGTCAGCAACATTTCTGAAGTTGTTTCATATATTTGGAATACGTAAGATTCTTTTATAGCAGTCTACTTTTCATCCTGGGATCGCCGAATCTCCTAAATATATATATTTTTTTGAAATTTGCATACATTATGGTTTATTTTTTGTGTTGTAAATTTCTATGGATTTTAACAGATACACAATTTCATGTGTCTACCATGACTGTATTATTTAGAATACTTTCACTGCCCTAAGAAATCTCCTGTGCTTCACCTACTCAACCTTCTTCTCCTCCACACCAAATTCCTGACAACCACTGATCTTTATGCAATTTTTATAATTTTGCCTTTTCCATAAGGTCATATAATTAGAATTATAGATTATGTAGCCTTCCAGCCTGACTTCTTTCACTTAAACGTATGCATTTAAGATTCATCTGTTGTTTTCCATGGCTGAATTGCTGGTTTATTTTTATGGCTGAATAATATTCCATTCTGTAAACGTAGCATGTGTATGTGTTCACGTCCTGAAGGATGGCTTGGTTGCTTCCAGTTTTTGACAATTGTGAATAAAGCATGCAAGTTTTAAGGTGGACAAACTTTTCAAACCTGTAAGCTAAATAATCTAGAAGCAGTGATGCTGTATCATTAAAATTAGGTTTAGATTTGTAAGAAACCGGCAAATTTTCTCCTGCAATGGGGGTATCATTTTCAAATACCACCAGAAATGAATGAGAGTTTTGTTGCTCTGCTTCTTGGCGGTTATTGGTATTGTCAGTGTTTGGGATTTTGCCATTCTAATGCATCAGTAGTGATTTCTTGTTGTTATTTTACTCTGCAATTCTCTGATGACAATAATGTTAAACATCATTTCATATGTTTATTTTGCCACTTGTGTATCTTCTTTGGTAAGGTCTATTCGTATCTTTTGCCCACTTTTTAAAAAGCGATTATTTTTTTTCTTGTTGAATTTTCAGAGTTCTTTGTATATTTTGGATAGGAGATCTTTATTAGATATGCATTTTGCTCCTGGTTTCTCCCAGTCTTTGGCTTGTCTTTTCATTCTCTTAATAGTGTCTATTGCAGGGCAAAAATCTTAATTTTCATAAAGTACAACCTATTCTTTTTCATAGATTATATATTTGGATCATTTTGTGTGTGTGTTATTTTATCTAAAACCTCATCACCAGGAAAATATTTTTAATAGCTATATATCTGTTTTTGAATATTAGATGCTTTGAATAGTAACTTTCACATCTCTTCCTCTTTCATTTCTCTTTCTCTGCTCTCTTTTCTCTTTTTCAGTCTTCTCAGTTTCCTTCTTTTCTCTGGCAGTAAGTAGGCTAGAATAGGAAAAGTGTAATTAAGATGAGCTAGTAAGTCAACAATGGCTTTAATTTATTCATCTTCTTCTATGGATTTTTTACTTACATGTTAGAACGATTCTTTTGTGGACTAGAGATCATTTATATGCTAGCTTCTGGGTAGTAAATTATCTGTAGTAAGAATCAAAGGATGCTCTATTGATGCACCAATTAATCGAAGTCAATATTTATTCAGTAGAATTATCAATAGAATTAATTACCAATAGCATAAATATATGTTGTTATCCTAGCAAGTATATATACTTATTCAAAGACAAGTATGCTCTCCAAAAGGATTCCCTTATGAATGAGCACAAAGCTAGTGTTTGTCATGTTTCTTCCTCCCAGTTTTGGCTTTCAAAATCTGATTGAGGAGGATACATACAGTGCAATTAGTGAATTAAAATGAAACAAACAAACAAAAAATCACACTGAGTGTAATCAAGTGTGAGAACACCATGTTAATGCCACAGACAACGTAATGATGGGTGAATGTAGAGAGCAGTGAGTGCTGGTGTGTTATGGGAGACTTTAGGAAGAAGGCAGGGCTTGTGCTTGTTCCAGAGGATGATTATAATGTAGATGGTCCAAGCTAAGAAGAAGGGACCCTCCAAATGAAGAAAAACAAGAACGAAAGCATTGATGTGAAGGTGAATACGCCATACTCATTGGGCAGGTATTACACAGCTCTAATTAACCAAATGGACCTTAAAATCAAGATGTCAAGTAGATTAGCAGATTACATGTGGTTATCTAGGGGCCTTAAGTTCTTTAATAAATGGCTAATGAAACAAAAAGAATTTTTAAGACACAGTTTGGCTATGGAGACCTCTGTTACAACACAGGGCACTGAAACCCTCTCAGCATATGGCCTTCTCCTGTCCCTTGTGATTGGCTCAGATGTGGAAATATAATCTAATTGGATCTAACAGAGGGAAATTTATGATTTTAATTTGATAGTATTTGGAAGAAAAGTTCTCCCTCCTGAGTAGTATGATGTACAGATGGGACATTTGAATTTCATCAGTTATTTTAGTGCTGTGAAGGATAAGGCCAGCCAGTAGAGAAAGATAACACCAAGAGGATCACAAAACAGCAGAGCCAAGAAAACTGATCAAAGGGTACTTGAGCTTGGCCTACCTCTGGATTGTTATGTTAATTGAGCCAATAAATCCCATTATGTGCTTTCTTCCAGGTTCTCAGAAAATCTTTTATTTTCTCTCACATTTCCCCATACAGCCTCATATTAAGAAATTATTTTTGTTCTACCTTCAAAATGTATTTAGATCCTACTACTTCTCACGTCTCTACCCTGTCTCCCTGATCCAGATCAGCGTCCGCTATCACCTGAATTAATACAACAGGTTCTCATCAGCATCCCTTTTCCATTCCTGGTCTTTCACAGTCAATTAGCCACGCAGATAGTAGTGATCTTCTAAATACAAAACAAGATCCGACTACTTCTCTGCTCAGCATTCTCTAGAAGCTCTCCATATAGGGAATAAAGTCCAAAGGCCAGACAGAGGTCTACCAGGTCCCACAATCCAAGGGGCCCTGATGTGTTTGCAGAATTATCTCTTACTACTCTACCCCTTGTATCCGCCTGCCAGGTGGCTTCTCCCCCCCCCCCCCACCCCCCGCTTCTCAAACAGATAAAACACACACTCATCTTAGTGATGAAGTTTTGAATGTAGGTGAGGTTTGGTGGGGTGAGGTCTGGAGCCGATGGCCAAGGAAGAATTCTTGAAACAGTCTTTGGTGCAAAAAGGTGGTTTTATTAAAGCACAGGGACAGGACCTGTGGCAGAAAGACCTGCACTGGGGTTGTGAGGAATGACTAATTATATACTATGGGGTTGGGGGAGGTAAGGAAAAAGGGAGGTGTCCAAAAGGACTTTGATTTGCTAAAGAAGACCCTCAGGATACTGGAGGCCTTGCTATTATCAAGCTAAGTATGTTTATCCCTCCAGCAAAGCATTAACATTAAGATCCTTGGAAGTTTCCTGGAGGAATGTCACACATATTCCACCCAAGGAGGGGGGTGGGTGGAGGTTGTGGGGTGTCGGCTTGTGCTTTGTCCTTAGCTAGCCTTCTGCTCCCACATTCTTAGGGCCTTTGCACTTGCTGCTTCCTCTGCCTGAAAACTGGTTTCAGAAAATATTGCTATGTCATTTTTCCCTCACTTCATTTGTTTTCGTTACTAGAGGAGAACTGGCTTCCATTTAAAACCACACCCTGTCCTTACTGGTACCAGATAATATTTGCATCATCCAGCTTTTCATTTCTTCAAAGTTTTTGTCACTACTCAAGACTTTGTTTATTTGTTGATTTTCTATTTCCTTACCGCCACTAGCCTGTAAGTTTCCTGAGAACAGGATGACTGAGTTTTCTTTGATGTCTCTAAAACCTGGAGCAGAGAAAGCAATGCGTAGGATATGCTTTAAAGTAAATCAAATCATTCTTCAAGGTAATTAAAGTTGTTCTTATTTTTGTTACTTTCCTTTGCTAGTAAAAGACTTCCGTTAGATAAATGGCAATCCCATTAGTCTTTACTTAAATTGAGTAAAGACACTATAACATGTCTAGATGGAAAGAATACAGCGTAAAGTATGTAACTGTGCTTTAAACTCTGTATTTAATATTTTCCATTAAAATAAATATGTTATACGGCTAAGAAAAATTGAAATAATTCATAGAAATCATTTGTATTGGGAAAAGAAAAATAGCCAAAAATGAAACACCCCCCCCATTGTAAAAATGCTGTGGTTTTTACTTAAAAATATATATATATATGTGTAAGCCCACCACCTTACTCAAGGAGTACTTTAGTACGGGTTTATATTTCACAACACCACCTTACTCAAGGAGTACTGTAAGCCCACCACCTTACTCAAGGAGTACTGTAGTACGGGTTTATATTTCGCAACAAAATATAACAGTGGTGTCACTGAAGAGGAATTCAGTTACATAAAAGGTGGTAACCGAAGGATTATATATTTATGGAACTCATCTTCAGTCATCAAGCTCTTTCCTGGGTGCTTTATAAATATTATCTCATTTAATATTTTCAAATGCCTTTCTGGTGAATAGTAGTTATTATTTTACAGAAGAAAAAAGAGTGAGATTCAGGAAGAAAAGAAAATTCCCGAGGGCCCGCAATTCATAACTGACATCCAAATCCAAAGCTTCAAGCATCAAAACTCATTTAAAAAAAATGCTTATTCCAATAAATATGTAAAGCTATTGGTATGCACACTGACATTGTTAAAGTACTGTCTGCAAAGCCCTGTTTGGAAAATATTAAAATCCTTTATGGTTTATCAATCTGTCAAGTACAATTTTTATTGTTTATTGAAAAAACTAGCTCATTGATGTCTTACAGATGAATGTTAGCACTGCTCTAATTACCTAAAAATGTATGTAATTAGATGAACAAGGAGACTAATAATAGCGAATGATACTTGCATATGAAACTACATTAGCAAGTGCTAGAGCCACTTGTTAAAATAAATTCTGTCAGAGGAAGGGGGCAAATAGAAAGGCAGACAAGGAACAACAGCGATATTTATAGTTAACAATGACTAAGAGGTGAACTTTAAGCCTATTTACATAGTTCTGAAAGACTGAAACATCAAAGACAACGTCTTCCTACTACAAGCCTGAAATATGGAGGAAACAGAGGAAGAAAATTACTCAACATCAAGAAACTTCCCTCAAAACATTATGTGATAAAATAAAATATGCCATGAACTAAAAAAGAAAAGTATACATAGATTCAACAATGTCATTCCTAATGTCTAACAGGAACTTACTATTTTAGAGACAGGAATACCGAAGGTTAGGTGATAGCTCTTGTTAAGTGGTTACTAGTAAAGTATGATACAAAATAAAGTCAGCATGTGTTCCAGACTGTGGTTTTCTGTTCCGGGGCTAGAAGATCCTGCCAGGCTGGCTCTGAAAAGGAGTGATGCGTTGAGCTTGGAGCCATGTGAATGTCTCAAATCCCTGGCAGTGAGAATCCAGTCAGAAACCAGGCAGCAGGCTCCAGCACCACGGCCACGAATGATAGGGCCACACCAGCCCGGAAGAATCTAGTGTTGCCACCCTGCCCCGTGCTCTGATCATGCGCGGAGCAAATCCCTATTGAACAGACTCCTAAGTGCCAGTTTTTGTGTAAGTCCCTTCCGAGGGGCTCGATTTTGGAACCCTACACCTGCAACTTCACCCACGTTTGCTCCTTCAGAGATTTTGGCACTGGACTCTCTGGATGTACACTTGCCACTGAGTCCACTCTAGAGGGAAAAATACAGGAACGGCAACAGCAGTACCCTCCACATTAACTCTGGGAACGCCAGCGACACTTGTGCTGCTAACAGGCTCCGATTTAGAATTTGGAAGTCCTGCAGCAAATGGCACCATCGACTCTACCTGTTCCCTCCGCTCAGCTGGTGGTGGCACTGTTTAGTCTACTCTGATATTAATCCAGAAGTTTCCATGGGATTTACACCAAATAATTTGGGTGGACCAAAAGCAAGCAGAAACAGCAACTGCATCAACAACCCTCTCCTAGGCTTGGCTAGACTCATACCCAGACCCAGACTTGGACTCACAGGTACACTTACACATAGCTGCTTTGGCAGGTTTACTTTTTCCAAGTACAAGCACAACAATCAAAAGTGAAACAGGGTGGGGGGCCTAGGTGACTCAGTCCATCAAACACCTGACTCTTGATTTCGGCTCAGGTCGTGATCTGAGGGTGGTGAGATCAAGCCCCGCACTGGGCACGGAGCAGGCTTAAGATTCTCTCTCTCGGGGCGCCTGGGTGGCACAGCGGTTAAGCGCCTGCCTTCGGCTCAGGGCGTGATCCCGGCGTTATGGGATCGAGCCCCACATCAGGCTCCTCTGCTGGGAGCCTGCTCTTCCTCTCCCACTCCCCCTGCTTGTGTTCCCTCTCTCGCTGGCTGTCTCTATCTCTGTCAAATAAATAAATAAAATCTTTAAAAAAAAAAAAAAAAGATTCTCTCTCTCTCCCTCTCCCTTCGCCTCCCCACCATCTCCAGTTCGCACGCTGCTCTCTAAATTGATTAATTATGTTAATTAAATAAAAACTTAAACAGGAGCCTACGGGTGTGACCGTGGCATCTACTGTAGCTGCTTCAGGTGCAGTCAGTGAAGACCTTCGTGGTGTAGATTTTAGTGGCTCCTAATATAAAAAGAGTGAAAAAGAGGAACATGACCAGAAGACAATAAAGCACAGAAGGATGGAAACCTTCCTTGTGTCATTTGCCAGGACAGGAAAATCATAAGAAATTTGTTGCCAGGAAAATTGCCAGGAAAATCGTAAGCAATTTGTGAAGGAACAAAAATGAGTACAAAAAACCCAACATTAAGTGATGATTACAGTGTAAGAAGATAGTAAGGCTTTAAGGCAGTTTTTGCCGTCGGCTGCCCGTGGATGCACGTAGAGTTCTCAGAGCGCAGGGACTACCACCCAGGCCTCAAAATAAAAACACGGCCTCTGCCGACTAAAGAATTCTTGGTCTTTGGTGCAAAAAGGTGGTTTTATTAAAGCACGGGGACAGGACCTGTGGGGAGAGAGAGCTGCACTGGGGTTGTGAGCAGTGGCTGACGAAATGCTTGGGAGTTGGGGGAGGTAAAGGACAAAGGGAAATCTCCCAGAGGACTTTCACGTGCTGAAGAAGACTCGCAGGCTCCTGTAGGCCTAGCTACTGCCGAGCTAAGGTGTTTTTCCCTCTAGCAGAGCAGTGAGACAGTTGGGAGTTTCCTGGAGGAATGTTATACTCTGCCTGCTTCAAGTATTTGTCAACAGGCTGCAGGTTAGAAGGATATTTAATTTTATCTACATTTTCTTCTGCCTTTGTTCTCCACATCAGTGTCAGCAGTACAGGCAGCAGATTGAAGAGGTAGGAAACTGTCTTGTCATTCAAGCCAGTAATTCCCATATAACCACACAAGATGTATCAAGGGCTCTGCAGACAACTTACCAACGTTTGTAGCGTTGGCGGTACAACTTCGGTCTCTTGTTAAAAGTGTAAAAGTGCTCAGAGCCATACCCCCTCTACAGAAACATTTGGAAAATGGTATAGATGTGTTTGAAGTCAGGCCAGCAGAAGCTAAGAAACGGCAGAGCGCACCCAGAGTTCCTACCAGACCCAGGCTTCTCTGCAACGTGTAAACGAACCAGCCGTCACCACCTCGGCAACACTTAGCATCGCAAGGACGGTGACAGGTCCTCAGCCATTTCCGAGCTATGGTTTAGCGCAGATTCAACACAAGCATTGGCACTGACTTGCCAGCAAGTGGCTTAGGGTCTCCAAACTGAAAGTTTTGGAACAAGCTCTTGTTTTAGAAACAACACTGCGGAGGCCACATTTGGGTTTGGAAAAATAAATAAACCTTCAGGAATCTTAGCGCGAGTTTTGGCTTCTCAAGTACATCTGCGTTTAACTTGCACATTCTGGCATCATGTACCCATGCCTTGGACGTACAGGATGCCCGGTCCTGTCTCTGCAGGTTTTGGAACAGGAGGGGGATTCCTTCAGTTGAAGAAGCCTCCAGCTGGAAAGAAAACAAGAAAAATAATAAATCTATGAGTTGATGTGTTAGGAGAATCCATGGTAGCATTGTTCATTCTGAGCCTATTTTTCTAAAATTGATGCAGTAAATTGTACCTCTGGAGATTTTATAAAGTGCTGATATTTCTTTCCTCCTCTGGAATTTTGAATTCATACTGATCAACGTTTTTCTTGTGAGTATAAAACCCAGTAGTGTATTTTTCTTTATTTTGTAAACTATATTCTGATTACATCTCTGACCAGTAAGGCCCATTATTTAGCCAAGTGTTAATAGCTGTGTTTTTGTTGATAAGGGTGACACTACATAAATATATGCCTATTTGTTTCTCCTAGAGCAGAAGAAGAAGACTTCCAGTGTTTATAGTTGAATAAATTTTATATTGATAGAAGTCCCTTAACTACACTGAAGGACATCTTTTATACGGGATAACATTCATGTGTGTGCACATGTATAAAATATGAATTCATAGAAAGAAACTCTTGCCTCAAACCGTTTCCCTTTTTTAAGGGTATTTTATTTTTCACGGTTAAAACTTCACATCTCAGTGTGGGCAGATTGAGTTGGAAGCACCAAGTCACTGGAATTGGTTGCTTAAAAACTGGCCTGTTGGGCTGACTCAGTTTCATTGTCCATAGTCTTCTGTTGTTCTTTCCACGCTGATCTTTGGCAGCCTCTCCAAAACAAGAATGCTGTGTGTCTTATCAAACGAACTTGTATTATCCTGTATTGATTGCCTTTAGGATAGTTATATAACTCTTTTTCCCCCCACATGGAAGATGAACCTTCAAGAGCCTATTGGAACTCCGGTGGGATTGACTGCATGCAAGTGAAAGATGTACTACCACTTTAGTGGAAACTCTATGAGCTCTTCGAATGCAGTCATTTCTTACATGGCTATTAATATTGACCCTCAATGGAGTGGCTTGTAGAGGTCTCTTAATATCTTAATGGTTTAATGTAAGATACAGAGGCAATACATTTAAAAAATGTTTTCTGTAGCAACTATGAACTCCTTCCAGTCTTATCAGTGACCACAGAGTCAGACAATAATGTGCAGGCAGGTCAGGCTGCCTCTGTGTAATGTGCCAGTAATAACATTAATAAAGGAATGAGAGTCGATAAAAAGGAGAGCCTTTTGAAAGAGAACTGCCTTACCCCTAATTCAAGAGAAAAACAATTAGATTGACCTATTTACCTTTCAAATGCAGTTTCCAGATATAATCTGAACATGGAATGCAATTGAAGATGGTTTGATTTTTTTATGTAGGTTTAATAATACGTATTAAGTGAATACTTTCAGAATCATTTTCACCCAGGCACTATTTTGTTAAAATAGATACTGTACATATGTATATGTTTTTAGTAAATATTAGCTGGTTTTGATTATAAGTGTTGTAAAACTCTGTTTTATCTGCTTATAGCAATGATTGGCTTTTCTGACAAATGTTTGCAACTTGATACGCTGAAATTAGAAAAGATATTTGCTTTCTGAGCACTGGACTTGTTTTCACTTTTTCATGCTTCTCTATTATTGCAATTCCCAAGATCAGATTGTGAAAAAGGGCATGAAAAAGTGTGATTTTTGTGACTTATGGTTACTGTCAGAATGAAGTGCACAGTTACATCAACATTTTTAAAAAGGACTTTTCATTGGTCTGAAAAAATCCAAATATATTTTTTTACTTTCCAAAATGTAATTTGCATTGTAACATATTAAACTACATGAAGTTTTGTAATGTAGTAATTTCTGATAGGAGTTTAAACGGGTTGTTTTTGTCCTCATTGTCTTCACTTGGTCCAGAGTCTACCATCATGGAAACAAGAAAATTTAATGTGTCAGTTGTTGTTAAAAATAAATTTGGTATACTAAAAGAAGGTATGTTGAAGGATTTGCAAGTCATTGAGATAAATTGTGCAATATGGCTTTACAATCTTTATTCTGGTGCTAGGGCACTCATCTTATTCACCCATGTCACTGGCCAGAAGACGTGTAGGGCTGATATAATTGATCACCTTGACTAAAGACCTTGGTTGATGTAATTGACTGAACAACCAGTACCATAAATTCCTTCACCATTACCATAGGCTTTCAGCACTGGGGCACCATAAAAAAAGTCAAAGAATTATATAGTTCAGAAAACTTGACTTATTTCAAACTGGTACATTATTTAACACAGAAACACCTCTTTTCCATTACAAATTCTACAACGCTCAAGGGCTCTTGGCATGTTATGACATTCACGATGACATCCGCTCCGGAGGGTACTGCTCCATCTTCCCTTGTGTCAAAAATTATATAACTTCTACATATGAGCTGAGAAATTTGAAATAATCTGTGAAAAAATGAGTGCGGCTTATCAAGGGATGTCCCCACCCCCACCCCCATTTAACAGGTAACAACTCGCAAGGTGACAGAAAGCTGTAACATGGGCTAGTTCTGCATAATCATGGGGAGGAAATTACCTAGAGCAGCGTGGCCTCCAGATCCCTGCTGTCTGGGTAGTTCTCCCAATTCCATCTGAAGTCACTCTCAATAAATGCAAAGTTTCACTTTCAATTAGGAATGATCAAGGGAACAACAAGAAAGCAGTGTTAGCACAGCCTTCTCTACTAAATCCTAATAGGGAGGCTAAAATAGGGCTTTCTGCTGCCAAAGTATCAAGACTCAGATGCACAGATAGGTCTTGATTAGAGAAAGGAGAGGGACTTTGCAATTTATGTTACAAGAGAAATGGAGCAGATAGTCTGACCATGGTGATTTGGGTCAGGTGTGTGCAAACGTGCCGGGCACCAGGAAAGTCATTGCTTCCTACTTTCTTTTTTGCTGTTTCTCTAATACCAACCTGCTTTTTGTTCATTTTTTTATTCCACAAATGCTTATTTTTTAATTTAAAAAAATTATGTTAATACCTGGACATCAGGACTATTAAACATGTCATTAAGGAGTTTATAATAAACATTTTGCCATTGCCAAAGAATTTTTAAATCTGATACCATTGCATTATCTTTTCTTAATAAATCTGCTATCAGTGCTTTTCTTAACTTTTACGGTGTGTGAATCATAGGAAGATCTTATTTAGATGTAGATTCTGATTCAGTAGGTTTTGGGGGATGAGAGGGTGCTGAGTCTCTACGTCTCAAATGAATCCCCAGGTCTGCTATTGCTGATTGTCGATAGACTACACTTTGCATAGCAAAGATTAAATTATTTTTTCATCCTCTTTTACAGTTTTTGAGTTTAGTACCATTATAATCTCAAGACTCAACACTCATTATTATCTTTGAAAAGGTGTATCTTTTACTTCCCACACCCTATTAGTCCCCAAGCTTGATACAGTTTCACTTTGCAATGCTTCATATGCCTGTCATTTCCTTGACACTCTGCCTTCCTAATCCATGTCACTTTATGTTACAAATGTTTATTGATCATCTATAGCGTCTCAGCCACTGAAACTACATCAATAGACAATGTCCCTGCTATCCCAGATTTCAGTCTTGCCTCTCTAATTTCTAATGTTACCTCCAATTTCTTTCTTTCACTTATTTGGCTGTACAATACTTTTTTGCTCATCTCAAACAACTTCATAACTCCTTCTCCACGCACGTGTCCCCCGCTCCATTACAAATATAGAAGTTTAAAGAGAAGAAATTAGGAGTACTTTTCATAATCAAATGTACATTATGGCTGATGGTCAATATTAGCAAGACACAGGATGTTGGGTTTTATCTCCCCTACTCTAAAGAATCGGAAAGACATGTAGCATCCTCCTAAAATGTAACCAAAATGGGATTTGGAACATATTGAACTTTGAGGACCTCTTTGTACAGAGTAGAAACAGGACTGCTGTACAGGGAAGAGAGAGTATTAAAATAAGAAAAGAGTTTCATGGACATAATTAAGGAGGGAAGATTGAGGAGAGAAGAAAAATAAAGTATTTTTGAATTTCCACCAAAAGCAGACACCACCAAAGTAGAACTTAGAGGTAACTGAATGGGAGAGATCAAGAAATATCGATGCAAAACCTTCTGGATGATACAAATTTTTATAATAGGCAATTTTGCAACACCTTCTACTAGAAAATAATAAACAATATACTTCATTTAAGCAAACACAATTTAATGATATAATAACAAACATGTTTCAGGTAAGTATAAATGACCCTAAGTTTGGGGATAGATATATTTTCTAACAGAGTTTTAAAGAGAAAGTGCCCAAAGCTGCGTCTTATTTGAAGCTCTGTTTCTGTCCCCATTATTCACTCCCTGTTAAGTAAAAATTATTTTATCTTAACACAGTTTTTCACAATATTTTCCAGAAAATAGAAGAGGAGGAAACACTTCCAGCTCATTTTACTAGGGCAGTTAGTATCATAATAGCAAAACTAGACAAAGACAATACCAAAAAAATAAAGGAAACGGCTGACCAGTAACTCTTATGAACTTAGACTCAAAAAACCCTCAACCATGATCAAGTAGAATTTCTTCCAAGTGTACAGGGCTGGTTTAACATTTGAAAACCACCAGTGTAATTCACCATATCAATAGACCGAAAATGAAAAATCATATGCTTATTTCATTGATGCAGAAAAAAAGCATTTGACAAAATTCAACCCCCATTCATGATTGAAAAAGTCTCAGCAACTTAAGAATAGTGTGGAACTATCTCAACTTGGCAAAGATCATCTACAAAAAACCTGCAGGATTTTTTTTTCTTTAAGTAGGCTCCATGCCCAATGTGGAGCCCAACATGGGGCTTGAACTCAGGACCCTGAGATCAAGATCTGAGCTTAGATTAAAAGTCAGAATCTTAACTGACTGCGCCACCCAGGTGCCCCCGAACCTGGAGAATTCTGAAAGAGGAAGGACTGTGCTCAGAAAGAAGGATGTTCAGACTCACCACTTATTCAATGTAGTACTGGGAGTCTAGCCAGTGCAATAAGGCAATAAGTAAATAAATAAATGGCACATACATTAGAAGGAAAGAATAAAACTGCCTGTGTTTGAAGATGATATGATTGGCAACGTAAAAATAATGAATCTAAAAAACAGCAGCAAAACTCCTAAGACTAAGAGGTCAGTTCAGCAATTTACAGGATATAAAATTAACACACATAAATAACACACATAAATGGAGACAAAAGCTAAAGGCACCAAATCATTTAACATTACTATGAAGAATATGAAGTACTTAAATATAAATTTAACAAGGATTGCATAGGACCTATGGGCTGAAAGTCATTAATAAATGGAGAAACGTACCATGATTATGGATTAGAAGACTTAACATAGTAAAAGTATCAATTCTCCTTAACTCAAAATTGAAAGCATTTCCGATCAAAATCCCAGCAAGATTTTTAGCAGACATAGATAGGCTTAATCCATTAAATGGAAAGCCATAAGCCCCAGAATAGATTTGGAAAATCTTGGGAGGGGGGGAGAATGAACTGGGACAAAGCAGTCTAAATGAACTTGAAGTCTAATATGTAGCTACAATAATCAAGGCAGTGTGATATTGGCAAAGAGACAGGAACACGGATCAATGGAACAGGAAAAAAGGACCCATAAATAGACCCACACAAATTTTCCCAACTGATTTTTGACAAAAGGGCAAAAGCAATTAATGAATGAGGGATAGCTTTTTTGACATTGCGTATGGTGCTGGAGCAATTGGTTCTCCAAAGGCTATATATATGTAAATAATAATGACCCCCCTCAAAAGGATCATAAAATTCAAAACTATAAGAATTTTACAATAACACATAGAAGAAATTTCTCAGAATCTTGGACCAAGCGAAATGTTCTTAGATTTGATTCTAGAACTCATGATTCATCAAAGCAAAACTGATAAATTTGACATCGTCAAAATTAAGAACTTTGACTCAGTGAAAGCCCATACGAAAAGGATGAAAAGATAAACTACTAACTGGGAGAAATTATTTTTAAACTGTGTATTCAATAAAGCACATCTAGAACATATAAGAACTATAAACACTCATTAAAAAAATACAAAATGGGGACACAACATGAACAAATATTTCACTGAAGAGGATATAATGATAGTAAATAAGCACACGAAAAAATATTTAACATCATTAGCTATCATGGAAATGCAAATTACAACCATAATGAAACATAACTACACATTTATCATAATGAGTAAAATAAAAAATAGTGATAATACCAAATGCCAGAGATGATGAGGAGAAAGTGAATCACCCATATTGCTGATGGAAATGTAAAATAGTACAGTCACTCTGGAAAAGATTTTGATTTCTTACAAAACTAAAGAGGCAACTACCATGCAACTTGCATGCATTCTTGGGCATCTTTTCCAGAAAAAAAGAGAACTTATTGTCACAGATGAAGGATTACAGCAGCTTGTTTTTTAATAGCCCAGAACTGAAAATAACCTTGCTGTCCTTCAACAGGTGAATGGCTAACAACTGATGGCAGATCCATACCATGGGATACTACTCAGCAATGAAAAGGAATGAGCTATTGATACATGCAACAACTTGGATGAATTTCCAGGGTATTATGCTGAGTGAACAGTCAGTCCCCAAAGGTTGTATGTTGTCTGAGTCCATTTATATAACATTCTTGAAATGAATAATAATATTTAAAAATAGAAAACAGGTTAACGGTTGTGAATGGTTAGAGAATTGAGGAGAAGGGAAGGAGGTAGATGTGACTACAAAAGAGATACTTTTAGTAATGGAACTGTTGTGTAGCAACATGAATATCCTAGTTGTGATACCGTCCTATTTCATAAGATGTTACCTTTGGAGAAAGCTGGGAAGAAAGCACATGTATATTACTGCCTGTATTATTTTTTACAATTGCATGGGAGTCTACAGTTATGTCAAAATTGATGTTTAATTTAAAAAATTATCTTTTTTGCATTAATTATTTTATTTTGTGGCAAAGAGAAAAACTATTTTTAATACAGATATATACAAATGACATGACTTCTGCAGCTATGACACATATATATGTGAACACACACACACACATACATGTATCTTGAAGGAAAGCTATATAAAGATTCAAGACTGTTTGTTGCCAACACATGTCTGAGAACACAAATGTTTGTAAAACATGCCTTTTCAATGATCCGTAATGAAGGAAAAAAATCCACAGGTCATCTCAAAACAGAATGGTCAAGATTCAAAAATTAATCTGTGATAACTATAGATTATTGACAAATGTCAACAACTCTTCTTCTTTACACCTCCATAAATAAATAATGACAAACTAGCTATCTGCTATTGTCTTGCTGTTTCCCAGAATAATGTTTTGTTTCTTTTCTGAATTATTACTTCTATTTGTAAGTGTTGTTCTAAATTTAAATAAATAACGCCACCTTTGTTTCACCTCCTACTGATTTCTCAATGCTTCCATATGAGTTTCATTGTTCAGTGTCTCATCTTTGCTGTAACTCTAAGTTTTGGAGGTCACATGGGTACTTTTTTTGGTTGACAAATGATTCTGAGCCATTTCTGCTCCTGCTGTGTCACTAGAGATACACAAAAAAACCAAAGTTCAGATGAAATTATTAATTTTCCCCTTTACATAGTAAGATGAACAAAACCTGGATTAAGTAACACAAAAGAAGCCATTTTGGGGGGAGGGTGTCGGGGAGGTTGTATGAATGTAAAATTACTCCAGCAGCATCAGGAACCTTCCATCAATTCAAGAAGGGACAAGAACTGAAACCTATTTTATAGATGTTATTAACCCACCAGCTCTGATGCTAACATTGACATTGCTAAAGAATAGGGGATATTCCATCTAATTTTTTTATTATTCCTAGAAGATCTAAATGAAAATGATGCTTATTTTGACAGATGTCATTCTGTCAAATAATTCTAGAAAACCAATTACATTAAATTGCTAATTCAAGTTGTATCTTGCAGTGGTTTACAAAGACAATTCCTATGCCTTTTTATGTTAATTAGTAGTCCTCTTAAAAATCAAATCAATATTAGAATACCTGTCTGCATACATAAGCAGATCTCCATTCTTTAAAAAAGGTTGTATATGGTATTGTTAACACACTTATCTTTAATTGCCACATATGTGTTGATATAAAAGTTCAAATGTAGGTGTTCATTTCAGAGTTATCTTGTGAAACTCCTACATGAAATTTAGGGATATAATTTTATTCTGTATAGATTTGAGACATTATAATGTAATGCGTCATAATTTTTACAGCTTCCCCAAAGAGTGCTTCCTGAATCCTAATGGTCACTAAATATTCAAAAATTTGAGATTAAATATACATAATTAATATTATTAATAGTAGTATAATATGCCACTTATAAAAGATGACATTGCAAATAAGTATGTTAAAGGGTATTAAAATGTTGCCAAAAAAGTGGAAAAACCTTAAACACATGTCGCTCAAACTCATTTGATTATGATTTTTTTTGAGGGAGGGAGAGGCAGAGGGAGAAGGAGAGAGAGAATCTTAAGCAGGCTCCACACAGCACAGATCCCAAAGTGGGACTCGATCTCATGACCCTGAGATCATGACCTGAGCCCAAATCAAGAGCCAGATGCTTATCCAACTGAGCCACCAGGAGCCCCTGAATATGATTTTTATTATCAATATTTTAAGTCTCAGAGAACTCCATTTGGAGCTCATTTTCATCCCATGAAACTTCCTTTGGAAAACACTTTCATGGAGTAATCAAATTCTTACACTAAGAGAGGACTTTGAAAGAAAATATTCAGCCTAGAAATCTTACATATATGTGAAAGGGTATTGTATTTTGGGGTGTATGGGTTTGTTTCTCCCTCATCAAAAACAGTTATATATTCAATCTCTTTTCCTTACCACCCACGCCTTTTCAGCAAGTGCTAACAACTCTGCCTTGAAGATAAATCAGAAATCCAAAGATATCTCATACTGCCACCAATACTATTTTGTCCCACCCTTATTTCCTAGATTTTTGCAAAAGTCACCTAACTCATCTCTCGCTCCTGTACTTCCCATGCTGCTACAAAGCTGCTACAGTAAAAACAGAAGTATCATATCATTTTTCACTTGTAAATATCTGAAATTATGCTATTGACTACTTAATCTACTTATGTTTGTCTTCATCCAAGAGTCTAAAAGCCCAAAAGTGTATATATGGACCTTGATATGCTTCTTACCATAGCATCCCAAGCCTAGAAAAATGTCTAGTATTTATTAGGTGTCCACTGAAGAAGGAAGCCAGGAAATAGCTGGAATTGCATCCTAATGCCCCTTTGCCTTTAAATTGTCCTAAAAACTCGAGTAAAGTGATATTCTTTTTTTTTTTTTTTAATTTACTTCTTTACTTGAAAGAGAGAGAGCGCTCAGTGGGGAGGGACAGATGGAGAGGGAGAAAAAATTTCAAGCAGACTCCCTGCAGAGTGTGGAGCCTGACTGAGGGCTCAGTTTCATGACCCTGAGATCATGACCTGAGCCAAAATCAAGAGTTGGATGCTTAATCTACTGATCTACCCAGACAACCCCTAGTAAAACGATATTCTAAGCAAGGAAATTATTTTAACTGCTGACTAAATTGGAGCAGTAAAATAAGATATTTTATTTTGTAATAATATTGATATAGAAATGTGCTGGATTTTCTTATTTACCAGCTGTTATGCTGATATATGAATTATCTTATTTAATCCTCACAAAATCCCCATGCATTGAGTAATGTTACTATGCTCAAATCAAAAGACTGAGACTTATAAAGGTTAAATAATTTGCTCACGTTTACCTTAGACAGTGTCTAGAGCCAGGGATTGAACTGAGCGTTCACAAATTTTACAGTTTGACCTCATTTAAATCTATGACTAATTCAGCCAAGTTTACAGTTAGACTTTCTGAGTATGTGTGTATAATGTCTGATATTTAGCCTACTTTGACTATTTCAAGCCCCATATATGGGTGAGAGAAAAAGGAAAACAAGATTAATATAATGTAAGCAACTGGATTGCATTAAAAAGGGGATAGTAACAATGTTCTGTCTCGCCTCAAACTCAACCAGCACGTCAAGAATTCAGTTAATTTTCAATTTTCTAACACACTTGAACTTAATTTGATGATTTTTTTCATGTTTAATATTCACAGTAATTCATCTTACTTCTTTCAAAAGAAAAGTGGTTGAGATCTTCACTTTGAGACATTAGTTGCAAAAGGGTAAAAAAATGTTACATCATCGCAGGCCTCCAGTCAAGTGAGACTCTGAATGCAGAGGCAGGAGTTGCTAGAGAGAGATGAGAAAGAAAGAGAGAGAGAGAAAAAAAAAAAAAAAAAAAAAGAAACCAAAAAACCAAAAAGAATTGCTTTGGAACAAGCAGCAACATAAGTGGAGTGTTGCTTGAAGAAAAAGATCAGAATCTTGACCTGAAATTCTTCTAGAAAATTGAGATGAAATTATACCTTCTGCTAGACGATTTCTAAAGACTGGAAGCTTCACAGTTATATAGATCTAATTGCTTAAAAACCATGCCTCATTCTGAATTTACTTTGTCAGTCCATAAATTTCACTTATAAACCCTACATCCGTATTCCAGAAATAAACCAAATTAAGTCCACTGACTTTCACACGACAGCCTTACAAACAACTGAAAATTACTATCTCCTCTTACTCTTCTATAACAGAGCTTTTCTTTAGGAGGGCTCTTCTAAATTCTAGGAAAATAAAGTCAGATGGAGTTCTTTATCTTAACAGGCCCTTGTTTAAAAGTAGCTGAAAATAAACTGAATACAAATGAGTCAAAATATATTAAAAATTCTGTAAGAAAGTGTAACAACTTTCTTTTGCTTACTTGTTTCTCATTGCTCTATATTTTATTTATGATTGACAAAGTAGATTAAATTTAACAAGCTCTGTTACAGTGAATAACTGTCTGTCAATGGACACTGGTGTGGTATTTTCATATAGATTTTTAGCTATTTAATTCCACAGCCCAAATCATAGACATAGAGACTTAAAGCAACAGGTCCCCTACAGACGTAAAAAAGAGAAAGCCACAGGAGAAGAAATACCTACACTTTCAGAACTTTGCTCTTTATTCCAATTACTTCCCCAAAAGGTAAGCTTTTAAACTTTACCCTAAACCTCAATTAGATATCACATAATTTCTTCTTCCCCATCTTCTTTCCCCAACCCTGCTGAAAATCCTCTAATGACTTTTAGAATAAGGTCGAAATCCTTAACCTGGATTCCAGATTCCAGGTAGACTTCAAGATTCTCCATAGTCTGATTTCTCCAATTTGCACCGCTTGATTTCATTCATTTCTCTCGCCAGCTCTCCGTGATCCCGGCAGGCAGCCTGGCCTTCTTTCAGGCCATCGTGCCTCTTCCCTCAACAGCAGATTCTACGTGTGGAGCACTCACCCCTGGACCCTCAACGTTTGTAACCTAAGAGAAGCCTCCTCACTTTCTAGATCGTGGTCAAATGACAATTCCTACTGAAAGTCGCCCTGGATCATCCTGCCCTTCACAGCACCATCATTATTTACTTGGGTAATTATCTGATTTCTATTTCCTTCTCCCAACAGACCTAAAATCTGTCAAGACAGGGATATTGTCTCTTTGACTTGTCATTTTATCCCAGCTTATAACATGTTGCCTAACCCACAGTAGATACTTATTAAATGTTTCTTAGAAGAATAAAGGACTAAACAAGCTGGATATTATGGACCCTGCTTGCCGGTTCTGCTGCAACTTGATCCTCTGTTGTTCTGATAATCATGGCATTTTATTGCCATGTTTTTCATATGAAAGTAGAAAAAATGTCAGCGATCACATGAGTGACTATTCTATGATGACATCATCTGGTGGTATAATTTTTGACATGTGTGTTAAATAGAAACTTAGATACTTTCAAATATTTCCTCCTTTTTGGCAGTTTGGTTATGTGACATTTTACTTTTTATTTCTTTTAAATTTTTAAATTTATTTTAAAGATTTTATTTATTTATTTTAGAGAGAGAGAGAGAGTGGGGGTGCACAGAGGGAGAGAAAGAGAAGCAGATACCCTGCTGCGTGCTGAGCCCAACCGAGCACAGGGCTCTATCTCATGACCCTGAGATCATAACCTGAGCCGAAATCAAGAGCCCAAAATTTAACCACCTGAGCCACCCAGGCACCCCACGACATTTTACTTTTAACTACTTGACTGAGCCATGAAGTTACCTTGATGGATATGTACACATACACACCCACACCCACACACACACAAAGTAGTTGATGATATGCCCAAATATAATACACCTCCAAATCAAATATATCTTTTATTCTTATCCCCGTAGCCCTTGACTATGGGGATAAGAGCCAGGTATGTGTAAATCATGCATATTGTGTAAATGAGTGGTCAAGTCAGTGAGGGAAACAGTAAAAATCTATTTACTTACCATGTGTCAACCGTAATTCAGATCGGCTTTTCAGTATTGTCTATTTAGTCCTCATAACAAATTTATGGAGTGAGTATAAGCACAGAGAAATAAAATGACATACAGAGAAATGAAGGACCCCAAAACCCCATAGCTACTCATGGAGGAGCTGGGATCCCAGTGTGCTCTCACGCCAGCTGGTTGTCTCCAGCTGGGAGAAAGAAACCACCTTCCCCCAAACACAGCTTTCTGTCTACATTAACGTGACTTTACTATAATTCCAGGAGACTCTTGCCCAACCAAACCCGAACGTTCATTTGAGGATCGTCCCCCAAATCCTGGGAGCTCTTCAAGAGGTAGTATTCACTGACAGTTTATGCCCAAGATTATTTGAACCCCTTGCCTCAAAATCCTCACTTTCCTCTTTTCATCAATCTTAAACTACTGTGTTATAATACTTACCCAATCCAAATCAAGTCTGTGCATTTGAAAGACACACCTAAAACCAAACTTTAAATTCTCAAAAACATCCAGCCTTTCCTTTCTCCCTCTAAGGCATTGCCAAAGTTCTGTTGAAGTTATGTTCTCTCTTACCACACTAAGCAATGGAGTCATCTTTGTCTTAACAGGTTGTATTGGTGATACATGAAAGCTGGCAGTCAGCAGTTACTGTTATAGGCAAAGACACAGATACTGAGAAGAAATGCAAATGTCACCTGAATATACTCCAGTAAAGCCCTAAAACTGTGAGATTCGTTCAGAAGAATGAAGACATCATTTCCATTAGGCAAAGCATTTTCTAGGACATAATTTTATTTAGTTATCTAAATTCAAACTTCCATGTCCCTGGAATAATTTATTCTTAAAATTCCCTGCATTCATGTAGAAATGTAGAATTTGTAGCACAAAACATGAAATTCTATATATACTCTTTTAGAAAATAAATTACTGTTTCTCTCAAGCACTTTGTGTTATCTTTCTATTACTCCAGGTTCAAAAAAACTGTACAGCTCTTGATCTAATCACTACCAAGAAGCCAGAGAAGAATCAGTTTAGGAATATGTAATAGGCACGTCCTAGGTCAGGTTGACATTCTCCTTTCTATAAACTTCAGACTTTCAGACCTGTTGATATTTAGAGATGCTTCAAACCCAAATATCATTGTCTTCAATTTTCATATACTTTTGTTCTTTTTATATGTAGCTGTAACTAAATAGATACATATTTGGTGCTTTTTTACATATTTCAACATGTTCATCAGTTCATAAAATAAGCATTATGAAAATGTCCACCTAACACTACTTCATTCTTGTAATGCAAACAAATACCTTTCCTTGTAGTCAAATGCTGTTTTAAAACTCAATACTTTTTTTTGTACAAATATTTCTTTAATTTTTTTAATTTTAATTTTATTAATTTTAATTCAATTAATTAACATATAATGTATTATTGGTTTTAGAGGCACGGGTCTATGATTCATCAGTCTTACATAATATCCAGTGCTCACTGCATCACATGCTTTCCATAATGTCCATCACCCAGTTACCCCATCCCTCCATCCCCCTCCCCTCTAGCAACCCTCAGTTCATTTCCTATGATTAAGAGTCTCTTACGGTTTTTAAGAATGGAGAGTGAAGTCATGTAAATCAGCACAAAATAATAGAACAATTCCCAAAATGCTAATATAAACTTACAATCGTATAGTAACCCAGGAATAGAATTTCTAATTATAAAATCTGGTAAAAGTCTTGCTACAAACACTTTTTATCTGTGTAACTCCATGACCCCTGTGGTGGATACTGTATTGTGCCACGCAGATAATCCTTCTAGAATAAAGTACTTACTCTCTAGTTGCTAAGAATGCTACCACACAACTGTCCTCTGTTGTCTCCCTCTTTGGGGATTTTCATGCTGGGGAGATGGAGCCTAATGCCCTTGCCGAATCTGACCTCTGAAGGGTCATGCCAAATCTACAACACCCAGTGATGTCTACAGAGGTCTTCATTAGGACTACATGCAACTCAACTTCTCCCTCTGCCTCTCTTGCTTTTTTTCTCCCTTCCACAGATATTGATCCCAGGTATGCTTCCTAATAAATGCCGTCCACACAAATCTTCATGTCAGAGTCTTGGGAAATTGAACCTGTGCTAACCTTAATTTCCCTCCCTGTGACATTAGAGTAATAATGTTATTACCTATTTTATAGAGTTTTGTGTTTCAAACGAAAAAATGAAAATATTTTGAGTGGGAAAGTGTTATCCAAAATTAAATCATGGTCATTTTTATAAGTAGTTTTATCTAGGTGCTCTCCTGAACCAATAGATTTCATAAAGCCCTTAGTCAATGTAATGAAATTCTACAGTTAAAAAAGTGTACAGCAATCATCATCCATGAATGACATTTCTCATCAACATTTATGTGCCTATGTGAACGCTCAAATATCCTTAGGGCGTGTATAGTATGGCATTTCCCCTACTAATGAGTTAGTTCTCAAAACACAGTAATGTTTATCTTGCATCATTTTGCAGCACATAGAACATATTTTGCTATAGGCTATTTGACACAGTTTCAGCACCACAGAATTACAATCACAGTTTAAGGGCAGAGCTAGTGTGTGATCTTTAGGGAACTTTTATCCCCTTTGCTTTTTTAACAAACTCCAGGATCGAGCCCCAAACTCCTTAGCTGGATTTGGTTGTCTGCACCTTAGGGCAATTCAGTCCTTTGAGCAATAGTACCAGGAGTCCCTTTCCCGATGCCTGCTGCGCTCTGACGGATGCATTTCAAGGAGAGAACATATTTTTGTGTGTGTATGCTCCTGGCTAAAATATTCAACTTTAAAAATACATATCGCGGATCTCCAAGTAAACCATTTAGAAGGTTATTCTAAGAACTTATTCTTCTGTAAGTAATTATGTTCAAGTTGTAAGCCTGTTCAAATTAGTTTTTTTTTAATACGTAATTCAATCAATCTCTATTTGTTGCCATGGTAATTAAAGAATTAATAACCATTTGCATCTGCTTAATAATGAAGAAATAGGAATGAAGAACTGAAATACAAATATTCTGAATCTTCACCTAACACAAATATTTTATTTTATTTTATTTTTACTTTTTAGAGAGAGGGAGCAGGGAGGGGGGAGGACAGAGGGAGGGGGAGAGAGAGAATCTTGAGCAGGCTCCATGCCCAGCATGAAGTGGGTTGTGGGGCTTGCTCTCACAACCCTGAGATCATGACCCTGATATCATGGCTTGGGATCATGACCTGAACTGAAATCAAGAGTTGGACGCTTAACCAATTGAGCCACCCAGGCGCCGCACAAACTGAATCTTTAAAAGTAAAGATATTTTAACTGAAATGAAAACCTGGTACTTAAAAGAATCTCTAAAATTGCTTTGTACAGAAAATAGGCCCAAAATTCCAGACAACATCCCAGTTAATGAACTGCTTTCAGGACAAAAATAAGCACCCAAAGATAAAACTACGATTTGAACGGGCAAAGCAGGAAAGTCCTGTCAATGTCGTATTTAAGTGAACATACGTGTCATAGAAGTACAGTTTTTCAGATACCAGGATGATGCTTCTGAACCATTGTGGAGGGATTCTGTGCCCTGAGCTCCTTTTCGTTCAGGAGCAAGCACTCATTCTAAACCACCTGATGTCTTGGTGAGGCTCCAGGAGTGACAATCAATATATTCACACTCGTCTGATTTACCAGTACCGGTCTGTGGGGAAAACGATGAAAAAGTGTTAAAAAAAAGAAGTTATGAACTATTTGAAAAAATATTATGGCATCAAAATACAACTGATGAATTGAAAGCAATATTAAAATAAAACATTCATTTAAAATGTTAAACAATTGGAAGTTGATAGAGAACAGCCCACGCATGGTGAATCCCTGGCTCTGGAAGATGTGATCATACTTGAAGAAATATGACAACAATGATTCATTATTATTATTATTATTATTAAAAATAACATATAAGAGTATGATACTATATAATAATACTTTATATGGATTAATATAAAAATGTAATTATAATAAAGATACTATTATCCTGACATACAATTTTAAAGTTTACAAAGAATATTAAAATACTTAATTTTGGTTTCAATGTCTCTAGAATTGAGTGAACAAGTGAATAAAATCCGTAAGAAGAGTAATTAAAAATGGGCTATGTCTTTCATGCTTTACTGAATCTTTCAGTAAACTGAAAATGTTTAAATGGTCCTGAGATGAGGGTCACCAGTTGACAGTGTGCAGAGCATGATCCGATTGGACAGGTCCCAGCCTCTGATAACAGCAGAATTAAAGGGACAGCCAAACTGATTGGGCACTTGCCAGAAATGGTTAGTCAGGGATCATGCAGAAAGTTCTGTTTTGCAGCTAAAGACGACAAGTTGCTTCTCATATCCGACTTGCAGAGATAAAGAGAACAATTTAGCTTAATGAAGGGACAGATTTTGGCAGAATTGACATCAGAGAAGCCTGTGAGAGAAACTTCCATTTAAAACAAATGCCTCGGATAATGAATGGCAAAGGATATAAGAACTTATAGAACTAAAAGGATTCCATAAAATATTACAGAAACACATTTTAACCACATTAATCAAGTAATCAGTTTAGGTGCTAGATTTTATGTGAGAATTCAGTTGGACATGTGAGAAGTCTTGAAGTTAGAATCAGACACATGCAAAAGGTGATTGTGTACCAATGTAGAAAGAACAAAGGCATTAAAGATAATAAGATTGATTTCCTCCTCTTGTCAGCTAGGATGCAAGGGGAAGTTACTCAAATATGAGGGCTGAAAACCATCAGCAGAAGGAATGAGCGGAAGAGAGAAAAGCAAGGAAGGAACATGTTTTGTTTTGCAGAAACAACAGTTCCAATCAAGGATACGCCTAGCTGAGTGTTTCACTTCATAGCCCCTTGCTGCCTGTGTCTCGCCTGATAGACCCTAAGTGAGCCATTTTGAGCTGGGTTGGAGCTGAGGAACTGTGTAGAAACCCCCCTGAGTTATTCTAAAGTCTCCTTTAGCTCATCCTAATCTCAAGATCTCTTCCTATGGGCAGAGATTCGCACCATTTTTTGAACATCGGTATTAGCACGTTAGCATGCTAGGCATGTGCACATGAACTCAAGTGTGTATGCAAGCTCCCTGCCCTCACCTCCAATATACAGAATAAAAGCCCCCTGTAACTAACTCCTCAGGGAGATAGTGCTTTTGACATAAGCAGGCTAGTCCAGACCCAGAGGGGGCCCCGCTGGACCAGCCAAGAGGGTCCTTGACTTTGTGCAAGATAGAAATCAAACAGGAGCCAGGGGGAAGTGAAAGCAGAGCTTATCGAATAGCAAAAGTGATATGGCAGACTGAGTGACTGGGAGACCAGGAAAGGAAAGGAAGGTGAGTCTGTCAGTTGCTCGGGGTTAGGGGTTTAAATTGGAAAGTGGCCCAGGGAACGTGTTCCTTCAGGAATCCAGGGTAGGGTCTCATCAAACAGGTGCATGAAAGATAAACAGTAGATGTTATTTCATAAATCACTGAAGGTAGGAGGCATTGGTGCCAATGCTGGCCAAGCTTTGTTCGAAGCTCATATCCTGCAACATTTTTGGGATCCAGTACTTCTTAGATGTTATCAGGTGTTTGGGGACCTTAGGAGGTTTCAGAGAACTATTAACTTTCTTGTTTGCCCCTTGGAGTGGCAACATAGCCTCCTTGGTTTATTCAGGTACAAGATGAAATTTAGAAGAGGAGTAAAGGGCCTAGCACAGAAACAGCAGAGATGAAGCTTTTCTAAAAATGGAGTCCTTCCATTTCCCTATCTCAATTTGAGAGCTTTCTCTCTGTCTCCTTACTTACAAGAAGTAATAAAGTTCTTTGCTTTCAACACTTCCTTGGGTGGTGTCCAAATGGATGCACCCTAAGCAGCGAGCCCCTTGAGTTTGGTTACACTCTGGTTCTGTCACTAGGCTATGGGACACTGGTAGAGTTACAGAACTAAACATTTATTTTCTGCTAATCTGCCAAATGGAGAAAATATTATAGAACCCAATGGAAATTATAACTCATAAATTTAAAGCATCCAGGTATATTTTAGTCAATTTATAAACTATTTATTTTTAATTAAGTAATGATTCTCTTTCCCCTGTCCCTCCCCCACTTTTTCTCTCCCCCTCTCTAATAAATAAATAAATAAATAAAATAATCTACATATACAGTTCATCAGTAATTGGATAAAGCCCTGATATTTGCAAATCAATGTCATTTTATACACATTCAACTATCAGTTCAAATATATTGTGAATTGAAACACCGCTTAAATCATATGTAATGTACGCAGGACTAGGTCTAACAAAAGCATATCTCCTTTATAAAGAAAATTATAAAACTTTATTCAGTCATCAAAAATATCTAACTAAATCAAAAGCTATACAATGTTCTTCTACACATTTTACTAAAGATTCTTAAGCATGTGCCTTGCCCAGCACGGAGTCGGATGCAGGGCTCAATCTGACCCTGAGGTCATGACCTGAGCTTAAATCAAGAGGCAGAAGCTTAACCAATTAAGCCACCCAGGTGTCCCTACATATTTTACTAAAGATTTTGAAGATGTTCGTTGTGTCTGAAGTGATTAATAGAATCAGTGGAATTCAAAAACTCAATTAGGTTTTTTCAGGAGAGGCACCTGACATATTCATATAAAACCTACATCCCAAAAAAGGCCTAAATATAGTCAAAGGATTCACTGAAGAAAAAAAATAGGGTAACTTGCCCTGTCAGAAATTAAGACTTATACAAAAGCCATAGTAAATACAACAATGTGGCATTCAACACTGGGACACATGAAAGCTTAGAAATAGGCCTTCCTATTCATATATAATATATGACAGAAAGATTACAAGTTATTGAAAAGAGAATGGGTTATTTATACACAGTGTGCTCAAATTACATATATATGTATAAAAAAACAAAACTGGGTGCCTACTTCCCACTGTGTGCACATACACAAAAATTAATGTAAATTAAGGATTTACATGTCTAAGGTAAAACTTTTAAGCACTTAATTAGCAAGATCATCGGGGTAGGGAATGATTTCTTAATTAGAGATGTGACAGCGCAAATCATAAAAAATGACTAATTTGACTACATTAAGGATGTCTATGCATCGTAAGACACCATAAAAAGAATGTAAAGACAAGCCACATAATTTTGGAGAAGATATCTGCATCACATATAAACAATTAAGAATTAATATCCAGAATACATAATCCATAACTATATTTCAGAGAATTAATCAAATGAAAAATGAATTAAAGAAGAAGTAGACACTTTAAAAAGAGAAAATCGAATCAACAAATTACTGACAAGAGTATAAATTGGTACAACCACTTTACAAAATAGTTATGCATAACTTAATGCAGTTTACCATATAATTCCATTATGTTCCAGAAATTTCACTCATAGCTATACACTCAGAAAATTCTTGCACATAATATCCAGAAGATGTTTATAATAATGCACATAACATCACATCACCTTTTTTTTAGCAAAAATAGGTAACAGCCCAAATGTCTGTCAACAAAATAATGGGTGAGTTCCTGTGTGGTTGTAATAAAATTCTACACAGGCCAACTACATACATCCAAAATTATTAATATTCAAAAAAATAATACTATGTGAAACAACAAAATTGCAGAACAAAGATAAGGTATTTGTCTTTAGATTTCACACCAAAGAGAGAAAATTAAGCCATAATATGTTGAGGGATATGTATGAGAATGGTTAGTTAAGTATCTAAAATGCTATTAACTCTGGGGGAAGGAAAGAGGGGATTTGATCACGGAGTGCTATCTGGGCCTTCAGTTACTAATTTTTTCTTTTAAACTGACTATAGGGCAATCAGTATTTCTACACTATTTTAAGGAATTGTACATACATTCCCATTTCATATAAAGCATGTCTCACCAAAAACAACAAAATTTAAGGTACGTTTGTCATGTAAAGTGATAAGATTTGGTCTGATTGGCTCCCAGCAACATAGCAGTTTAAATCTAGGGATTGGTTTATTTTTGAACACTAAATCGGGAATTTTGGGAAGAAGAGTTACTCTGCAGATGTCAGTCATTCCTAGAAATGGAGTCATGAAATTCTGCTCTCAGAGGTTCCGACCTATGAGTTATACATTTTAAGTCTTCACACAGTGACCACCGCTCCTGCGTCGGTCTCCTTCATTTTCTAACATGGTAACTGCAGGGAAGAATTGCATTAACCTTGTGCATCACCTTGGATATTGTGGTAGTTTGTTGTTGTTGTTGTTGTTTGTTTTGTTTTGTTTTGTTTTGTTTTGTTTTGTTTTGGCTTCACCTTTTCCTCTTTCTTTTGTAGACTCTGTTTTGGGAGACAAATTAACTCTACTATAAGCAAAAATCACCAGACTCTGGAGAATTATTTCATGGCTGTGATCAGAGACTACTTTGGTTTTTATTCCTACTTGGATCCCCAGGTATTCTTCTCTGAAATCATCTGAAATAGGGAGAATCCTTAATTAATAAATAATTCCCTGAAAAATCTCTTGAACAAGCGATTACGCTCGTCAAAAATGAAACATTGATAGGAGAAGAGACAATTCGAAGGCTTAAGGTAACATGAGGACTGCTGCGGAATCTCCAAAGCAAAGTTCTAATATTTATATATATTTTTAGACTCTATTAAAATAATTCAACACTCTAAATCTTAAGACATGATCTGTTAAAAATAAGACAAAACAACCAAGACCAAAAACAAAACAAGACGGGAAGAACAGAGTTTAGGCTGACCAGATGAAATGAAGTAAAATATGGAACTTTTTCCATTTAACATACAGTTGAGCAAAGGTAAGAAGTGCGCGGGAGTAGGCACTTAGCTCCTCCCTTAGATAATACAGGTGGCTCAGCAAAGTATTTAAAAATGTACGGCAAAATGATTTCTTTTTCTTCATTCTCTTTGCTCTCTTTATCTTTATGGAAAAAAATAAATAAATAAGGAAGGAAATGAGTCATTAGCCTGCATAGTATTTCATCCCTCTGGGCTTCCCGCGCCTCCCTCTAGCTGCTATACCAAGTAAAACAAATTTTAATTGTTAGTTTTCCCAGCCGCTCGCACGCGGCGTGTACATCAGCCAGTTCTAGGATCTATGACTGTATGAGATAATGTCTGTCAAGTGCACAACCCAATGCCTGGCTGTTCTAGCTCAGTCACCAGTGATCTTTCATTCCTCACTTTTTGTTGTTGTTAATCTTTTTGTATTCAGTAACTTGACTATGTCTCAGAGGTTGGTCTAGAAATTCATCAACCCCTAAAGAAGCTCTAAAGATACTGTGAGTGAAATCTCTGATTACTATCATTTTTTTAAAAATAGGCCTCCCATAAGGCTTTCTCTTATTCTATGGGGCACAATATGTGATTATTATTATTATTTTGTTTTATTTTGGATAAACAAAAGCATCTGCAACTGAAACGGATCACTGCCACACACAGATCACCGAGCTTGCCGAAGTGTCACCAAAACCCAAGGCAGGGATGCAGGATCCACGTCTTTTTACAAGCTCTCTAAAAGCATAGCAACGATGAAGTGGACAGAGTATCTTTCCCTTCGTAGCTCGCTTTGCTTAGCATTACATTGGTACTGGATTGACATGCCCCCGCTAATTGCTTTCAGGGGACTGACTCAAGGTCAGTGCCAGGTGGCTTTGTGGATTTGCACTAACTCTCCAAGCTATTTTAACTTGGGATGGTTTTCCTAACAATTCACTGCAGTGACAGCTGGAAATTGTCCTCACAGAAACATCTAGCAACGCTGGGGGGGAAAAAACCCAACTTCTGGTTTTAGAGACTCGTGTTCCCTTTTCGCAAATACTGCAGTCATTAACATGGATCATAGAATGAATGAAAAGCTTGTGACAACCAGTTGAGGGATCTGCACTGGTCATTAGCAAGTGAGGGAAGTCTCCACAAGTCTGCATGAGTAATTTGTAAGGGAGACAGTACCAAATGATACGTCTACCCCCAGCTTTTTTTTTTTTTTTCCAAATGGCTGGAAATCCCTTGGTATAGGCATCAGTTTGGAAGTAGACATGGAATTTTACTTAAACTACATATAGGGAAGGATTGACCCTTTAGGTGTGAGACTTGGCAGCTGAGCAACGTGGAAAATGTGTAAGTGGTGTAAGAACAGACCCAAACACTGGGAGAGCTGGATGCCAGTGTATCCTTCATATCTGTGGCACTCCTGTCCAGTGGGTGCTTAGGTCAGAAAACAGTGTATCAAGCACTCACCTCTTCGTTGGTAGACCAGTGCTCCTGATGGATGTTGTTCCATAATCCCCAAATGCAATCTGAGGGCTTTTTCTCTTAAAGCCTTGACGGGGATAAGAGCTGATTCTCAGTTTGTATATCAAGCTGCTCATATCTAAGCTTTGAGATGGATGATGAAACTAGAAATCGGAGAAGTTCAAAAGAGATTTCAGAATGGACCACCACCTTCTACATGTTAATCACACTGCCTTCCCAATAGAGGCATTTGATAAATATTTGTTGAATTAAGCTCAATTCCAAAACAAATAGTTCTGCACTTATTATTCAGTTTAAGAACTACTTAGGCTTATTCCCAAAGACAATAAAAGGGAGTACTTTTAAATTTTTCCTATACAAATGAGAATCATATGAGCAATTTAACTTTTAACAAGCTGCAACACTGATAGTTTGGAAGTAGTTACCTAGTCTAAAATGTGGAGCAAATCCTCGATATAAATTCTGTTGAATTTGTTATTTTCTTTTTTATCTTAATGTTATGATGTTGGGAAAAAAACAGCATAAATGTACGATTAATTCAAAGTTAAGTAGAAATACATTACATAGGGGGCACCTGGGTAGCGCAGTCGTTAAGCGTCTGCCTTCGGCTCAGGGCATGATCCCAGCGTTCCGGGACCGGGTCCCACATCGGGCTCCTCCGCTGGGAACCTGCTTCTTCCTCTCCCACTCCCCTGCTGTGTTCCCTCTCTCACTGGTTGTCTCTCTGTCACATAAATAAATAAAATCTTAAAAAAAAAAAAAAAGAAAAAGAAATACATTACATAATACAACATAATGGTAAGTATCTCTATACATGTACTATTAAAAAAAGATTAGAAAGAATGTCTTATGTCTACCTATCCTTCCCTTTTCAGAGGAGGAATCTGAACTTGATAATAAAGAAGCAGCCCAAGGCTTTCACTTCCTATAACACATGATTCTCTCAATTCACCTGGCAAATGTCATGTATTTAGATTCCCTGTGGACAAAGGAAACTGGAAACTAAGGCAGGCTATAGAATATTATTTAGGAGGCAGTACAATAAATCAGGTCTACAGGGAAAAAATCGGATTTAAAAGTAAACATTCATTGTTTATAAACTATCCTAATTTTAGCTATCCTAAACTAGGATATTCATAGTTATGTTTGACTCTTGGTTCTTGCCTTTTTCCCCCTTTATTTCTAATTAATCACATAGTCTCGTTAATTCTACCACAGAGATATCTTTAAAATACATTTTCTTTCGTCATCATCAGTGATTTTTTTATTCCTGCCCACTCTACACTCAAAATTATTGTTAAATTCTTTAAAAAGGTAGGGGCGTATGGGAGAGGGGGGAAAAAAAGAGAGAAAGAGAAAAAAATCAATTTGAAAATGTGTCCCCGTCTTCCATTTAAAAATCAGTTGTCTTCAATTTGCTTTCATGATGTCTTAATCCATTTGTGTTACTGTAACAAAATACCACAGGTCAGGGGGCTTATACACAACAGAAGTTTATTTCTCACAGGTCTGTAGGCTGGTAGTCCAAGATCAAGGTGCCAACATGACAGCCTTTTCTGGAAAAGGCCCTCTTCCTGGTGCATAGCAGTGCTCTCTCTCACTGTGTCCTCTCCTGGTGGAAAGAGCAAACGAGCTCTCTAGCCTCTTCTTAAAAGGGCACTAATTCCATACATCCTCGCAATCTATCCTCATGACCTCAAGCACCTCTCAAAATGCCCCTCCACCTAATATCATCAAAGTGGGCATTAGGATTTTGATATATGAATTCTGGGGAGACAGAAACATTGAAACAATAGCACATGATAATACCCAAATTCATTATCAAGGCATAGGCAATCATTTAAAATGTGTCTGTAACAAAGGAACACCAGAGATCGTCAGCAACATGAGAAACTAAGAGAAAAGCAAGGAACTGATTCTCCCCTAGAGCCTGCCGAGAGGTCTCGCCCTGCCAGCACCTTGATCTTGCATAGCTAGCCTCCAGAACTATGAGAAAATTAGTATCTGTTGTTTTAAGCTACAGTACTATTACTAATACTATTACTATTACTACTACTCCTGCTTCTTAGATCCTATGATAGGTATGCTAACAATACTGAACCCATCTCTGGTCCTCCATTTTGTTCATGTTCCCTTGATGACCTCTCTTGGGGCTAGGTGTTCCAGTCCCCTTGGAGATTAATATACATACCTTAAGGCTGGATGGGGGAGGCTTGCTTTGGTCTCCCACATATCTATTAGAGATAACATGAGCTTTCCCCTTCTTGATGCACAGATGGTTCCACAAGATCTACTCAAAAGTTAGCTTACTAGGGCACCTGGGTGGCTCAGTCAGTTAAGCATCTGCCTTCGGCTCAGGTTATGATTTCAGGGTCCAGGGATTGAACCCTGCATGGGGATATAACTCCAGAACAGCCAGATTGAAGAGATACATAGGGAAAGGCATAGAGAAAGGTCCAGAGCTTCACTGTCCTGGATGTACCACCCACCCGGTACCTCATCAACCCAGAAGTGTGCTGAACCCCATCCTTTTGTGTTTTGATGGAGGCTTCAGTACATAGGTATGATTAATTAAATCATTGACCACTGGTGATTGGACTCAATCTGCAGCCCCCCTTTTCTCCCTGGAGATCTGGGACAAGGGAATGGGACTGGAAGTTCCTGGCAACCTGCCCCCATTCTTAGACATGGTCCAAAAGTCAACTTATTAACATAAGAAAATACAACTTTGTCACTCTTAACACTCAGGAAATTTTAAAAAATTTTAGGAGCTCTGTGCTGGAAACCAAATACATGTATTTCTTATTATAAAATGCAATATTACAGTTGGGATACAAAATGATAATGGCTCTAACCAAACCTCAATGCCTTAACACCTTACAGATTTATTACAAGTTCTATTCAAATAGAGTGATTCTACTAAAGAGCAATCCTCCTTGTACTGGTTTAGGGATCCAGGTTCCCTACATTGTGTGACCAACCACACTAGAAGCATTCACACCCACCTGTCAGGGAAAAGAAGGAGCATGGGTGAAGATACGATGGAACTTTTAAAGGCCACGTCTGAAAGTGGCCTCAATGACTCCAGTTCACATGTCATCACCTGACCTAGTCACATACACACATCTGGGTGCAAGGAATCTGGGAAATGTACTCTTTCCTATGTGCTGGGGGGGGTGTGTGGGGAGCAGGCAGTGAAGACGGTTTGAGGACCACATGGCACTACTTCTACAACATTTACTCAAACTCAAGACTAATCATTTGTTCTCAGGCTTTAGAAATGCTACATATCTCTACTGTTACATCTCTCAGCCTGTACTTCCATGGCATACAGTTTATTAATTTCCTTATTAAACACTTCTCTGCCCTTTCCCACAAGCCCTCCAAAACCAGGTAGGCTCCTATTAATCTTCATCTTTTCTGACTTGTAGTACATGGTGATCCCCTGTACTCACTCCCTTAATATTATATTACGGGAGGTTTTCAGGTAATAGCAATCCTCTTTACCATTGTTCTGAAGGTATAGGTATATACATAATTATGTACATATATATGTTTTAACTATCCGCTGTTGAACAGTGGGAAGTTTAATGCAATATACTTATATAAGAAAGTAAACATAAATGTAATTTATAAAGGTGAATCTGTATTTTTCCCATATTACCCATAACAAAAATTCATAAAGTGAATCAACTAATATACACATACGAAAGGCAACACCAAATGTTATTTTGCTCCAGTCAAGATGAGTAAGTTATTTTATATTATTTATTTATTTTTATTTTACATTAATAAGATAGTTTCTCTTTTCCACAAATGAGTGACCATGTAAAATCTCAAGTCACATTATCAATTTTTATTGGTTTCAGAGCAAAGCAATGTATAAATATGCATGTTTACCAAAAAAAAAGTTAATTCCTCTAGCTTCCACAGACTCAGCAGGTGTGAAACATAAAAAATAACAGATGGAAAAGTCAGAGAAGAAAAAAGAAACTGGGAAATGTTGCAGATAATTCTATTTACTATAATAAAACATGGTGTTAAAAGAGTGGCCTGTTTAATTTTACTTTTCTCGCTGAAATAATTAACATGGAGCATAGCTCCTAGCTTTTCCTGGGACCTGAGAATAAGAAATTATTCTTTCTATCTTGAATCAAATTCCATTTCACTTTACATATTTTTGAATGACAACACAGCAGATATTATATATAAATATATCTGTTTCATGGGCTAATAAACAAATATGTATGCCCACAACCCAATCATTTAACAAATGGCAGCTTTATTTTTTTAATATTTTCAGCTTTATTGAAGTATAATTAAGAATATTGAAGATATTTAAGGGGTACCTTGTGATGATTAACAAATGACAGCATTAAATGTTATACCATCATCATGACATTTCTTTTCAAGTATGGATAAAGGAAATATTTAAAACAACATTCACATTTATTCATCAAAAATTAGATAGTTTTGTTGAAAATTTCTTAATTTAGCTAAATTAATTTCTTTTCAGATACAATAATAAATTGATTAGTCATAAAACACAAATCAGTTTCTCATAAAACCTTCTCTTTCTAAAACTTATTTTCCTGGGGCACTTGCGTAGCTCAGACTATTAAGTGTCTACCTTCAGCTCTGGTCATGATCCCTGGGTCCTAGGGTCGATACCCACGTGGAACTCCATGTACGGCTCCCCTTTGGCCCTCAAGCTCCCTGTGACTTGAAGCCCCATGTTGGGCTCCTTGTGGGCTCCTTGCTCAACAGAGAGGGGAGGAGTCTGCTTCTCCCTCTCCCTCTGCTTCTTCCCCCCTTCCCCTGCTCATGCTCTCTCTTTCTCTCTTTCTGGCTCTAGCTCTTGCTCACTCTCTCTCTCTCTCTCAAAGAAATAAAAAATCTTAAAAAAAAATCCCTATTTTGCAAATGGCACTACCACACTTTTAGATATCTAGCATAAAAACTTAAAATTATAATCAGTAGCCCTCTCTACTATTTTCTGCACATCCAGTTATGTTCCATATCTTGCTGCTTTTTACTTAAAAATGAGTCTTGCACTTACTTTTTTCTTTCCACTCCAATGATCTTAATCAGGTACTTTCTTTCTTTAACACCATGCCTTGGTTATGGGATATCCTTTAAATTGCCTCTTTACTTCCATTTGATCCCAGGTAACCACCCTTTATAATCGTTCCAGAATTATATTTTTAAGGTTTTGTTTATATATCTTAGTTGAACACTTTATATGGCATATTGTCAACAGGAAAGTACAAATTTCATTAAATATCTTCTTTGTCTTTTCATATTTTTTAAATATCTTCCATATTTCTTTTATACAAACACAACATTCTAAAGACATGAGAATGTACTGTATTATCCCAACTCTGCAAAGTTACTCCCACCAACTTTCTCCTTGGGATGCCCCTCATAACCTATCTAATATCCTATCACCTGTCCAATGCTCATTCTGATATCATGTCATGAAGTCTTCCCTACAGATTGAAGTATTTATCTTCTCTATTCTCTCTTTGCATTTTATTTATGGGATTCGTACAATACATTATAAACAACTTTGAGAGTAGGTATCTGAGCATATGCCCCAAGAAATTCTCATGAAACATGTCCTTTTACATGATCAGTTACTATCTTTTACATGTAATGAGCACAAATAGCAATTATTTTAATATTGTTACAATGTCTAATTGCACTCACACACACATGAAAAATTTTAAAATAAATTACCATTTTCACAGATGAGATTAGCACAAATGAACAATGGCATCAGTAAGTCTTTCACATATTGCTGATAAATCTGGGAAAACAACTTGGTAATAGATGCTTTGGGCTTTAAAACCTAGTGCCTGGAAATACAAGTTTAAAATGGCATCTGGCCAGCATCCACTGGTTCTCTTTTCCGAATTCCTACCAAAGTGACCACCAAGACAGAATAAAAGAAAGAACACACGCGCACACACACAGAAAATTAGGGCCTACAATCAATTTTAATACGCTAGAAAAAATTAGTCTAACGGCAAGGCAGACAAAAGTGAATAAAAATAATTTCAATTAATTCCAATTGACCAGTTACATTATGCTAGGCTGAAAGAAGGAGTGCAAGCCTATGTAGAAATATGTAGGGAGAATCTGTATCATTCTCCAACCGGCTCCTCTCTGAATTAGAAATACAAGATACACAATAAACCGAAAATTATGTAACTGTCCAATTATTGTATGGGTGTACTTAATAACACTGTCCAAGTCCTAAAAGTACCTTTTTCTTTACTCATAGGCAAACTGCCATTTCCAAACAAACTTGGAAGAAATGGGAGTTAAAGATGAATAAGCCTGTTAGTAGAGGAGCATCTGAAGCTCACAATCTTCTCTAAGTAAAGCAAGCTCTGCTACTCAAAGACGTTGCGTATAAGAATATATATGTAGTCTATATTTTTGCAGAAACTTGATCTACTGTCCTTCAGGCACCTGGGGACTGGAGAATGGAGGAGATACTTAATTTTTCTAGCGGTAATGGATTATAGCATTGGAAGTCTGATTAGGCATTATTTCTGCCCAGCTATATATTAAAGAAGAGGATTTGAGTTAAACCACAGGAATAGGTAAGGGCAAAAACAAAACAAACCAGAGCAAAATTAAAAAAAAAAAAAAAAGCCTCAGCAGCATATTACTTAACAAAGAAACACTGAATCTAAAAGTATATCTTTCTTCATTGACAAGTAACAGGAAAATAAGAAACAAATGTATGAAGAAATATTGAAGACTAATAAACAGGGAATAACATTTTGAATAATCAAAGGAAGAAAGAGTCCGAAATAATCTGCTAGGGCAACCAAAGAAAATAGTGAAACCTCTAAAGCATTTTAAGTCATATAGACTTAAAAAATAAATAAGTAAAGAGGTGGTAGCTGGGGGAACATTCCAAAACGGTTATTGCACAGAATGACTGAAAAGGAGGGGAGGTGAAATAAGAAAAGGTAATTAGTAAACCATGAAAAAGAATGCTGAAAGCTGTAAAAATCAGAATTAACATTTAAACTATGAAATATAAAATGACAGAAAAGGAAGATAGAAAAGCAACACTTTGTAGTGATTTTCTATAAAACTCACAGAACTGCTTCTCTGTTACTCACCTTTATGTTACCATTATTATTTTCCTACAAAAAGTAATAAATAAGGGTGCCTGGGTGGCTCAGTCAGTTAAGCAACTGATTCTTGGTTTTGGCTCAGGTCAAGATCTCTGGGTCCCCTGGGGAGCCTCGGTGGGGCTCCGCACTCAGTGGGTATTATGCTTGTTCCTCTCCCTCCCCCCGCCCCGTCCCTGGCCCCCCTGCTCTGGTGCACGCAGGTGAGAGCTCTCACTCTCCTCTCTAAAATAAGCAAACAATGAATCCTGGAACACTACACCAAAAACTAATGCTGTACTGTATGGTGACTAACATAACAATAAAAAATTAATTAATTAGTTAATTAATTAAATCTTTAAAAAAGTAATAAACACCACTGTGAAAAAAAGTTAAAACCTTTTGTGTCAGTTCCCAAAATTAGAGTTTGAAATGGGATTCTGCCAAAGGAAATGAACCTTAAAATAGTAATATGTATTTTCCACTATCTATTGTATAATATGCCCATTGTATAAAATTGTATAAAATGACAGAATAGAAAGAAAACTGGTGAATTGTAAATTTTTTTCCCAGAAGGATAAGGAAAAATTATATCTAAAGCAACATCAGCAATTTAAGAAAACCATCTTACACTAGAAAGCATTATCTGAAAGAAAAGCAATCAAATATCACACAAATCTGATAAAAATAGCTATTCAGAGGACATGTTAAAATTAGAGGTATCATATGTACTGGTTAATTTGACAATCCAAAGAAAACAATTTTTTCCCAATAAATATTAATTATCAAAGTTTCCTTGAGAAGAAATTGTGTCCTGAATAGAACAATACCACCACAGAAGGAAATACACCCAAATGTTGGCAGTGAGTTTGTTAGGTGCCAAGAAGGAAATAAATAAAGAGCTGTGATAGAAAATACAGGGAAAGGGGCCTATGTTAGATGGAGTGATTTCTCTGAGGTTATCAGCTGGTGATAGAATTGTGGGATTGCAGGTGACTTTTATTTTCTTATTAAAATGAAAACATTTATTATACTACATACTATCAAATTTATACAAGCAGAGAGGGACAAGCAGACTAACGCTGAATGCAGAGTCCTGCCGGGGCTTCCCAGGGGACCCAGAGATCATGACCTGAGCCAAATCAAGAGTTAGTTGTTTAACTGACTGAGCCACCCAGGCGCCCCTATTTATTACTTTTTGATAGAACTGTAATAACGGTAACATAAAAGTGACTAATGGAGAAATAGTTCTATAAGCTTTATATAAAATGACGCTATTCAATACTACTGAATGATAGAAACATGTGTGACTTTATTTTTTTTTATTTTCCCCTTTTGTAGTTACCTACATACTTCAATAAGCATTTTGATAGTCAGAAAATAGGAATATAAACTTTATTTTTGAAAAATTAAAATTGACAATTAGAAATTAAAAATCACCAAAAAAGAAACACATCTAAAAAAGTAATTGTCAAAGCTATCCAAAAATCTTTCCATTTTTTTTCCATTTCATCTTTTATTAAATGAGTGTATAATTTCTTAATCACCAGTGTATCTTTTTGTGAAAAGGAAAATTATTTTATTTTAGGGGTGTCCATTCACAATTATCAGAAGATAGCAATAATGTTGACTTTTATCTGAAGCCTGTGCTCCCGGAAAGCAACAATGGTAGAGAAATCCCCACTCTTTTATGTTCCTAGAAACACTGACTGCACAAAACAACTAAGCTTTCTAAAATAAGCCCCAGCTCTGAAATAAAATCCATTTCTACACCATTCCAATGATCGGGTAAGACACACCTCTGTCTTCCTGGTGACTTCCATAAGACCAGCTGATCATGCCACTGCTTACCTGCTTCCAGAAAACCCTACATTCCCCCTGCTTTTCTTGGACATGTTTCTTCATTAGTGGACATTTTTCCTGTTGCAATAGTCTGAATAAAATAGTCTCTTTAAATATTCAGTGCATTTTCTTTCACAATTTTGTGCCATGATTTGAATGGTATTGACCTCACCTTTGAGTCCCTGTTTACTGCACCCCCATAACACCCTTTGTGCTCCATCCGTTCTTGAATAGCAGTGCAGGGACCCAACAGTGAGTCCAGCTCCTGTTCCTGTGTTCCGGACGCTTGTCTGGTGGTAGAATGATAAGGATTTGATTTTGATTATTCCTGAGCACTCACTTCATTTCAAGGGCCGGTTACATATGTTGTCATAATATGAGCATTTTGTGATGTCTGTAAATGGATTAATGGTTTATACAGCTCTTGGCTCTGTTGGGTGAAGAATCACAGAGGATCTGGTTTGTTAACGTTTTCTACTTTGGCTGAACTCAGTAAAGAATTTCATGTCCGCTGAGAAGTGCTACGTTTTTTCTTTTCCTATGTTTGACCTAGGCTGAAATTTTAGAATCAAAGTATGAAATATCTATCTGTGTCTGTCTGAATATTTATAATTTAGGAAGGTCTTCACCTTTCATTGTGTGAGTGTGTAATATTTTCTTACCTCTGAAAGGTATTACTAAGGTAAAGTTACAATTTCTTAGAGAAGATCTTTTCTGATTGGCTTAGAGATATGGAAGGGCTTTCATAAATTGAATATTCCTTAAAAAACCCAGAAAATGAGAAAATTGAACTTCTAAATTTTCAATGTGTTAAAAAATATATCCTTACAGTACTTAACTCAGAAAGATTTTAAGAATTCACATTCACATAATTTATGTGCATCTTTGAAACACAAAATTAGTTTAATATTTCTGGTTTAGTAAAAAACAGCTATGTTTGCTCTGACATTATAATATTGGATATTAAATACAATGCAAGGGCACATTTTTATCCTACATAGATATGTTCTTCCTAAACTTAAACAGGGGGAGCCTGGGTGGCTCAGTTGCCTCCAGCTCAGGTCATGATCCCGGAGTCCCAGGATCGAGTCCTGCATTGGTGCTCCCTGCTCAGCAGGGAGTCTGCTTCTCCCTCTGACCCTCCCCCCTCTGTGCTCTCTCTCTCTCTCATTCTCTTTCTCTCAAATAAATAAATAAAATCTTTCAAAACATAAATAAACTTAAACAGGTTTACTGGTTGTATAAGCTAACATTGATTCAATTAAATGTTTAAGATTATTAAAAATGTAAATTTGTGTTTAATACAATTAAATTTTTTTAATTAATGACAAACTTTACTGCAGCAATTATTATGTTTTATACTATGTCATCTTGAATATAATTTTCAAGCTCCCATAAGATAAGCTAATGATGCCCTTTATCTGACTTTATAAAACGTGGGCCTTTTCCTTTTCTTTGAGATGCTCCTCATTAATGAATTTTCTTCCTATTGCATTAGATTGAAAAAAATTATCTCTTTAAATGTCCAGTGCATTGGTCTTCCACAGTATCAACTTAAGATACTTGAAATATGAACTCATTAAAAATAAATAAATTCCCTATTTTTTTCTGACTGGATGAACTAATCACTATGTATCTCCTTTAAAGCAACTTGATTGTTTCTGCCCAGATCAGGACAAATATAGAATATCAAGCTCTTTGCTTGATATCACATTCTTTCCCTGTAAAAAAAATCATTTCCTTCTAATGAGTGCTGAATTTGCAGTGGAAAAAATCTCCAAATTAAGCACCTTGTTAAGGAAACCTTTTCAGCTATTTTTTTTAAAGATTTTATTTATTTATTTGACTGAGAGAGAGCACAAGCAGGGGGAGCAGCAGGCAGAGGGAGAAGCAGACTCCCTGCTGAGCAAGAAGCCCAATGCCGGACTTGATCCTAGGACCCTGGGATCATGACCTGAGCCAAAGGCAGAAGCTTAATCGACTGAGCCACATAAAGCGTCCTCCTTTTAGCTATTTTTATTCAAGCTCTAAAGGTATCTAATTCAGCTGAACAACTTGACATTTATTGTTTGGGCTCTGATAATTATTTACTGCATTCTACCCAAAACTGGGATCCATTAAATTAGAATTCAAAATCAATGACATTCCCTTAGTATATTTATAACACGACTGATTCTAAATGACATAAATTCTGCAGCTTTGGAGAAGATGAGGTAGACTCTCGGTAGAGCTAAGGCCAGACATTCCTTCACCGGGAGCCCGGAGAGTAACATGTCTATTATAATTGACCTGAACATTCTCGACTGAAATAACAAAAAGAAACCTGCAGTGTTTTCCTCTTAAATTCGTTCTTAAAATGAGGTGACAGCATTACCTATGCTGAATGCATATCAGCATTTTTGTAATGGTGCAGTGATATAATAATATGAGAACTCACTATTGCCCATTTTTCAAGGAACCACATAATATTATTTCAACTATTAACCGCTGTTGTACTCTTATCATCAACAATCCATGACACAAATTCTGCACTCAAAAAAAAAAAAAAAAAAACAAAACCTAAATCTAACTCCCATCTTGAATTCTGTATTTTCCAGCTTCTCATTTTGCCAATGCTGTTTTTGTTTGTTTTCTGTTTAAAATGTTGAACTTTTCAGGGCACCTGGGTGGTGAGTCAGTTAAGCATCAGACTCCTAGTTTCAGCTCAGATCATGATCCAAGGGTCCTGGAGAATGAGCCCCATGTGTGGGGCTCCGTGCTCAGCGGAGCATGGGCTTGACATTCGCTCTCCTTCTCCCTTAGCCCCTCCCCCCAGCTCTTTCTCTCTCTCTCTCAAAATACATAAATAAATCTTAAAAAAAATATTAAAATATTGAACTTTTCCTCTAGGTCAGCTTGGGAGCCACTTCAAATCATATCACCTCCATTAAAAAATCACTAAATGAGTAGAAGATATTTTCCCTTCTGTTTATGTGTCTCATTTGACTCAATAAATATTTTCATTGTGTATTTAAATGTATAATTATTTTCTTCAGAATTATACCAATTTTGGTAAATATCCATTAAAAATAATTTTTCAGAAGGAACATTAATCTATCCATGATCACATTTTAATGTAAGATACTGAAAAAATATTCAACCTTCACCAAATCCTATGTAAAATTATTCCAAGTTGGTTTTATTAGGTCAGTTTTTCCTTTGCAATCATACACATTTTACCAAAAATACTGATTTCTTTATTTTTATTTAATTTTCATTTTTGGTAATGTGTAATTAAATCATGAAAATGGCAGTCTTTTGCCTCATGACTTCTTTCCAAATATTCCCTTTTTCCAGTAACAATCACTTTCAACTCTTTTCATTGTTATTTTTAAAGTTTACTTCCATAGATCTAAATAATATGGTATTTAACTTCATATTTATAAATAATTACATTTCAGTGCTTTTATAAATTATAATACTAAGATTTAAAGAAGCTGTATAGTTTTTAAAAATTTTTTAGAGATTTTATTTATTCGAGAGAGAGAGAGTGAGTGAGTGAGAGAGCAGGAGAGGGAAGAGGCAGAGGGAGAGGGAGAAGCAGACTCACACTGAGCAGGGAGCCCTATGTGGGGCTCAAGAAGCTGTATAATTTGACTAAAAATTTTGTCTGTCCTGTTTGAGGTCCTTAAAGACAGACTAAGACACATATGGCAGAAGGAGATTCTTTGTCACGTTCATCTTTGTCACTAAACCTTATTTAAATGGGAAAGGATTTTTTTTTTTTTTTTGACATTACAGAAGAAGACATATTTGTATTCTGATGTCTCATTCTGGCAGCTCTCCTAGACTAATGTCCACAAGCTACAATCTCTCTTCTAGGATGGACCAAAAGAGGGAGTCCGTCATCCTAGATTTGAATTAGTTGTGTGGCCACAGGGTGGAGCTGGGTCCTTGGGGTGATAGTGAATCATACTTGGGAGAATAGGAAGATAGAAGAGTCCAAGCAAGGAAGGAGATTGAAAAGCCATTGCAGAATGACCCCCTCTAAAGTCGGTTTTAGAAGGGAAAGTAAAGAATATTTTAGCCTATCCTCTAGCATCTGAATGTGTTCTTAATTAGTTGAGAATAAGAATATATTCTTTTTGTTAAGACCTATTTCCCGTTTGTCCTTGCTTATACCCTGGGGGCTATAAGACTTGCATCCATGCCTAAAGGGGTCACGCCCACCACTGCATTTTGTAATCCTTCAGTTTTCTTCCTTTACACGCAATTTACTTTCACCTTAACATCATTTTTACCTTCCTTGATTTTCCTCAACTGACTTTGAAGGGGCTCCCTCTCTAGGTATCAGTGTCCTGATTGCCCTGGGAAAGAATGCTTCTCTAAATTGGCCCAGAGAAAACTACTCCCTGACCAACCACAGTTGTTAAAATCCCTGACTGGTTCATTCTCTGCCTGGGATTGGAGGAATGGATGGTGTGTGAAATTTGGATATTTTCCCAGAACCGTGACACAGATCTGGTCTTTTCGTTCCAAATTTCTTCCTTCCTTTTTCTTTCTTTCTTTCTTTCTTTCTTTCTTTCTTTCTTTCTTTCTTTCTTTCTTTTTCCTTTCTTTCTTTTTCTTTCTTTTCCCCAAATTTCTTTTTTTTTTTAAAGATTTTATTTATTTATTTGACAAAAAGAGAGATAGCCAGAGAGGGAAGACAAGCAGGGAGAGTGGGAGAGGAAGAAGCAGGCCAATGGAAGAGCCTGATGTGGGGCTCAATCCCAGAATGCTGGGATAACCCCCTGAGCGGAAGGCAGACGCTTAACACCTGCACCACCCGGGCGCCCCCTTTTCCCCAAATTTCTTGATGTTGGGATTACTCCATCCTGCCTTTGAATAAGAATCTGGAAGCCAAACTTAGGCAAAAACTAGCCCGAGAGACTAATGTATTAGCTGAAGGAAAATCTGAAAGAAAATCTAATGGAGAGATAAGATAGGTTGTACTTTCAATCTCTCAGGGTATAATACTGAATAAAGTCAGAGTTAGGGAAGTACTTAACAGATAAATGAGAGAGAGATTTACTTGAGACTTCAGATTATCAGAAATATTAAGTTAGAAGAATCAATACTTAGACTCTCACATATATTGTTTACTACGTTTAAAAGTCTTATTCCTCCTTGCTAAAACTTTAGTTTGTTCTTAAGAAGTTATCCAAACAGGTCAAAAACTACTTGTCACTGTCAGTATTAAACAAATTTGTGGGATGCTGAATCTTAGCAAAGTCAACAATCATAAATTACATATTTTCGAGAAGCCCTGAAATTCTAAGTAGACCGTAGTTGTCAAAAAGGGCATTGTGAATCCAGTGTTTTGCTAAAAAAGGACAGCATTGCAGGCAAATGTACTTGACACACGGTGGGGGATAATTCAAGTATGTTGAATTATTGAACAAAAAGGAATAAGGTGTCTATCATACACAGCAAGAGACATACAAGAATATTGGTAGTAGCCCTATGCACACAGTGCAAATCTGCAAAGTAAGCATGCATCAGTGGAAGAGTGGATAAATAAAGTTGCGAAGGGTTAAAAAATGAAATATACAACATTGCACACAGCATAATGTATTCATAAACTTGACACAACTAAAATATGTATTTTTAGATATTTTTGTGGGTTCAATAAAACTATATAAAAATAGAAAATGAGGGAATTATGAATATAGGAGTCAATATCATGCTAGAGTTAGGATCACATGCTCACTTTGGGAAGATGAGAGGTGGAACCATATGGTTTACATGTAATTTATTGTCAAGACCCTAGATTTCATGAGTGGTGATACATTCATGGATCATTAGTATATGATTAAAAATAACTGATTGGTTAAAAAAAAATAACTGATTGGTTAACTAAATAAAAGGAGATTATCCATGCATGGACCAATGATAGGAGTGGATTAGACAGAACCTAATTCTGTATGAAATCCAGTTGAGAAAAAGTGGAGATGGGTTCAGTGTATGAATTTCTCAACTCTCCTCCTGTATGAACTCTCTCTAACACAACCAGCTCCTCTTTGGCTAAAATTATAAAGCAAAACACCAGCCTTCCTTTATGATAGGTGAATAGTTTGGGCCATCTTGGCTTTTTTTTTCTACAAAGAGGCAAGAAAAAAAAGGAGATTTGATATCTTAATGATATGTCTCCTAGAGTCTTTTCAAAAGGGTCACAATTGGCTAGATTTTTGTTGGAATTGAATCTGTAGAAATTATAGACTAGAATTTATACACTGAAAATTCACTTATACCTCAACTATTTCTTCAATTCTTACTCTGCCAGGAAATAAGAACAATGACCTAGAGCCCCCCTGTCCAATAGGGTAGTCATAAACCACATGTGGCTGTTGAGCACTAATCTGAAACAAGAGGTGCAAGAAATTTGAATACAGACCTGCTTTCAAAGATAGCATGAACCAGAAATGTAAGCTACCTCATTAATAATTTTTATTATCAATTACATATTGAATGGAAATATTTTAAGTATATAAAGTTAAACAAAATATATTATTACCATTAGTAATCAATATTATTAAGCTTGACAATAACCTACATCATCGTAGCATTATTTACAATTGCCAGGATACTGGTTTACAACCAACACTGATACTTACGACACGTGCAACCTAAATGTCCATTGATGGATGAATCATTACATAAATTCACACACACACACACACATGCCCACACGGAAATACTATTCAGCCATAAATAATGAAATCTTGCCATCTGCAATATCAGTGGACCTCGAGGTCATTATAGTAAGTAAAATAAGTCAGATGGAAAAAGGCAAAGACCATACGATTTCTCTTGTATGTGGAATCTAAAAAAAAAAAATAAAAAAAAAAATAACAACAAAAAACCAAAACCAAAACTAAAACCAAACTAAAAAAAACAAACAAGCTTATAGATGCAGAGAACAGATTGGTGGTTGCCAGAAGTGGAGCTGGGAGGTAGGAGAAATGGGTGAATTTGTTTATTAGCTCAAATTAAAAATATATATTATTAGAATAAATTTCACCTATTTCTTCTTTTTTTATGTGGCTACTAGAAAGTTAAAAGTTTCATCTGAGTTTTACATTCTATTTCTTCTGGACATTTCTCATCTAGATACATCAACACTCCTGTTACAATTGAGCTTTCTTATCTATTAACCTCCTGCTCCACTGAGTAAAAAAACAGGAAAAAAGGAAGATTTTGCTTCCAAACTCAGAGTTGCCAAAGCAATTCTTTCATGTAGGAAATGGAAAACTATTCCTAGAGGGAAGTTTTTAGGGACAGAGAGACTATCAGATGATTGAAACTGGCCGTTTCAGAGAAAATAAAGGGTCTTAATGGAGCAAACCAGGAGAAAATTCTTTATCCAGCCTCCATGGTTTGGGGCAAAAATAATCCCTAATGTTATTAAAATCTGAAATGAAGTACAGTTGACTTTTGAACAACACCGATTTGAAATGCATGGGCCTGCATATAAGCAGATTTTTAAAAAATATAAATACAGGACAGTATTATAAATATTTTTCTCGTCCTTATGAGGAAGAGAAGCAGCTATTCTCTCTGGCTTACTTTATGGTAAGAACGCAGTATGGAACATATATAGCATATGAAATATGTGTTAGCCAGCTGCTTATGTTAGTAAGGCTTTGGTCAACAGCAGGCCATTAGTAGGTCAGTTTTGGGGGAGTCAAAAGTTACATGTGGATTTTTGACTATGTGGGGTTCGGCATTCCTAACCCCAGCATGGTTCAAGGGCCAACTATATTCTAATCTGATAGTAAAGTAGATGACGGAGTCCGTAAAAAATTAACAAAGATAATAGTATTAGTAATAGTAACAATAAAAGTGGTACACATCAAGCAAAATTCATTGTATATTCTAAATTTCTAAAAGTAGCTTGATAAATGAACTGGGCATCTTAAGTGACAGAAACATCTTCGCAGGAAAGAATTTAAAAAAGACAGGCTTTAAGTCTGAGATTTCCATCAGAATTCCCTGGTGGGAGAATCTAGTTTAGAAAACTCAGGTATCAGCCTCAAACCGCTGTGCACACACGCATGAATTCTGGGTGAGATGGAGATCCCCCTGTCAGACAAAAATGGGTCGTAAAGAATCTCTTCAGAGTTTCAGTCCTTCACCTGATCCCGCTGCTCGAGCTTACAGAGTATTCTATTGCTTAAAAGATTAAAGTTACATCCCGCCTGGCACTGATCATTTCCCATTGTACTTACTGCTTTACGCTTTTTCTCGTATCTTGTAAGAAGCCCAGTCCTCCCATAAAAATGGACCCAGGGCTCAGGAACTTGACCTCCCTTCCCTCACGGCCATCGTGTCATCCCCACCTCACTCAGAACTACACATTCTCTTGTAGCTGACTCCAAATTGCTGCCTGAATGCACCACCCTTCCTAAGGTTTGTACAACTTCTGTTATACGCCTACTGTTTCCCTCCTCATAACCCCACATAAATTAATTCGTATTTTCTCATGACAAGTAACATTAATAGTTTTCGATTATAATTATTTTTGATTTTATTGTAAATATGAAACTCTAAGCTCTCTCAGACAAACATAGCTGCATCTTGAGAGCAGTAGTAGCCCAATGGATAGCCATTGAATTATATACATTTCACAGTTTCATAGAAAGCAATATAATTTTAAGTTTAGCTCTCAATCAAGCAAATGTCCATGACTTATTCATTGAAAAAAAAAATACAGTTTGGGAGTAGCTTCATACTTAGACATACTGACCTAGTTTATTTGTCAGTCATGAAATGATCACAGTTATCAAAAATAATTTACTTCAGAATTGACAGCTTTCACCGTGGAAACAAGTGTTAACCTCATTTGTAATTGTTGAATTGCCATTTTGAAAAATAATTAATGTACCAAATTATTTGAATATGTTTCTTTTCACTTCACAGATGTCCCTCTACTTTTTCAACCAATCCTTCTAGGGGAAAATTTTTTTTGAATTATTTTTCATGCACTTAATAACAATTAGAGAGAAAAGAAAAGCTTTTCACCACTTTCTCTTGTTCCTTTACAAACTTTAAAGTTCATTTAAAAATACCTTGATTCTAATTCTGCCTTGAGCATTCCTTCAGTGAGTAAGGTCTTCGTAAATCTTACTCTTCTCAAAGATTTTATACAATTTCAAGCCGCTTTAATTTTCAAGTCAGAAGAGATTGATGGCACTTGGAGAAACATGATCAATGTAAGAGTGTTTCTAGATTCTCCAGGCTCCCTCCCAATAAAAGAGATTCTCTGGTATCGAAGCTTCCCTACTCTGTTTTGAAGAAAACCGGATGCCCAGTAGAGTTTCCATGATTAGTTTATTAATTACTGTCTGGTCAGTTCCAAGTCTCAGGATGTGAGGCAATCGCCAGCAGGACGTAGGGCTGCAGCAAAGCACTCTCTCAGACATTTCTGCAGGGTTTCTCGTTCTCCCAACTTTCCACTCCCTTTCCTTTATAGATGTTTTTTTTCTTTTTCCTCCCTCCCCCCAACAAATAATTTTTACATCAGGTGTTAAACAATATTACATTTCATGCTTGCTTGCTGCTTCAGGTCTAGTAACCACAGTTCTTATGAACCGTGTAATAGTCAAAGTCAGATTGGCTATTTGCTGTTTGATGTGAGATGGTTATTGCACATGACTGAGGTGCCACAAATTATTTTGCCTCTGATCATGTCACACATAATAAAACCAGTAACACTCAGTCTAGAACACAGATTGACTCACAGAGTTTACCGAGGGTTGTCTTTTTATGTGAAATGGATTGCCGATGTAGAAAAATAAGAATTGAAAATTATTCCCTCCAAAAAACTACAATTAAAAAAAATTAGAACCAGTTTAAATACATGTCCTTGTATAAGTGTGCACACACACACACTTATATCCCAATGTATTATTAACAATGTGTTTACTGTTTAAAAAATAGAGTTTAAAATTATCTCAATACTTGTGTCAGATACTTTGTGAATTACATATGAACTTATCTCAAATAGAGTATAGGAATAATACATGAAAGGGGTAAAATAAGACTAGAGAGGAGTAATGTAAATATGTAAGGAAAGGTGAATCTATAATATTTAGCTGACACAGGAAAAAAAGAGAAGTAAAAACAGGAAGAAAATGGATATAAATAGGTATATACACACACTAGATATAAGTGGATATAATGGATATAATACATGGATATGGATATAAAGTGTATAATATATGGGTATAATAAATGGCTATGTCACATATAAAGGATACAATATATGGATATATAAATGGATTTAATGAACTAGATATAAATGGATATAAATAGATATGTACACTAATACTTAAAGACACATTATTTTTCTTATTTTTTTCCTAACAGCTATAGCTACCCAAATGTGGCATTTTTTTTAAAACCGTGAAGACGGTATATTTCTCTTCCTGTTTCCATTTTTGAGGAGGATATATATACTACTCCCACAATAAGACAGTAGATTTTTCAAAATCTAAGAGGATAACTGGCATGTTTAAAAGGATTTTGAGTTAATTTTTAAAAATTGATGACTAGCCAATTAGAAATAGACTACAGTGTCTATGACACAACCATCCAATCAAACGGAGACATGCATATTAGTAAATGTTACGGTAGGTTTTTGTTTGTTTAATTACCTATTCACTCCACTTGTGAGGATGGGTTTCCCACTCTAGGGTTATGGAGATGGCTCAAACACAGGACGTCTACCAGCGGGCAGATAAGATAACCATTGATGAGTCACATAAACCCAGAGTCTAGGGGAGAAGCATGCTGCATGTCACACAGAACCTCAGGGGGGTTGCACTCAACAAATGTTGGAGAGCATGTGGAGAAAGGGGATCCCTCTTACGCTGTTGGTGGGAATGCAAGTTGGTACAGCCACTCTGGAAAACAGTGTGGAGGTTCCTCAAAAAGTTAAAAATAGAGCTACCCTATGACCCAGGAATTGCACTACTGGGTATTTACACCAAAGATACAGACATAGTGAAAAGAAGGGCATGTGCACCCCAATGTTCATAGCAGCATTGTCCACAATAGCTAAACTGTTGTAGAGGCCAAAATGCCCTTCAACAGATGATTGGGTAAAGAAGATGTGGTCCATACATACAATGGAATATTACTCAGCCATCAGAAAGAATGATTACCCAACATTTGCATCAACATCGATGGGACTGGAGGGAATTATGCAAAGTGAAATAAGTCAACCAGAGAAAGACAATTGTCATATGGTTTCACTCATTTGTGGAACATAAGGAATAGCAGGGAGAGGTTTAGGAGAAGCCAGGAAAAAATGAACGGGGGGGGGGGGGTAAACAGAGGGGGAAATGAACCACAAAAGACAATGGACTCTGGGAAACAAACTGAGTATTTCAGAGGGGAGGGGGTGAGGGATTGGGCTAGGCCAGTGATGGGTATTAAGGAGGGCATGTGTTGTGATGAGCATCGGGTGTTACGTGCAACTAATGAATCATGGAACACTACATCAAAAACTAATGATGTACTATATGGTGACTAACATAATATAATTTAAAACAAAGAAGAACAGAGTGAACCATCAGAAACTGTAGGAGGCAATTTTCATAGTATCAAGAAGGTAGTGTATTCTCCCTCATTCCTGCTGGAGGATGTGATTGGCTTGTTTGCATAATTGTAGGGGCTTCTGGGGAACAGAAACCTGCTACTGCTCTCAGATAAACAGGAAATGGTGTGTGTATGGGGGGGGGGCGGTGCTTCGTTAGGGAAACTTACCTGAGGGAGCTGAGTGAGGAAGAGAACTTGTGGGTAAGTCAGATGAGACCCTTCCCATTTCAGTACATGTCAAGGCAGCACATAATATTGGGCCTCAATTTCAGACCTTACATTGCAGTCTTTTAATAATACAGTTGTTTGAAAAAAACATGCTAAAACCAAAATCAGAGATAGTACGTGATAAATTATTCTAATTGAATTGGTGTTTGTAGAAACGTCCTTGGGTTATGAATAGTAGCAACACAGAATAGGAAAACCACAATTAAAGCAAATAAATATTCTGTTATCGGAATTGTTGTTTGGTTGAAACAATCAAGGGAAGTTTGCTTTTTTCCCCTCGTGTTTTAGATTATAATACAATTGCAATATTATTGCTCTTAAAGATACCCTTGTGTAAAGATAGGGCTCATTATATTTTTTTCTGAGAAATAAATATACCTAAGTGTTTTATATCTATGAAACTAGAGGAAAAAAGAGTTAGCAAGATTTGCCTGATAAGAGGGCTGCCCCTTTCGTGTTATACACACACTTATATTTTCTCTTACTTGAGAAAGTCTCAGCAAAGAAATACTAACCTTAGAAATCAAAATGGAGTTGGAAGACCATTTTAGTACAAATTCTTTTATTTTTTCATTTTAGTCCAAATTTTGTCTCTGTGTATGAATCTCCTCTACACTGACTCACTGAAGTGATCATAGGCTCTTCCTGAACTTAGCCAGATAAAGAAAGTGCCCTTCTTACAGAATAAACACATCTTCTGCATATTTGCTGTTGGCTGCAAATTTTCCTTTTCCAATTGGGTGGCTCCAAAACATATTTTTTCAGCTTTTCTTTTCCCTTTTCTTTTCCCCCCAGCAGTGGCATGGCTGACGTATTTGACACCCAGAGTGGATCAGAATAAAGCCCCCACCTTTATATGACAAACTTATACTTAGTAGTAATCAGGGAATGATAAAAAAAAAAACAATAATTGCCAGGAAAGAAATGCAGTCATTGGGAAGTTTCTTTTGTTGAACTTCATGTATAGAATTATATAAAAATTAAAATAGACAACATTAAAGGAGAAAATGTGTATTTGACTAATATGTTTTAATTATACTAATTTATGTTTTGGTAAAAGGGGAAAAAACAATACTTATATCTTGCTTGGCTGCACTAATGAAAGAAAATCATATAGCTTCTGTTTTTAGCCTTTGTTCTGCTTTTAGCCTTTTTTTTTTTTTTTTTAAGTAATCTCCACACCCAACATGGGGCTCAAACTCATGACCCGAAGATCAAGAGTCGCATGCTATACCGACTAAGCCAGCCAGGCTCTGTTTTCAGCCTTAACATTTGCAAATTTGTCACTATTTGTCAAAATTGATTTTCTTCATCTAGTCAGGTTCAGTACACAGTAGAGAAAAATTTGTCAACCTATTGTCACAGGGATAAAAGAGTAATTTTTATTAATTTCAAATTTGAACAGTTCTTTTTGCATGAAGCCTCAGATGTACAAATACTTAGGAAAAGTCTTAAGTGTAAGGATAAATTTGTCTTAGACTTCTGAAAGTCCAGTTCTGTGATAAATTCCAGAAATTAAAATACAGACTATGCTTTTGTCCTTTAGGTTCTTATAGCAGCTTTCAAATGTCCTAAACTTTTAAAAGCAAATAAAAACTCCGAGTGGTTATATAGAAAAACAGTTTTGAAGTAACTCCACTTCTGTTTCTTAGTTATAAATTATTGTGTTATTACCATTTAAGGAAAATTACTATTTAAAAAGCAAGAATCAGTGATGTCAGTGGTTTGAGACACAAGTTGCACTGAAGGTGATATCCAACAATTATGAACACTTACGAAATTATTTTCAAAAGGGGCATATACAGCTGAGTCTGCACATTTCAGGATGATGATAAAATTGAGAATTTTTAAAATTAACTTGGATGTAGTATATACAATTTCTTAAAGGATAAGTAATAAAAATATGCTACTTTGAAACACATCAAAAGTCAGAAACAACAAGGAATAATTAGAATTCAGACTAACAAAATTTCTTTAAGGAAGGGGCACCTGGGTGGCTCAGTTGGTTACGCTTCTGCCTTTGGCTCAGGTCCTGATCCCTGGGTCCTGGATCCAACCAGGCATCTGGCTCCAGGCTCAGCGGGGATCCTGCTTCACTCTCTTTCTCTGTCCCTCCCCCTACTCATTGCGCGCGCGCTCTCGCTCTCTCTCAATTACATAAATAAAATCTTTAAAGAAAATTTCTTTGGGGAAGAGTATTTGATTATTGACAGTATTTGGAATTGCCAGTGCATGGTGGTAAGTTAGGACCACCTTTCAGTCAGTAGTTATTACTGATTTTAAATGCTCTACCAACCGCAAGCCCTATAATTCTTTGCACCCAATACTGACTTCTCTCACTCCTTTCTTTGAAAACCCCTGCTGTCAAGTTGCTTTGCAGGTAAAGATTCCCTTTGGCTTAGGCTTTCCCTCTTCCTTTGACATTTATTATATAATAGTATCCCAAATCTTCACAATTGGAGTCCTACACGCCTTCTGCCCTTTCAATAAGGCACGAGATTGTCAGATTAGTAATAATTTAAGCTGATGGTGAGTTCCTCTTTCTATTATAAAGCAAAAGTTACAAAATATTAAATGTGTTCCTCAAGCATGGACTATTACATCCATAAAATTCCATGCGGTTCTCAATATTATCTGCCATCACTAATATAAACAATGCTAGCTAGTTGTTTTATGAACTAAAACCATCACTTAATATTTCTGACCAACAGATTATCACAGAGAAGTAAAAGGAATTCATACACTTGTGCAACTAACGTTCTCTAAATTCATTCTCATGATCATTATGCCCCATCTGTCTACTCTATTTTTCATATAAACTGAGTTAATCAGTATTTTATATATCTTCTCTTTTTTGGCCTGATTTTATGTCCATCTAATTGCGGATTCCCTACTGCCATCAGTAAGGTGAAATATAGTGGCTGTAAGAAAGTATTAAAAATTAATGTATGATAGGTTATAGTTTAATATCTTGGCTTTATCTGAAAAATCACTTTTAAATGAAATACAGTTGTGTAAATTTATCCTGAAATTAAGGTTGACATTTTAGCAAGAACATTCTAGGATATCAATATGCAGACCTCTAGAGCTGGATGACACCTTAAATGCAATCTAATCAAATTTCCTAAGTTTAGAGAAAAATTAAGATGCAGAGATGTTAAGTGGTTTTGAAGTCATTGAGACCTAGATTTGAGACATGAGCTCCATTTACTAAATTTCTTACTAGCATAAGAGTTCATTCCTTGAGCTTCTATTTCCTCATCTGCAAATACTTAGAAATAACAATACCTACCTTGTGCAGTTGCTATGAGGACTAAGTAAAATCATTCATGTAAAGCATTTTTCCACAATAGTTGGCATCAATATTTTCTATTGAGAAGAAGCATAACACAGTGAAAGGCTGGGGGGATTCATTGCACATCGAATCTAGAGCCAGAAATGTCCGGGTTTGAATCTTGGTGCTGCTGGTTAGTCTCTTATACTTCAATTTTCTCATTTGTAAAATGGGAAAATACTAGTGCTTTATATAATTTATTATCAGGGTTAAGTCAGTTTGTATGTGGAACGTACGTAAAAGAAGAGACATTATTCGAATGCTAGTTTTATAGACATATACATGTATGTATGTATGTATGATTACTATCACCGATATGTTTCTTTTATATATGACCTCCTTTAAAAATGCCTGATTCTTGAATGAGTGAAGCATCAATTTGTTTTCCTCTTTAAAGCTAGAAAAAATTATTACTATTGAGTATTTTCCTACACATGAAGAACTGAATCCTGATTTTCTTTACAGCAGTGTAGATGGGGGTCTTACTGAGGTCCACACAGGTCTGAATACATAACTTGGGTGGTGGGGAGAGGCAAAGATATATTTTTCTTTCTCTCTATAGGCACTTAACCTTTAAGCTCTTCAGAAGTCAATAACAATAACAACTAAAACATGGTAGTGAATTCTTTCTCTGTCATCTTTTGGAACCATATGGAAATTCAGAAGCTGCCAACAAGAGCCCCTGCTGCCTACAAGATTAAGAAGAGATTGCTTGTGTTCTGAAACTGTCTGTGACCCTCTAAAATGTCTAAATTATAGTCCAGAAGAACTTCGGGCAGCGGCAAAAAGGAGCACAAAGTAAAAAAGACAATAAAAAGATGTCTTTAAGGTTCTGGAGCCAAGACTCTCAACTGGGGTGATTTATCCCCAGGGACGTCTGTCTCGGTCTGAAGACATTTTTGGTTGTCACAGTTTGGTGGGTACTACTGGCATCTAGTGGGTAGAGACCAGTGATTCTGTTAAACACTGCACAGAACAGCTTCTCACAACTTATCTCATCCACAATGTCAGTCCTGCCAAGGCCCAGAACCCTGCTGTGGAAGGACAGCCTCAACTTCTTTAAGAACTTCATTTCAGGGAATGTCTAGTTCAATATAACCTTACTACAAACATAAGTGTGTTTGTTTAAGTTGTTGTGCCAACATTTCTAATACCAGTCACTACTGATGAGGAGACATTTCCTGGGATACTAAAAATAGCCTGCTGGCAAAGGTAACTTGACTATAGTACTGTTATTTTTATCAGACCCTAATTGCCAGGAAATGTTCTTTCTGCTGGCTATTACCACATAATTATGCACGTTCTGCAAGTGAAAATTATGCACTTACTTTTAAAGTACTGTAAATATTTGCTCTAAATATATATCGGCATTTTCTATATTAGAACCATAACCAGGCAGTAAAATAATACTCACTTATAAAATGCAACCCATGTTCAGGGTCTATAAGGTCAGAAATGCTGCTTTTGAGCAAAAGATTTTTCAACGTCAAGTTTCAGAATATAAAATGTATACAAAGTGAGTTTTTTTTTCATTTTCTTTTTATAACATGATTATGTTCTGTACTTCTTCAATGTGAGTTATTATTCTGATTATGAAATAATACATACTTATGACAAATAAAAAGAGTCACATGATCTCCCACCATTCCCTTCTTCCCACAAGTCCTTCTCCCTAGAGGTCACTACGTGGGTCGTATTTCCTCTGCTTCATTTTTGTAAATCCACAGCCCATCCCCCTCTCTTGAATGGGAGCACCGACAGAAAATTCTATTATGTGCATAGGATCAGCTTCATATCAGAATAAATCAGAAGAAGCAAGCAAGTAGATTTCCCTTCAGCACTTCACATCACAATTCCCAAGTCAAAATAAGAAAGACTTCTTCAAACCCACAGGATATGTGCTTTGTCTTTCCTCAGGTAAACTGGTGGGAGTTTTTTGGTTGTTGCTCTTTTAATAATAGGGCTTAGCTTGACGTTACCTTAGGAGTAATATCTTGGTGCCAGTGGCTTTGCAATCACAGGTCTGGGGGAGAGGAGTTGGGTAGTGACTGACCTCTCCATTGGTCTTAGAGTTCCTGAGGAAATTCCTGGTGTCTACTCTCTTTCCAGAGTATGGCACAGTCTAAACTTACAGAGTCTCTACCTGAGAAAGGGTGAGTCCCATCTCTACCTGAGTTTTCCTGTATGGGAGGATCCCTTTTCTCTGATTTGTACGTACTTTAATTGTGGTTCTTTTCAGAGAATCCATAAGAGGGATGCCATTGTTCCAAATATCATTATTTACTGATCAAAATGGATTAAATAACAAATAAGGTATGATTTAGTTTTGTAAGTTACATTAAAAAACATACAATAGATTATATACAGAAAAAAGCATCTTTTTTCACTAGAGAATTACAAAGTAGAAAGAAAAATGAAAATCTGAAAACCTTTATTGAAATTTTTAATGCGTGAAGAGAAGATATATTTACAAATGGATTTCAATTACATCATTTTTTATTTTCAAAGTACAAGGGTTGTTCTGAAGAAAAGGATAAATATAGAAAATGAAACTGGGTTAAATATGCAATCTAATTTGGGTTCCATGATCTGGAAAGAAGTTACATCTTAAGAACAACAAAGTTGTTATGTTACATCTTAGATTTGCAGGAAATTCAGCAAGAAAGATATTCTTTCTACACATCATCACCTATTGATCAAAACAGTGTATCTTATATTATCAGCCCTTATATTACCGGAATAGTCTCAATAAGTGTAACCATTTGTACATTGTATAAAATAGCTTTCACATCTACGAAATATATAAATATTACGTTGTGACTTGGTTATTCTGATATATTCAGTCAAATCCGATGAGACGTGTCAGCACAACTGTCAAAAGTTGTTTCCTTCCTTAGAAGTTTACAATAATGGTGCATATGAATATGTTCTGACAGTTGAAAGAAATTTCATGACTAGTAGAAACCACTGCCTGGAGAATTATCTTCTGTTGTCAAGCTCATGTTCTTTGTTCTAAAAATTTACTGTGATTACTGATTTGAGAGGAAGTCAACTATAAATAAAGAAAATCAAAACACCATAAGCAATTTTAGAAATATAGCTCAGTATTTGAATTTATATCCTCATATATGTTTTATCACTTCTATTTACTAAAAAATCAGAATTATATGACAATTGAGTCTTTTTATATATGATGATTATCACCTTATAGGCCTTGTGATTAAAATAAAACAATATAAACTCCCCTAAACGTGTACACACATACTCACACATACGCAGTGGCTTCAATGACATTTGAGGGAATGAAAGGATACTCAGGGTGTCGATTTAGTATTATCTATTTGTAACCACGAATTACATAGAATCGTTATTATATGCAACCATATAATGTAGACATGTGTGAACAGATACCTATACATAATATGTATTTTCTTTCTAAATCTATATTTAATTTGGTCTTTGACCTATCTTAATACTTGTTCCCAGAAGAACATTACGATGTGAGGGAAGAAGATTGGGCTGGGATTTGGGAGATGCAATTCTAGTCCTTCCTCTCTCGCTCAAAACCTCAGAAATGTCTAGATGAACTCCAAGGTTCCTATCATTTCTCACATTGTAAAACTTCATATGCAATTCCAGTAAAAGATAAATATCCCCTCTGAATTTTTCTAAATTCTGAAATAACTGTTATAGAAAACTACTAATTTTTTTCTCACTTTTAATCTATATTCTATTAAATTTATGGATTCTTTCCAGGATTATTTTTGTTCAAAAAGCAGATGCAACAACCGTTATATTTTGACAAAAATATATAGAATGATAGCTCAGTATCATAAATATGCTGCTATTTAAAAATTATATCTATAGCTATAAAGTTATATATTTTTTATCATGTCATTTTTGTATTCCGTTTGTTTCTTTCTTATTTCTTTATTTCCTCTCTGATACTCTCCTTTCTTATACAAACTGAGTGCTTCACTTACTTCTGATTTACAGTTCTCTTCTGGTGACAAGTGTCTCCACTCAGGGATAATGTGGGAGGATTCTGTTGGTGCTGATAAGATTCACTTCAACTCTACTCAGGACTAAGAGGACAAATGCCAGGGTAGGTCAGAGTTTCATTGGTCCTATCTTCTGGTCAGAATATGGTCAAAACTCTATTTATCTTATGTTCTCGTATGTTTCACAGGTACGTTTCAAGTCCTGACAAGTCAAAGTTCACATGGAGCCATTTCTAATAATCCCCAAAGGAGCAGATCCTTAATTTTCCACCAGTGCAGTTTAGTCATGGGCTGTTTACTGAAATCCACTTCGAGAATATGCATGAATAACACTAAAATTATTGATAAAAAAATATGGAAGGTATTTTTTTTTCAAGTTCAAACTTTTGTTTTGTGTTTGCAGTATTTTGAGTTCTTAGTTTTTAGTTTTGCCGATTGTTGGGGGCCTCCTAGACTTGGAGCACACTTCAATAAGTATTATTTTTCTATAAACACTTCCTTGCTGGTAGTAATGAGGAGCCCAGGGAGGTTTATAAAATTTATTAAGCCACTAGGTTACCATTTAGAATATATTAAACAGTATTAATAATAATAAAAAATAGGATGGGTGAGAAAGACCATAAAAATATAATAAGGTAAGATGCCCACAGAGGACAAAACAATGCTTTAGGCTCTCCATAACAAGATTGCAAAACACAGTTAAAGAAAATTAGCACTTTGTCTGTGATGATAGAACTTGCAGCATAATTGAATTTAAATTCAATTCAGTACAGTTTAAGATAATTCTATGATAGTCCCTGGTGTACTGCGACAATAAAGCACTAAATGGCATCATTATATCTTGGAAGAATGAGTGATATTATTCAGTTTCTAATAAATTCGACAAGGGGTGACAGACTATTTCTGCACATACTAAAGCGTGACGTTTTGGTTCACTTTAAAATGCCACCATTTGGGAAATTATCTGAATAACTCAGGTCTGTAACTTCTTCGACTGAAATATCAAATAATGGAGAACAGCATACTGGCTGGAATAATCTAAAATTTTGCTTTGCATCTGCTCTTTTTCCTTTCTGCCACAGATGAACCCAGGCTACACCACAAGAGGGAATGCTATCTTGTTATTAGTAGAGAATTTTTGACTCATAACAATATACTGAACTAACAACAACAATAACAAAAATGTGTAAAACATACATAAAGGGTATCTAGTAAAAGTGAATCAAAAAAACCATCAATTTTGGGGATGAAAGCTATGCATAAATTGCTTAGTTTACGGGTCATTTTATTACCAATAAGTTGGGGGAAATTAGAATAATGTTTTCTACCAAAACCTTGAAGTGAACCATGAAAAACAGGAAGAAAACAGGGTATAAGTATCTTAAAACTCCACGGAATTTACAAACTAATGACCAAACGAAGAGGGATCTGTGTAATGGGAGAAATTTGGGGCAAAACTGATATGCTGTCCAATTTTGGATTATCTATGATAATCTACGTGAAGATTGGAGGCGAGAGGCCAAGCAGAAAGTTAAGTGAAAGCCGGAGTAGTACGTGCCAGCAGAGCTCAAAACATAACCTGCTTGCAGACTTGAAAACAATGAAGTCCTCCGTATCCTTTAAATTCAAACTCAAGTCACATGTTTTCCAAGCCTTTGGCATATATCGCAGGTCAAAAATAATCTTTCCTTCCCTTGTTCTGCCTTTGTAATTTGTCTGTATTCCATTTTAATTCTTATTGTCGCCTGTACTGCATTATGCCCTCTTTATACATGTTTTTGTTTTCCCAACCACACTGCCAGCTGCCAGAAGGTAGGATCCTTTTTGCTCTTCACCATAACAGTTGGTTGTGCAGGATTAACTGACTCGATGAGAATGTAAGTGTGATCTAGCTTGGACAACTGTCGCTCCATTTCCTTCCAGGCTTGTTTAAGCTGATCTGGCAGCCTAGGCTGGAATCCTGTGGCTTCCACATAGCTCTTTGTTGTTATGCTTAGATGAATAGGTGAACTTTTCAGAGAAAGGAAGTATATACTTTAGTAAAGCTTATTCCATTTGAGTGCTGATGGTGTCCTAACCTGTAATTAATTTGAATGTGAGATATAGAGGATATAGGTCTTGTACTGTTGCAAGAACATGAACATGACTTAAAGACGTGGCACGATCAGAAGCAATGCAGTAACAGGCTTCATTTCTTGTGCGTGTGTGTGCACGTAGATACGTTTTTGTGTCAGATGTTTAAATATGTGCAAACAGCGTCTAATCTCGGCACATGCACATAGCTTAATCAACTTTACGCATACGATGCTCTATTAGGATGCCCATCTAGATAAGTAATTGAGAAAGTATGTTGAATTCAGAATATGAGATTAACATCCTGTGCCAATCAGTGGAAGCAATTTAAATTGAACAATGACTGTTGTGAACCAAATCGTAAGGGGTTTTGGAATCCTGAATACAAGAGCAATATCCTAGGCCTGTTTCATGTGAAAAGATATTTTTACAATGTCTACTGTATTCAGCATCTGATAAGTTGGTAATCTATATTTAAGTTGTTTTAGGAGCCATTTCCTAATAATACACTCAAAGTTGAGGGGAAAAAATGGCACAATTCTTCAATTTTCTTGGCTTTGTACATGCCCTCACTTTTCTAACTGCTGATGGACCGGGATCAGTTCAAATGCCTGAGAATGAATATCTGATTGGCCAAGCTAATCATCACAGTCCTTGTTTGGTAGCGCTTTAAATATCAGACAGCGTATAGATCCCTGGCCATCTTCTGTGTTAACCGTCACGGGGTTAGGTGCCCACAGTGGACTTACCATGTTTGGCTTTTGGGGTGAATTATGAAGCCCTGAACAGGGCCACTCTGTGGTTTTACTCAGCCCCTGGTAGGGAGGGCACAGTTTCCTACAGAGAAATGACGATAGGGCAGAAACCAAGATTGATCTGTCCGGTAAATATATTTTCTTATGCGCATATTTAAATGTGGCCAAACCATGTGCATGCCAAACTGGAAAATCATCTTTGAATCTGTAAAACATATGAAAATCTGAAAGCTAAGTACCCAGTGGAATTTAAGGAGAAAATAATATGTCCCCATTAAAAAAGCTATTTTTCTTAATTGGCAATATTTCCTAGTGCATTTCTTTTTATCCTTTCCAACAAAGCATAAGTAAAGCATTGACACCTGGAATGTTTGGCAAATGCATTCGTTGTGGCACACAGAGAGATGAATAGTTGGCAGACACGTGCTGAAGTCTGGCATAGCACCAAACCAAGAGATGACTCGATGCCTGAGATATGACTGCTTTCCTTTTTACCTAAATTGGGCTTTGTATTTAATGGCATTTAAATCAGAACAGCGAGGTTATGATTTTAGGAAGCTGCAGAGGCATAGAACGGCGCGTTAAACAGATGTGTGACACTGTGAGAAAGGCTGTCTTCAGTTGAAAAGGGACCCCCCGTTTCAGTGGGTCAGTTGACAAGCCACGACTATGGAACAGGAAGAGAAATTAAGCAAGCGGCAGGATGCCATCCTCCCCCTACATCAGCCGGGAATCGCACAGGAAGTGGATACCCGTTCTAGATACATCAAGGGAAGTAAGTGCACACAAGCGCACCAAAGGTTCTGGACAATCGGGAACTGCGATAACCGCTGGGTTATTGAGTTAAAGGCTGCGGCACCCTATCTGCAATTCCCACGACCACAACTGCCCCTCACATCATGACCCTGGCGACACCAGCCGGGCTCGCTGCCTCAGAGCCTCGGCTCTCCCGGACCTGGCTGCCACAGATGGCCCTTGTCTCACTTTCCTCTGCCAAGCTTTATACAAGTGAATGTCATGTGTATCCAGAACTTTACTTCCGAGGGCATCTGGGCGATGTGCTTGCTAGAAGAGGCACAGGGTAGAGATGAGAAAAAACAGTTTCTCACAGACAGCACAATCTCTTCCTTGAATGCTTTCATCTCCCATTTACATCTTTTCCCACATCTAATTATTTTTTCCTTTTACTCACTATCCTTTTCTATCAATTATACAAACACACACACACACACACAAAACCTGCAAAAATAAAATCCTTGATTTTGAAAAATAGCATATCTTTTGGCAGGTAACAGGCAGGAGATGTGAATTTATTTTATATCTTTTCCTGTGTCTATTATTATGTTAGCTGAGACCTAAAGTACTATCTATGTTGACTAAAACTGAAGGTATGGGACACATATATTTCTGACCTTAGAGATAATACTTTAAATATTCCATCATTGTTTGCTTTAGGTTTTCAGTAATTTTGTTGTTTGCTTTAGGTTTATAAGTTCAAGAAGTTTTCTTTCCATTTGTAGTTTTATATCAACTTTCTATGATGAATGGGAGTTGAAATTTACCCATGCTTTTACTGAATCCGTGGAAATAAGCACATGACTTTTTTTTCTCCTTTAATATGCTGGTATGGAGAGTTATATTGGTAATCAAAGTACTTGATTAAAGAGGTTGGTTAAGAGAACTTAGCATTTTTGGTGTCAGGGTTTTACCAACTTGTTTAACAAATTTGAGAAGTATGCCATTTCTCTCTGTTTTCTTTCTACCTCAATATTTTGACAGACTCTTGAAAAATATTCTTAATATTTTGACAGACTCAGACAGGCTGTTTCTGTTTTGCTTTTGTTTTCCTCCCATGGAAGAATTTTAAATTAATGATTAAGCCAATCCTTTGACAGCTGTATAACTAGTCAGGAGGTCAATTTCTTCTTATTTCATTTTTTTTAAAGAATGAATGTCTCATAAGTTTTCAAATTTGATGTTATAAATTTATTCATGTATTTTCTCATTATCTTTTTTAACTCTTTTATATTAAACTAGAGACATTTTTATTTTATTAGTTTTCTTAACTTCATTTTCCACTCAGTAGAGCTGAGGTAAAATGTTTATTCAGGTAGTTTATTTTGGAGATCAGCCTAAACAGTAGGAATGAAGAATTAGGGAAACTGATACAGGGATGGCAGGAATGTCAACATAATTATAAATTATCCAAATCACCACTGTGGGCTACAGGGGTACAATTCTGCTAGATGTCCTGGGAGCTATACAGAAAGCCCATGGCAGTAACTGCCCAAAGGTTGAAAGGTAGGGACACATATCTGTAGGCTTCTGTGTCCTTGAACCAAGGATTACCTGCAGTAGTAACTGCCCCACATTTCTCAGCTGCTTGTAAACACATTCCAAATAAGTTTCCACCAATGGCCACAGCAGTGGAGGGGCTCAGGCAGATAATGGGGCGATGTAGCATGTTCTTTAAGTGGGCCACTTTTCCCAAAGAGAGTATCAACACACAGGCAGAACTATCCACCATACCTAGGACTGAAATCAGAGGTGATATTGAGAATAAAGAAAAGCATCTGATGCAGTCCACCTTTTGCATCAATCAAATCCATGACCTAAATAACATTTTTGCTATTGCTGAGGATTCATGGTAATAGCCTGTAATCTCCATAAGTATGTAATACAGGAAGATCAGTGTAACAAACTCTAGTTCCTGCGACTGCGATTGTTTACATGACCACAACTGATATTCATAATCTCTCTCCTCCAATATTCTAGATAGCCCTTTCCTTAGCCAAAATTTACAGTAATCTAGGTTACATTCCTGTGGGTGACCCAGACTTTCATTCCAAAGATGTCTGAGCCCTTGATTGTCTTCCCTTGATCAAACCATAGCTGCTGAAGTTACACATTCTCTGCTTTTGGTGACAATGGCGGTAATGTGATATGCTCCAGTGTCCTCTTCAATCCAGCAGAAATCATTGCTGCTCATGACAGTACGTGCAACACGGACCCCACAGCATGTGAAGTCTACAATATTTACTATGTGACCCTTTAGAGACAATGTTTGTCAACCCCTGTTGTAACTGGACTTTTCATAGGCCATCACAACACCCTAACTGGTCTTTGGTCACGTACCCACTGCTGCATCCATTTTATCATATGTCCTTTCACTGAGGTGACGTTATGACTTATTAATCACCTGTCAATAAATCAGGCTTTTCCTAAACTGTTGGATGGTAATGCTGGCAGAAGAACTGCAGGCAGAGAAAGAAAATGTATATCTGGAGAAAATTCCAGTGAGTTCATACTGCCGATCCCATACATTTCACTTGTCGCTATGGAGCTACCTAGACATGCACTGGCAGTTTAGTTATTGACTGAAGTCGCAATAGTTACATTGGCCTTATTGAGAGAGAACCCATGTGGCTGGGCTCATGCATAGTCTCCATCTCCGTGGCCATTCTGTTCGCAGACCCACAGTGCAAACTGTCCAGTGGTCAGGAGCAGAGACTTGCTGACAGCCACCAGATAAATTACACTTTCCGCCCGGTTGCTAAATGCCTCTTCTGCTGCGAGGGCTTTTTGGTGGCACTCACTTGACACACTTTATGTCCACTCTCCTAGATCTATCTGCACACCGCTCCCCAAGATCTCCTTGTCATCAGTTTTGCTCTTTTAAGACATAATCAGCCATGCATTTTGCCAGCCTCCAGGAATATATGTATTGATACAAAACTGATAATGAAGTGGACTCCTTGAAGCTACTTAGAAAGAGGATTTCCCCTCTCCTCTGTCCTTGCTTATTAAATTACAATCCACCAACAAACAACATCACTCCAGTCTGGAGTTTGTTAGAACTTTAGAATCTCAGTCCCCACATCAGTTCCCCTCCATCAGAAGCTGCATTTTAACATGATCTCTAGTCGGTTCTCCTATGAACATTAAAATATAAGAAACTGAGATAGTCTACTTTCTATATTACAATGCAATTATACAATAAACTAATAACATTAATAACTCTTTGATCCTGGATTTTTTTCATTTTTCCTTGAGGTTTTCTCAAATATTTCCAAGCTCTTTAATTTGACATGCATGAATTTCAAATTGTAATTAACTCTTGCTTTATTAAAATACATCATTTTGCAATAACTTTAGTTTTTCTTAATAACCTTTTTTGTCCTACAGTCTACTTTGTTTGAGTAGGCTCTGGTTGGCTCAGTTGGTTAAGCGTCTGCATTTGGCTCAGGTCATGATCCCTGGGTTCTGGGATCAGGCACTCCCTCATTGGGCTTCTTGCTCATGGGGAGCCTGCTTCTCCCCCTGCCCCTCCTCCACTCCTGCTTGTGCTCTCTCTCACTCTCTGTCTCTTTCTTGCCAGCGCTCTTTCTCTCAAATAAATAAATGAAATCTTTTTTTTTTTTTTTCTCACTGTAGATATTCCTTGTGGAATCATTTTACTTCCCCCTGAAGTAGATCGTTTACAAGTTTCTTTACGGAGTTTTGGTTGGTGGGAAACTCTTCATTTTGTTTACGTCAAAATATTTTTAATTTGCAATTACTCTTGAAAGATTACTTTTCTAGGATACAAAAGTTTAGGAGGATATTTTCACACAAAATTTTGAAGTTCTAGATATCACTTTTACTGGTGAAAAAGCCTTCTATGAATTTCATTCATTTTGAATGACATGTTCTTCTTTTTTCCAGGCTCCTCTTCACATCTTTATCTTTGACATTCGGCAGTTTCACTGGGATGAGCTTAGATGTGGATTTCTATTGGATTATTGTTCTTCAGATATATTATGTTTCATTACCTCAAGTCAATTTTTATTTTGGAAATTTGTCTGCCATTATTTTTGAAACTGTTTTCTATCTGTGATTCTCTTTCTTCTCTCTGTAACTCCAGCTGGGGATATAGATAAAAGAAACCTGTTTTCTCTACTCAGAACTCTTCAGACACCAAATACATGTGGTATTTTTCCCACACCAACCAATTCCCTAATTTCTGCAGACACCAACTGCATATCCTACAGTTTAATTCCATTCTGACTCTAACTACCTGGAGTTAGCACAAACCCACAGGTTAGGGGCAGTGTCCCTCAAAACTGCCCCCTACTTCAGATGCCAGTTGCAATAATGGGTGCCTAGGGGACTTAGACTTCTGTCCAACTTGGCTATAAAGTTGGGGCTTCCCACCCCCCTCCAGTTTGGTAATTTGTCAGAATGGCCCACAAAATGCAGGGAAACATTTATTTATGTTTACTGGGTTATTGTAAAGATTATTATAAAGAACTCAGAACAACCAGATGAAGAGGTACATAGGGGGAGATCTGGAAGGATCCTGAGTGTAGAAGCTTCCGTCCCCTTGGAGTTGGGGTGTGACACCCTCCTAGCATGTGGATGTGTTCACCAACCTGAAGGCTCTCCAAACCCCACCATTTGGGATTTTTATGGAGGTTTCATCACTTGGGTACGATTGATTAAATAACTGGCTATCGATGATTAACTCAATTTCCAGCCCCTCTTTCCTCTCTTAGAGAGCGGGGGTAGAGCTAAAAGTTCTAACTTCTAATCACAAAGTTGGTTTTTCTGTTGGCCAGCCCCTGTCTTGAAGCTCCTAGGAGCCCCCAGCCACCAGTCATCTCATTGGCATACAAAAAGACACTCAGCACTCAAAGATTTCAAGGGTCTAAGAAGCTCTAATGTCACGAACTGGTAGTACTAGGAACAAAAATTATAACAAAGAATGTTCTTATCACCCCTATCACTTAGGGAATTACAAAACTTTTAGGAGCTCTGTGCCAAGTACCAGGGACAAAGACCAAATATTCAGCTCTCATTACATGACAGTATCAGAGTAGAACTTATCATCTATATTACATGTCTCAACACGTCTTTCATGTTTCCTGTCTCCTTACTTCTCTGTGCTGAATTCTGGGGAATTCTTTCAGCTTTCATTTCTCAATTACTGACTCTCTATTCAGCTGTTGATCATTTTGATGTAGGCACACGGGGTCCGAGGACCCAGAGAGGGCACCGCAGGGCCAGCCAAGAGTCCCTGGCTGTACGCAGGATAGGAATAAATTGTGAGCCAGCAAGAGGTGAAAACAGGGCTTACTAAATGTAGAGAGAGAATACAGGTATAGACAGTGTCTGGGAGACTCAGAAAGGAAAGGAGAGAGAATTTTGTCTTTGCTTGGAGTCTGGGGTTTTTATTGAGGATTGTGGTCTGACATACAAGTCCTCTCAGGCATCCAGGAACTGTTAGAACAAAGACAAGGTCTCAGGTGTTATTCCTTGGAACCAGGGGGTCTTGGCGTCAAGATGTCTAGCATCAGTGGCCTGGAATATGCATATGATGGCTTTATCCAGTCATTCTCACTTGGTTCTCCCTTAGATGTTACTTATTCCAAAGAAATCATTAACTTCTTGTTCCGTAACATATAAGAAGGACATACACTATTTGCATTTTGAGGCATGTGTAAAATGGGGTAGGGATGAAGGTCTTAGCAAGAATAGAAGCAAGAAAAGGAGCAAAAAGCAGATTTTCATGGAATCCTTCAGTTTCCCTATCTCAGGTTGTTTTTTCTTCCATTATTTTCTGGGTTTTCTTTTTTTCCTAGAAGTTCTCTTTGGCTAATTTTCTCCTGTGCCTAGTTATTTTGGTTGTCACTTTACGGTGCTTATTGACTTCATCTTTTATCTCTAAACTGTTTCATATAGATCTACTTCAGATTTGGCATCTCATAATTCCATTTTCTTCTAAGGATGGTTTAGATTAGTTGTTTTTTTTTAATTGACTTTCTGTCATGATGGCCTATTACAATTTGTTTTCCATATAATAATTTGGTTCACATGTTAACTGAGCTAAGTGCTAACCACTGAGAACTCAACTTGAGGTGGTGCCAAAGTGCTACAATTAAGCATACTTTCCTTGGGAAAGTTCTAGATTTGTTTCTTCCTAGCATCATGGGACACTGCAAACCTAGAAAAACCTCAAAAATATTTCTTGGTTTGGATTCCCCCAACGGATGGTGGTGGGGTGGGTAATGTAAACTAGAGTTCCTGGTCCCTCCGGGAGCAGGGCTATGGTGACAAAATTTGGAGCGTGGTGCATAATGATGATGAAGAAGATAATGATGATGACCAAGTTTTCCACTCAGAGCACAACAAAGTGACAGTTTCTTTTGGTCTAATTTTGGAAAAAAAAATATATATTTTCTAGCTCTTCTTTTACTGAAGGTATGACTTTTTTTAATTAAAATAAATTTTTTTTAGTATGACATTTTTAATGACCCTGGCTTTATACAGTCTGTTACTCACCAGCTTCTCCTTCCCCCACCAGTTTCCACACAGTTAAGCCCTGGAATCTCAATATAGGTATGACCATTACTCTTCACGGATAATCAAGCCTTTCATGATCCTTACACTCATCAGACGTAAGTTTGACCACTTTCATGTGCTTAACTGGATATCACCCGTACCATGTCAGTTCTATTTCATATTCATTTCATTTTCATAAGAATAATGGTTGCTCTGTAGTTATTAAAAATAGGAAAGATATGTTTTCCAAATTGCCTAATACATTATTCTATTAAAACAGAATTAGAAGGAGAAAATTTTCAAAACAGAAGGAAAGATTAACTGTGATTTTCAAAGCTCAAGTGCCTACATAAAGAGAATTCTCTATTTTCTGATACTAATGAGAGACAGTGTTACTATATGTTTTGGGATGTTACTAACATTCTTTAGAAGGAATTATTTTATTATGAACTATCTTATTAACAAACTTCACCAACACAGATCTTTTTGAGAATAGTGCAAGAAAATTTCAAAAATAATTTTTTTAGAAATTGTATTTGTCTTCAATAACATTTTTTTTCCTGTTTGTAAAAGATTCCTCTGTTCTATTGTTTCATGAATATGTAGTTCCAGACCTTTAAATAATTAGTGAATGAATCCTTTTTGCCAAAGTAATTTTATTAAGAATTATGATGTACATGAATATAACTTCCTCTGAAAAAATTACTGTCTTACTATCTTAAAATTATTCTAATGATTAAAGACTTCCCAACATAATTTAGTTATATACAGTGATATAAGCAATAGTGACATAGTTTCAAGATCAATTTCTTTTGCTGTTTTTGTCAATCCACTCCAATTTTTCTGTGAAAGAAAGTGATTAAAATATTTTTTGATGAATTACTTAAATGCTAGAGAGTGAATTATGATACATAAGGAGTAACTTGTCTCTACAAAAGTTTCTGTTTGTTTCATATTCTGAGAAGAAAAGCTTTTTAAAAGTTAGATTTCTCTTAGTGTTCTTGGGAAAGTGCAATAGATTTTTATTTCCTTAAAATCAATTCATACAAACACGGCTTAAAATATGTAGTGGGTTTTCTTTTCTTTCTTCTCTTCTCCCTATTTTTTTTCCATGTCTTTCTTTCTCTGTTTTTTCTCTCGATTTTTGAAATCCTCAAATAAATAAATAAATAAATAAGATAAAAACCCAAAAACTACGATGTAATTTCTTCTGCAGTATTTTGTGTTGACACTGAAAATTTGACCAGAAACAATTCTGCTTTAAACATTCAAGAGTGTGTGTCTGTTTTCAATATGAACTGAAACGTTAGGGAAAACATTTTAGACTTACACAGGCTTAAACGGTGTTGCCTGCCAGAAACTCCAAGCAGCTGCAAAACTCACTAATGAAAACTGGGACTGCTTTGAACAGAAATGGCTATCAAATGTCTTCACAAACAGAAAATAGAGGTGAGCATAATTAACAAACTTTAGAGTGAACTAATGTATATTTCTGCAACGTTCTCATTCTTTCCATCTCCACGGACAAGGAGGAAGTGTGTTCATTTTGCAACCTTCAAAATGATGGGTGGCAGAGATTAGTCACCTCTCACTCGTGTCACTCACACTCAAACCGACTCCAGTTTAGATCTGGCAAGAGACCGGAGAGTTTTTAAGTCAGGATATCCAAAGCTGAGAAAGCAATTTTTTCTTGGGATTACATAGAATTGATCAAAGAGTGGGAAATTGCAGTACTGTGCATTGAGCCTAGGAAAAGGGTGTGAGGTGAACCTTTATTCGTCTCCCACCCATATGTAACTCCACTTCTGTGACTAGAAAAGTGTGTTAACAAAGGACAACAATAATATTCCATCTTTTTGAGAAATTATGTATATTCATGAGTGGAGGCTGCAGCTCAAGGGTCAGAATGAACATAGGGAAAATATAAAGGAGATGATAACCTGTATTTTCCCAGTTAGTGCCTTTCCACAATGATCTAGGGGTACAATTGTCTTACATAATTACTGAAGGATAATAGTAAATTTGAGACTACTTTTATCTAAGATTCTGAATGCTCTTTATAGTTTTAATATCATAAGACTTCAGCACAATATAGTGGATAAATTCTTGAAAGGTAATTTTTGGATAATTTTTCCAGCCCCAAATACGAAAAAATAACTGAAAGTCAAATAGTATTGGAAACATTTTACAAGCTACATAGTATGGTAAAATTGAGAACGCAGTTAAGTAATAAGACTTAAGCCAGAATTAAATGACGCATCTCCAAGAAATGACTTATTTCCAGCAATTGTGTTTAAAATCCTCTTACCTACTCAAATTTTCTTAATTACCCCAACCAGATTTCTTTATGCTGCTACCAGTCTGATCTACACTATGGCTTTTCGCACTTAATGTTCATTCAGATAACCAGAGGATCCTGTTAAAATGCAAATTCTAATTCAGGCTCTCCCATTTGGGACCTGAGAGTCTGCATTTACAATAAGCTCTCAGATGTCTCTGACATTGCTGGCATTTCTATACTTTGGGGAAGAGGATCTCCAAGTCCTTACATGATTTCACACAGTATTAACAAGGAAAATATTAAGTAATTAGGTAGCAGAGTTTGTATTTATTTACAAGATCAAATATGGATTTTTTTTAATTCAGGGAAACTATTTTGAGTTTTCTTAAACAAAGTAGTTCACGTTCTTATATCCTCGTATTGGACGAAAAATGCCTCCTCAAATCAGATAAAACTATGCAGCTCTATTTGTCATCTGGGTGTCTATGTTGGAAAGAGCTATAAATATTTGTATCTTTTTTTTTGAAAGGGTACTCTGTTAGAACATTTATATGGCTCAGGATCTGAGGGTGTTTCTGAAGAAGGATTGGTTATAAGATATCTTCTTAAAACCAAGAATCCACAAAAGGCATTTCTTTGCTATTAAATGACAATTTAAAAAGTAGATAATCCTCACTAGTGACAGTCTGGGACTTTCCTGACACTAAATACTATGAAAATAGAAATACAGTATTTTGTTAATTTTTGGTTACTTATTTAGAATCTCCTTTCATGGAGGAATTATATATATATTTTCTTACCATGGAAACAGTGCCTTTGGCAACTTTTTATGAATTCTGTTGCCGTTCTCTTAAAAACAAAGCTGTAGTTGTAATAGTTACCTGGAAACTGTGGTGTTCCTTCCTTTCCCCAGGTAGACTGCCCAATGCAACGTCAGCGTCCTTGAGAACAGGCCTTCATTTCCTTCCCCTCTCTTGCCAGGTCATAATTACTTGCCCTTCTTTGTACATGAAGCATATACATGGATCACGGAGATCGCTATTTCCAAAGTTGCCTGCACAAAGGAGCAAGATTTTAAAATACATATTGAATTTTTTTTTTTTTTTTTAAGAAATTTAAGCAGTGGCAAGACTTATTTGTGTTGCCAGGAAGGAGAAAATCAGTTGAATTTTAGACAGTTCATTTGCGGTCAGTTTTAAAATAAAGGTTTCTGCTGGTTAGCCGAACACACAGGGCAGCATACCAAGGGCAGAATTAAAGCTAGATGCTGAACTCTCATATGAAGCCTGCAGGAAAGGGTCTAGGTGCAGAGGTTGATGTTAAGGGGCTGGGCGGAGGAGACCAAGGCCCAATGAGAAGACTACAGGGGAGAGAGGAGAGCAAAAGCAACATACTCATGCATTCATGCCTCTGTTTCTCAGGTCTCTCTTTCACTTAAGTTGGATGAAATGTTAATCTTTGCATCAAGTGATGCATTTCAAATGCAAGTAGCACATGTTAGAATGCTATTTTTAAAAAAACGCGTGTCTATAATATAATTTTAGATTAGACATATATCTCTTTAAAGCTAAATACCTTATTTGCAATAATTACCTAGAATGAACTGGTTATTGATGATATTTTCCCTGATGTTTTAAGGGTTATATTTCATCACTATCTAATACTAATAACTTGTTTTAAGAACAGAGGTTTCTCCTGAAACGAATGTGATACTATATATTAACTAATAAGAATTTAAATAAAAACTTGGGGGGGAAAAAAGAACATTAGCTAATGATTTCTAAAGATTGGACTATACAAGTAGGATTTTTATAAATGTCATAAATATTTTTCTTACTATTAAAAAAAAGAATAGAGGTTTAAAATCTTGGTAATAAAAAAATCAAAATTATTAATATTTATTAAACTTTTGTGGATTGCCTATATTTAATTATGATAAATAAATTTCTAAGTATTTAAACTATTTTATACTGACTGCTATAAGATATCCAAACACTAATTCTATAAAATTATCCAAAGACTAATCAACTTATATAGCAAATATCTCTCCAAACTTTTGTGTTTTAGTCAGAAGTAGTAATGGTTTCATTAATTTACAATATAGAAACTAATCAAAGTTGTATTTTAATACCTCAGGCAACTGTTAGAAAGTGAGTAAACCAAGGTGGTATTATTAGAATGAGAAAATACTGTGTAAGAAGAAATTTCTAGCATACCTATTAAAAATACAAATGAAGCTAGGATATGGAATTCTGAAATATTTTCTAAAAGTATTGATTATTTTATTTTTTTCCTTTTATTTCCCTTTTGCATGGACTCCTAAAATTATGGAATTTCTACTTTTGTTCAGTACTATTGTACTGAAATGTACTATTTTAGAAGAGAGAAGAATGATTTTCAGACACTTAGTTCAGATTGAGTACAGAAATGCTGTGATGTCACCAAGCTCTGCTGTTTGTCGGCAAGACGAATGCTTCCCCAGCATCGTTCCCAGGATGTAGAATGTGCCATATCAGCGTAAACTTAAACTGTTTATAGATACAAAGTTGTCAACATGACTTTCACTGAATCTAATACCGATGCTTCTTCTTACACCATAATCTTGTATTCAATTCTCATGGTATCTCTAGTTCGACCATTCTTAAAATTTGTCAATAACTCGAAGACCTCAACTCACGTCTTATCTTATTCTACTTTCATTTGGATTTCAACAACACTTTCTTCCAAAATAAATTATCTTTGGGAAAAAGAAGCGTGTGATCAACATATAAATATTGGCAGATAAACAATAACTTGCATAAATATATTTGGAGAAAATTCAGAAACTTAGTATTGTACCCTTCTAAATTATGTGCTTTGTAAATTATGCCTTCAAATTATTTCTCCAGTTTTTTGTGTTTTTTTTTTTTTGGTCTAATTTGAAGAAATGACTCTAATGTTAGGAATTTCAAGCTAATTTAAGGGAAAAGTCAATTATATAATGGGGTAATGGAAAAGGAATTTTGTGGGAATGGCTGGTTTTAATTACCTCAAAATACAATGAGATTGTCAATGTTGGTTTTAGATTAAAGTTTATTAAAATGACCAAGCATCTCAAGTTTCTACGCCAAATGATAACTATACCTTTCTCCTTAACAAATCTCAGAGATAGACTATCTGAAGTTTAAGCTTCAGTAAACTCTAAATTTTATCCATATCTCTAATGATTAAGGTTGTCCTTAGGATGACTTCAAACTCTTCTCATTTTTCTCCTCTCTTATTCTAAGCACTAAGAATTCAAGTTCTGTTGTCATACTTAATTTCTCTATATCCTCTTTTTTTATTTTTTATTTTTTTAAGATTTTATTTATTTATTTGACAGAGAGAGAGGCAATGAGAGAGGGAACACAAGCAGGGGGAGGGGAAGAGGGAGAAGCAGGCTTCCGGCTAAGCAGGGAGCCCAATGCCGGACTTGATCCCAGGACACTGGGATCATGACCTGAGTCGAAGGGACACACTTAAAGACTGAGCCATCCAGGCGCCCCTTTCTATATCCTTTTAAATAATCTCATTTTATTATCCCTATTGTTTTTTTCTCTTTTTCTGATAAAAAAAATTTTTTAAAGATTTTATTTATTTGAGAGAGAGAGAGCAGGAGCGGGGGGAGGAGTAGAGGAAAAGGGAGAGGGCGTCAGACTCTGCGCTGAGCATGGAGCCCCATGTGGGGCTGATTCCAGGACCCCGAGATCATGACCTGAGCCAAAACCAAGACTCAGATGCTTAACCGACTGAGCCACCCAGGCACCCCTCTGATAAAAATTCTTGAATAATCATCTATTTTCTCCCTGTTATGTCATCCTGATCCCAAACATGAACATATATTTTATATTTCTCAATTCCACTAAACTACTTCTACTGAAGTCACTATTGTTCTTTTTTTTGTTCAAATCTAAGGACTTCTCTTTTAAATGCTTTTTCACTTTCCCATCTTTTACGCTCTTGATCAGATTATTTTTAGTACACTTTTTGCCTGATACATGTCTTGAGATTCTCTGGCCATTAGGTACATATTAACTCAGTTGATTTATCTCGATTTTTGAAAGTCATCTTCATTCTTCCAGTCACTAACTCTGTGTTTCATTTATTGTTTCCTGACTTAGGTAATTCAGTGGATGCAAAATCATATCAAATATTGTTCCTGTTCTCAGGCCATTGTGGTTTAGTTAAGAAAATGCAAAACCATGTACAAAGAGATAAATACTAACACAAGGTAGCAAATAAAATGCAAATGAATGGGTCAATTTTGTAGTACCAACATGTATTTTCTCCATTTGTTGTTGTCGCTGTTGTTCTTAAGGACTTCTTTAGAGGCAGTTTGCTGGCCTTTTCCAATTTAGAAAAATATGTTCACTCTATACATTCTTGCCATTATTATATCATTTCATGGAATCTTGTCAAAAAGGACCTAAGTGAAATATTCAGGCAAGTTCAGCCTATAGAACAGCAATCACCTTCAACTATGAAAGGATCAGCATGATTCCTGGGACTATGGATCTTTGTCACCAAATATTGTGATCGAATCATCTTTCTGTTTGAGCTGAGGCCATAAAGTACTCAGTGCCAACTTTCTTACTGCTAATTAAAAAAAAAATAATAACTTTCCAAAGGGATCTAGGGCATGGCACACCCACAATTTATTGAGTTATAAATCGAGTTGTAGTAGCATATTTTTTATTCTATTAAAGGGAGAAGTCTTGTCATTCTCCTTTAGAAATATTACTGCCAGGGACATTCTCCTCCAGCTTCACTTTTCTTCTATGGAGAAACACTTTTTCACAAAACAGAAAGACATAGGATTTCAGAATGGGAACTTGCAAAATAAAATTAAGAAAATAAAATATTGCATTTAAAATATGATGACTAAAGATATCAGAGGAGCGCGCCACCAGAGGAAAGGCCCGCAGGTGCCCTGGGCAGCTAGCGGACCGAGGCCGAGATGCACCTGTCCGTGGCTAGAGGTCTATTCGTGTGCGCGGCCAGATGGGCAGGGTGGGGAGGAAAAAGACTCACAGGAGAAGGAAGTTGTGCTGGAGGCAGAGAATGGAAGAGATGCCCCTGCTAATGGGAATGTTAATGAGGAAAGTGGGGAGCAGAAGGCCAACAATAAGGTAGATGAAGAAGAGGAAGAAGGGAGGGAGGAAGAGGAGGGGGAAGGCTATGGTGAAGAAGAGGCTGGAGATGAAGAGGAGGAGACTGAGGCAGGAGGGGCACAGGGGCAGCTGAAGATGATGAGGAAGGATGATGATGTCGCCGCCAAGATGCAGAAGACCCACGAGGATGGGTAGACAGCAAAAAAAGGAAATGTTTAAACTTAACAACAAAAAGAGCTCCGTGACCTATTCACCCTCCGCTTTCCGTCTCCGAATCTAAACGTGGTCACCTTCAAGCGGAGAGTCCCCGTGCGCCAATGCGGGCAGCGCCATGGTGGATGGCACGCGCTCTCCACCAGCCAGACCACGGCGGAGTTTGCAAAGCGGAGGAAAAAGAACCAAAACTTCCAAGGCCCTGCTTTTTTTTCCCTTAAAACTACTTTTGTTTGTATTTTTTATTTACATTTTATATTTTTGTACATATTGTTAGGGGTCAGCCATTTTTAATGATCTCCAATGACAAAACCAGCCTTTGAAGCATTCTCTGTCCATTATAATCTCAAAGAAGGAAAAAAAAAGAAAATAAGAAAAAGACCCCAAACCTTATTAAAAAAAACACAAAAGCAAAACAATAACAACAAAACAATCTTATTCCAAGCATTCCAGTAACTTTTTTTGTGTATGTACTTAGCTGTACTGTAAGTAGTTGGCTTGTATGAAAAGGTTAAAAAGGCCAAAGGTCAAAGATAAAAGGATTTTCCCCTTTTTTTTGTCTATGAAGTTGCTGTTAATTTTATTTATTCATTTATTTATTTGCCTGTTTGATATTTATTTATTTATTTATTTATTTATTGGCCTGTTTGATATATGTGTAAAACAATGCTGTCCAACAATTACCTGAAATTTTGTTTTGCTGAGTTGTTCTGAAGGAAGAAGAAAAAAGACGTCAGAGTAAAGACTGTCCTATAAGCAGAGCTCGTAAGGTCCCAGGCTGAGCTATGGATCAGGGGAGGCAAAGATCAGGCAGAAATCTGGCAATAAACGGAAGAGAGGTTTTGAACCAAAGTGCACATTAATTTGATTGTAAATCCAGGGAAGCACTTCCAAGCAGTGTTCCAAGAAGTAGACTTAGAAGGTGATGATTACAGGGGCTAAAAAGTGAGTGTGTGTGTGCAGAGAGGGGTGGCCAAACAATTCTGGAATTTCTGGCTTAAAAAAATTTGTTGAGTGTTGCTTTATCAGGACTTCTCAGACTTTAACATACTTGCGTGGAAATGTAAAGAAATAAGTGTAATATGTAGCTGACTGCTACAGGTTATTATTATTATTATGTTAATTTAATCACCTTAGGGTGCATCATTAGTTTTTGTTGTAGTGTTCCCTGATTCATTAGTTGCACGTAACACCCAGTGCTCATCACAACACGTGCTCTCCTTAATACCCATGATGAACAACAAGATCCTAGCCAATAGGATCCAACGGTACATTAAAAGGAGTATCCATCACAACCAGGTGGGATTTATTCCTGGGATGCAAGGGTGGTTCAACATTCGCTACTGGTTTTCTTTTCAAAGACAATTTAAAATTTGATTGGAGGGTAAAACAAAGCTAAGAAGAGGTTTCATTCACAGTACAGGACAAAATTCTTTTGGAACATCTTCCCCTGGGCCTCTCATGTAGCTCAGCAGGCTGTTTGGCCCCAATCCCCACTTCTCTCCCAGTCTCTGTAACTCTCTGCTGAGAGCCCACTGGCTGCTGCGGCTCTAGTTTATCCTGCCCTTCTCTCTCACCTTTTCCAACCTTTCCTGGGGGTAAGCTCTAACTTTGACAATGAAATCAGTCAAATAGCTCATGAATGCTTTTAATACTTTTTCTCAGTCCCATTGTTTCAACCCTCTCAAGATTCAAAAAAAAGGAAATAAAAAATAAAAACCAAAGACTGGCTTCTTTGTAGCTGATCAAAAAGAAAAAATTTAATTTTTGTTTATGGATTTATCTATTTTGCTTTCGTGTGTGTATATGTTTCGTGTTTATATATATTAGATATATAAAACAACTAGATATATAAAACAATTAAATATATATAAAACAATTATTTCAGAGTCTGGTGATTGCTAACATTCAATAAATAACAGCTGTTCCTACTATTAGTGAGAGAGGCACAGCATGGAGGGTGGAGAGACTCTACCAAGCCATTTTGGGAAGAAGCCCAGAAGTTAATATTATGAGTATGGAAATCTGAACTAAACAATTTCTTTAAAAACACACGTTTATTGTTAAACATGTACATATACATAAGTAGAGAGAATGATATAATTAATCCAATGTGTTCATCATCTAGTTTCAACGATTATCAAATATGTCCAATCTTGTTTGAGTTATACCCATGCCCACTGATTTATTTTAAATGGATCTCAAACCTTGTATCTTTTCATGAGTACTTCAATATGCGTATCTAAAAATATGCATACTATATGTAAAATTGCAAATACTCTTATTACATCTAAATGATTATTTATTATTCATTAATACCACTAAGTATTTTGTGTAGTTCAAATTTCCCCAGCCATCTCATAAATATTTTTGGCAGATTTTGTTTTAATATTACTACTGTTTTTAAATTGATATATAACTTATAGTAAGGTGCACAAATTTTAAATGTACAGATTGATGAATTTTACACAGGTATTAATCTATTTAAACACCGTCCAGATCAAGATAAAAACATATCTGATATCCAAGCAGGCTCTTTCTGGTCCTTTCCAATTAAGGTACCCCCAAATTAGCTGTTCTTCTCACTTCTGTCATAGATTAGTCTTGCGTGTTTTTAAACTTCATGTGAAAACATTAAACACAGTCTACTATATGATTAACCATTCCATTCCTAAGTATTTACTAAAGATAAAGAAAAGCATATGTCCATATAAAGAGTTGTACCCGAATGTGTCTAGAGACTTGATATGTAATAACCGAATGTCTATCAATAATGGATGACTCAATAAATTGTGATATGTAATGCAGTGAAATACTATTCAGCAATAAAGAGGAATGAACTATTGAATTATGGAACAACTTAGATTTTTCTCAAAATTAATATGCAGAATGAAGGAGCCAGTCCAAAAAAAGAAATAATACATACTGTGTATTTTTGTTTACATACAATTCTAGAAATGTAAACTTAACTACAGTGACAGAAAGATCAATGATTGTCTGGGTATTGATGGATGAGCAAGAAGAAAAGATTACAAAGGTGCAAGAGGAAATTTGGAGGAAGATGGGTATGTTCATTATCTCGATTGTGGTAGTAGTTTCATGATACACGTGTACATAAATAAATAAAAACGTCAAGTTGTATACTTTAAATAGTAACATTTATTGTGCATCAAATATTTTTCAATAAAGTTCCCACAAAAATGAAAAGAGACTGATGGTTGCTGTGACTCTTTCTCTTCTTCTTGCCTGAAGTTTAGCTGGCATACATGGAACTATATTGGTTACCTCTTAACCTTGAATAAAACTTTAAAAAATAATAATAGAAATCAAGGCTGTACTTTGCCAACTTAGAGAAACACTAAGAGAACTGTAGAAGAATATACAACTAAAAATCCAATATAAAATTTTCAAAACTTGAATAATCTAAAAATGCATGAAAAGAAAAAGAAATGAAGAACACATGGAACAAATAGCAATATGCCGTTTCACGCGAATATACCAAAACTTGTGATGTTTATAAATTGACAAGAATTGAATTAAAAGTCAACATTTGCTTAACTGGATATGTTGTTTACTAGAGATACACTTGAAATACAAGAATACACAAAGGGTCAAGAGAATAAAACATTTATACTATGCATTCACAAACCGAAAGACAGCTATTATATGTTTATTAATATTAGGCAAAGAAGACCAAATACAAGGGGTACTACTAGAGAAAAAGAGACATTTCAAAATGATAGAAGAGTCAATTCTACAGAAAAATAAAAGAATTCAAAATCAGTGTGTATACAATAGAGCTTAGAAACATACATAGTAAATATGACAGATTTAAAGAGGAAATAGGAGAGGCCAAGATTGTTTATGAAGGTATTAACAAGTTGCAGAATATTTGAACAAGTATCAACCAATTTCACCTCACTGACCCACAAAGAACACTTCAGTCAGCAACTAAAATGAATTAACACCTGATCTTTTTTATGGCATATGTTACTTCTTCAACGGTAATCTTTTCAGGCTCACGTGCTCTCTCTCTCTCTCTCGTAAGAGAGAAAAATAGATTTTTTAAAATTAATTAATTTGCATAAAATTGCATGGACTAAGTCTCTTAATTATTGTTTTTTTTTTAATTCCTATATTTTGATGATTATTTTACCCGTGTTATTTCTAACTTTGTGCATGGTGCCTCCTTCCCCACCTCCACCCCATTCCCCTCACTACTATCCTTTTCTAACTAAGTTAGCTAGCTGTTTTTCAATTGTCTTCTTTTTTAAAAAAACGTTTCTAAACAACCAATATTTAGATTTATTTTTTTATTGCTGTTTTCTCACACATTTATTTGGGCTTATACTAAAAGTAATGCTGAATTATTGGGTGCATAAATATTTATATATGCTATATCTTCACTTTGAATTTTATCTATGATCTTATAAAGTGTCCTTTTTTTGTTCCCTTCCCAATGTTTTTTGGTCTAAATTCTACCTGTCTGTTATCAGTCTGCTTTCTTTTTATTCACGTTTGCCTGGTATAACGTTGTTCATTCTTTACTTTTAACCCCATCAGAATATTTGTTTTAAGTCTATCTTGTGAATGTAGCACGGAGAATTTTACTTTGTTAGGCAGTTGTCATTTCCTTTCTTCCCCCATCAATTTAAGCTGTTGCACAACCATTGATATGAATAAAAACTTTGGTCTCAGTTCTTTTATGTTATTTTGTTGGTCTCAGTTCTTTTATGTTATTTTGTGTTATACACACCCATATATATTTTCAATATGTAGCTGGTTTTATATAGTCTCTGTCTTTCTGTGAGTGTGCATCAGTGTACCTTTTGGCATTTATAAAGGTTTGCATTTCTTTAATGTTTATAGTATTAGCTATATTTCCACCTTTGTGTTGAATTAAAAAAAAATCACCTGAAAATCATGTTTAAAACAAAGAGCATCAACTTATTTCATTAGTTGGGGTCAGTGATTTCAGCTGGGTGGTTCTTCCCATTTAACCTAGACCTGTTTGCACATCTGGGACTATGCTGGCTATTAGCTGGAATAACTTAGTTCTGTTCCTTCTGTATCTTACATGCCTCCTACAGGTGAGACCAGACATCATACTGCAAAGGCAGAGTTTCAAGAACCTAAGAAGTCATAGATACATACAAGCACACCGAGGAGACATCATAGGTTAGGTTCCAGACCCCTGTGACAAAGTGAATGTCACAATAAAGTGAGTCAAATGGATATTTTGATTTCCCAGTGCATTTGAAAGTTATGTTTACACTATGCCATAGCCTATTAAGTATGCAATAGCATTATGTCTAAAAAAAAAGTATATACCTTAATTGAAAAATACTTTCAAAAAAAAAAGGAAAATACGTTCTTACTAGAAAATGCTAACCATCATCTGAACCTTCAGCAAGTTTTCATCTTTTTGCTGGTGGCAAGTCTTGTCTTGATGTTGCTGGCTGCTGACGGATCAGGGTGGTGGCTGAAGCATGGGGGGACTGAGCCAAGTTTCTTAGAACAAGACAAGAATGAAGTTTGCCATATCTGTTGACTTTCACAAATGATTTTTTTGTAGCGTGTGATGCTGTTTGGTATTATTTTATCCACAGAATTTTCATAATTGGACTCAACCCTCTCAAACTCTACTACAGCTTATTCGAACAAATTTATGTAGTACTGTCAATCCTTTGTTGTCTTTTCAACAATATTCACAGCATTTGCACCAGGAGTCGATTCCATCTCAAGAAATCAATTCTTTGCTCATCCACAAGAAGCAATGTCTCATCTGTTCAAGTTTTATTATGATATTGCAAAAAGCCAGTCACATCTTCAGGCTTCATTTTTAATTCTATGATTTTTTTTTTTTTTTTTTTTTTTTTTTTTTTTTTGCTATTTCTACCACATATGTAGTTACTTCCTTCACTCAAGTCTTGAACCCTTCAAAGTCATCCATGAGGATTGGAAGCAACTTCTTCTAAACTCCTGTGAATGTTGGTATTTTGACCTCTATTCATGAATCATGAGTGATCTTCATGGCTCCTAGAATAAGTTTTTCCATTTACTCTGCCCTGATCCATCCGAAGAATCACTGCCAGCTATAGCCTTACAAAGTGTATTTCTTAAATAACAAAACTTGAAAGTTAATACTTATAAGTGTTTCATTGATAGAGCACAGAATACATTTAGCGTAATTTTTAAGGGCCCTAAGATTTTCAGAATATTAAGTGAACCCTGGATTCATCTTAAACTCACCAACTGCTTAAACTTCTAACAAGAATCAGCCTGTCCTTTGAAGCTTTGAAGCCAGGCATTGACTTCTCCTCTCTAGCTATGAAAAAAAGAAAAAAAAAAAAGAAAAATCCTTGATGGCATCTTCTTCCAATAGAAGGCCATTTCACCTGTATTGGAACTTCGCTTTTCAGTGTAGCCTGGCTTCATGAATGATCTGAGCTAGATCTTTTGTAAACCTTGCCGTAGCTTCTGCATCAGCCCTTGGCACTTCATCCTGCACTTTGATGTTATAGAGATGGTTTCTTTTCTTAAACCTCATGAACCAGCCTCTGCTAGCTTCAGATCTTTCTTCTGCAGCTTCCTCACCTCTCAGCCTCTGTAGAATTGAAGAGAGTGAGGGCCTTGCTCTGGATTAGGCTGTGGCTTAAGGGAATGTTATGTCTGGTTTGATCTTCTATCCAGACCACTGAAACTGTCTTCATGTCAGCAATCGGCTATTTTGCTTTCTTATCATTTGTGTGTTCACTGGAGTAACTCTTTCAATTTTCTTAAAGAACTTTTTCTTTGCATTCACAATTTGGATAACTGTTTGGCACAGGAAGCCTACTTTGGGGCCTATCTTGACTTTCAACATGCTTCTCTCACTAAGCTTAATCATTTTTTAGCTTTTGATTTGAAGTGAAAGACATGCAACTATTCCTTTCGCTTGAGCACTTAGAGGCCATTGTAGGGATATTGGCCTACTTTCAATATTGTTGTCTCTCCGGAAATAGGGAGGCCTGAGGAGAGGGAGAGAAACTGGAGAACATCTGGTCAATGGACCAGTCAGGACATACACAACATTTATGGGTTAAGTTCACCATATTATATGGGCATGGTTTGTGGTACCTCAAAAAGACCACCAATTGCAGATCACCATAACAAACACAACAGTAATGAAAAATCTTGAAATATTACAGGAATTACTAAAACGTGACACAGAGACACAAAGTGAGCAAATGCTGGTGGAAAAATGGCACCCATAGACTTGTTCGACTCAGAATTGCCACAAACCTTCAACTTGTAAAAAAAACAAAAAACAAAAAAAACGCAGTGCCTGTGAAGCATAATAAAGTGAAACAAACTAGAATGAGATATGCTTGATATTCTTGTACTTTTTTCAAACCTCTGTTCTAATTATATTTATTAACTTCCCCATGGACCAAAGAGAATAATATGGCTAAGCCCAGAAACATAGTGGGAAGACAGATGGGAAAGATGAAGAATTGGGGCTCTTTCTTTTTGCAATCTAACACAGTTACAACTATTCTAACACCTTTACATAATATCTTTGGCCCCCCCCGTTTTTGGAGGTGTGCTGATCTTTTTAAAAAAAATTTTCTACCTATGAGAAATACTGAAATTAGCCAGTAATATCTTTTTCCTCCCCTGTTATTTCTTTCCTTAGAATCTAATTTGAAATAATGTCATTTTTTTCCATTAATTCCTATAAGGCAATCAGCAAGATCTGAAATTAGGTTAAATGAGTTACACTTATTTGGAAAGAAACATACAGGGAGAACATAGAGCTTCCAAGACTAATAATTTAAGGATACCCAACCAACATGTTTGATGTCTTTTAATTCCTAGCACATTCAAAATCTTGAATCAAGTTGTGAATTTAAGGAGGGTTGGAGTTTTGCAAAAGGGTGAGGGAGCAGAGAACAGATGGTATAAAATGGCAGAAAAGGTGGACCAAAGAGAGGTGGAGGATAAAGACCCAAGGGGCCTGATGGACAGGGAAAACAGGGGGAAAGTGGACTGAGAAGTCCTTTATCAAGTCTACCAATTGTAGTAAGAAATAAATTTGAAGGTTAAGAGGTAGTATATGGACAGCAGGTGTTGGAGATCGAAGTTTTGGAAATGTAGTTTAAGAGTATGATGATAGGAATAAATGGCTATGTTAGGAAGGAGGACAAGATCTTGTGAGTGAGGGGTAACAATTCCAGAGACAAGACATATTTTTTTTTTGTACTGAAATAGACTATGAACCATTTAAGTTCAAAGAAAACTCATTTATTCAAAAAATAATTAGTGCTTACTTCATGCCTAGTTTGATTCTACGTACTAAGGACATGGCAGAAGTGAAAATACAGACCAGATATGCTGTCATGCCAGTGACATCCTAGTGGAAAATTGGTCTAGAAGAAAGGTTGACCTAAGGGGTTTCTGAAAATTGAATAAGACACACGTGGGATAGAAACAAGTATTTATTCAATTCAATACTGATCGCTCTTGCCAGGCTCTAGATAAATTGACTAAGAAGAGATCCATATTATATAGATGGTGTCTATGTAGTTGGAAAAACGATAAAATTGTTCATTTAAAAAATTAAAGTTATACATGGGAGATTGTCTCATACTTACATAGAAGTAGGTTATATGTGTCTACTGTATCTTCTCGATATGTGGAAACAAATAAATTTACAATATTGTAACCTTTTATATTACTGGATCCACTAGATTTAGATAGAGTATTCATGGACTCCTCATCTACAAAGTCTCCATATCAAGAATATCCATCAAGGGAGTCCTTTAAAGGCAACTTTGCCATAGTCGCCATAAAGCATCCGTTATGTTTTTCCTCTCATACCAATTTCACAACTACTGCCCACAAGACAAACAAATTTCCATAATGATACTGCTAACAATGTCTCTTAAGAGAACATCAGCATCTGCATAAATTGTCATCTTCAGATGCCCAAAGCCATTATTGACAAACTCATCAAAGTTCTAGAGGAGATAGGAGCTCCATATAGACATTTGGAGTTGGGTGGTAGAGGTGATAGATTTCTATTTAATTTCATGCCACAGCTGCACTGGGTAACACTCTCCTTCCTGTAGAGAGTTCCCAGACATCTCCCAGAACCGTTCCCTTGACCAGCTATTGGCTCTTAGTGATTTCAATGAGACGTGTCACCGTGATTAGGAATTTGAACCCTAGAGTCACATACAGCACATTCCCTTTACAATTCCTAATATTGCAGACTTTAAAAGGTATCTACTTAAAATGAATAGTTTTCAAATACTTTTATTAATGGATGATTAAATTCCAAACTGTAAATAGATGCAGATCATTCAGGAAAAAGTTATATCTTAAAACATATTCTCAACTTTTAGTACAAATACGTGGAAACTATTTATTAAGATATTTCTCAATATATAAGCATATTGCCTGGAAATAAATTTTTATATGAGAAGACAAAATGTGGATAAGGAAAATATTTAGTTTACCTTTACCTTCAATCGTGAATTCCACACGTAGATGTGGGAATCATTAAATGTAATGGACTATGGATGAAGTGTTGCAAAAACCAGTAGAGGCAAAGACAAAAATAGATACTGTATCCTTAAAGCCAAGTCTACACTTACCTAGAAAAGATCTGCACCTCCAAATTCAAAACATGTTGGCCAACTAGTATCCTCTGAGAGCCATTCTTTCCCGAACTCTTTTGGTTTGAGTACAAAAAAGGAAAAAAAAAAGTTATATGGACAAAATAGAACTTATTCTTGCAGTTTTAATTGGTTTCCTCTTTTTAATGTGATTGTACTGAGATTTATAAGATCATTGCACAAATGTATGTGAAACTTAGCAATACAATACAGGGCAACAACTTTACAAATTGTATAACAGAAACAAATTATTATTACTCTTAGGGATGATTTTGATAGTAATCCATTCCATGTAAACTGATCTGGCCTGATTAAAATGGAATTTAGCATTTGTTTCTGGGTATGTGAAGAAGTTTTGGTTCACATAAAAAGAGTGCCATTTTTTCAATTACTGGATTTGCTTGAGTGCTTCTTTAAAAATGATAAAGTGAAGAAAAAGAACATTTCAACTTGACACTTTTCTGTTCAAAAAACCAAAACACCTCAATTGAACAAAACAATATGGTCAGCAGAACTACTCCTTACAATTTCCTAAGGGAACAAAAATAATGGATAATCTGGTTCTTTGATTGCTATCTCTCTGGATTTCAACAGATTTTTCCTTTTAAAATGAAGAGTAAAAATTCCAAATCTATTGAGGAATGGTGAGCACATGAGCCCCTGGTTACTCACCTACTGACTTCAAGCATACTTTTCTCTGTACAGTCATATGACACCGGAATGAAACAGTAAAAATGAGCCCTTAAGGATTATAATCTGTAAAACTTCTATCCAGAAAACATCCTTGGAAACTGAATTCCATAATTATATTTATCTGAAAGAAAAAGTTCCAAAGTCATTTTTACTACTTGGTTTTGCTACTACATACTTGTTTTTGTTCATTGTTTTTAACGTCTATATCCAAAAGTTATAATGTGATTTTCAACTCCCCCCCCCAGTACTTAGAATTTAATATTTGTTTCTAGCTTTTAGTGCAAAAAAAAATTGTGTTATCTGAGGGGGAGCAATTAGGTTTACCAAGAATGTCTGTCATATAACCCTCTGGGAGAAGAACTTAACTGTGCTTTCCAAATAAGAAAGAATGAGATATTTTGCCTCCTTCCCCTTTAGAGAAGGCCAGCAAGGCTTAGATCCAGGAGGCCTGAGGACATTCTTCCTGTGGGGGAGAGTTGAAGATTATGTTTTCCAAGACCTAGGCTCTTGACAAAGGACAGGATGGTTGGGAGAGGTGGTTGCCTGGACCCTCATGAGAAGCCACTGTTAGGCCTGTTTCAGAAGGCAGCTTCCCAGAGAGAGGGCAGAGACAAGTATCTGTGAGGAATTGCATGGGAGGAAAAGGAACCTCCTACACACAGTGCCCTGGACGGGGGAGTGGGGCAGATGGTAGCATAGCTCTATGAGCTGCAGTTTCAGGTGAGAATACGGTGGAACACCAGCATTTGTGAGCTCCAAAGGACAGCCACAGAGCCATGAGATCGTCGCAGTGAAGTTCAAGACCAGCGTCTTCCCCACTCTCCCCCGAAATTCTCCAGGAATCTTTTCTGCTAAGAAAATGGAAGGGAGGGCGGCTGGGTGGTTCAGTCAGTTAAGCCTCTGCCCAGCGTCCTGAGAGTCCCACATGGGGCTCCCTGTTCTGCGGGGAACCTACTTCCTCTCTCTCCCTCTCCTGCTGCTCCCCCTGCTTGTGCTCTCTCTCTGTCAGATGAAAGAAAGAAAGAAAGAAAAAGAAAGAAAGAAAGAAAGAAAGAAAGAAAGAAAGAAAGAAAGAAAGAAAGAAAGAAAGAAAGAAAGAAAGAAGGGAAGAAAGGAAGAAAGGAAGACAGACAATGGAAGGGATCTACTCTCAAGATCTGACTATAAAGTACTTCCTCACCAACCCTTTAATTTGGTTTAAGTATTTGAATCTAGTGGAGCAAACTCTGAAGATTTACGTAAATTAATTCTTTCCCCGAGCCTGACATTTTTCAAGAACTGCTGAAACTTTTGGGTTTCTTGTCTGTACTTTCCATCAGAAAAGAAAAATAAAAGTTTCAATGCAGTATATAGTCCAAATTTTCCTTCCTAGCTAAGAGCTGTGTGGGCAATTTCAGGTTTTATTTGCTTCAGTAAGTAAGACATTCTGATTGCTTACTTTGTTCCTTTGTGTTCTGCCTCCGATTTCTTGTGTTACTTAGCTTTTATTGGGGAAATGGCTGTCAGTAACTGAGCATTTCTGAAGCTGTCTTCTTTCTTCATGTGTACTCTGGGTCATATTTTAATTTATTCTTTCTTTTGAATTTATTCTCCTTGTTTTCGTGAAATCTCTTTCAAAATATGTTGACATTAGTGATTGTAATCCTTGATTGTGGTTTATTGTAAATCCACGTAGTTGAGTAAGTGTGCGATGATCCACCATCAAAACACACAGGAACAAAATTAGCTGATAACACATTTACCTATTACTGGATTAAGACCTGTTCAAAGTTAGAAAACTCTCTCCTGGCCATCACTGTATTCTCAAATATTAGCCCTTGGCCTGGCAAATGACATTGTGTGTGATAAACAACTCTCATTAAGTAATTGAATGAATGAATGAATGAATGAATGAGTGAATGAAGTGTCCTGAAGTAAGTTCCAACTTTATAGGAAAAGAATCACTGAAAAATCAATTAACCTCCATTTAGCTTAATTTAATAAGCCAGAAAACTAGCTAACATTTAATAATAATTAACTAAGGTACTCAATTTTGGAAAACAAAAAATGAGAAGAAAATAACCTTTCTGAAGTTTGGGGGTAAACTCTTTACAAATATTAAACAAGTGCATTTATTTTATAACAGCTTTGAAGTTTCTTCCTTCTAACTCTACCTACCACACTACTCTACCTTCAAAGTTTACGTCAAAATATTCAGTTTTTGGAAAGCCTACGAAGTGAACTAGTGGTGTCTCACAGCACTGTGCCCTTCGACCCTTCTAATGAACGGATGGATACTCAAGACGGGCATTTTGCACCTTATCCCTCTGTAGGTTATATCCCACGTTAATTATAAGTTCATGGGTCATTTATGGAAAACTTTTCAATATATGTGGACCATCTAGACCATGGTCATAATCCTCTTTTAAAAATTGATTTAGAAAAATTCTTTCACTATTTCTTTGGCTACTTACCTTGTTACTAGTTACCAGCATATATAAGAAGACATATTTAAATAAAGGAACATAACACACAGATAATACCAAAGAATAACTATAATTCAGATTATAGAGATATAAACAACCATTTCTAAAGGCTAGATTGAAAGCTTAGCACATTAGGGAGGTAGTATCAGCTAAAGTTTTCAAATTATTGTGAAAATATATTTCAGGAGAGTTCCTAACTATTAATTTTCAAATACATGTTTTTGCTTTAAATTATTTATTCATTGCTTGATAACCAAAAACTAGCATTTTGAAGAATGTGAAAACATTATTTATTCTTATTCATCATTCACATTCATTTGTTCCTTCTGGTTTTAAATATTTATATAAATATATTAATGTATAAGTTTAACAAATGGTACTATCAAATATACATATATATTTTTAACTGTTTCAAACTAAACCCTGTATAATTTCACAAATAGTTTTATTATTTCCATTTCTTTGCCACATTTTAAATGTTTCCTTAAATATTATTTAATTTCTTGTTAAGAGGCTCTGTTCAATGGAAATTGACTCTACAATTTTGTTCAGACTTTATACACCTTACATCTTGTGCCAGGGTTAAAGCCCACAAAACCTTTTCCATTTTGAAAATTCAGATCTGTGGAGTTGATATACTTAATCAAAGAAATTATCATGAGACTAAGTATAGAAGAACAGTGGGATTAATGAATTTAATAAATATATTTCCTGCTGCAAACCCAAACCACACTCTTCATCCCCATCTTGATAAAGACATCGTAACATTGCATAAGCAATCACAATCTCTTTGGTAGGTAAATCAGGCAATAATCTAAAATGTATTTTGGGATATATGCACACAAATATATATATATATGCACACAAATATATATATATGCACACAAATATATATATATATGCACACAAATATATATATATGCACACAAATATATATATATATATTTTGGGATATATGCACACAAATATATATATATATATTTTGGGATATATGCACACAAATATATATATATATATTTTGGGATATATGCACACAAATATACTCCTATCACTCTCCAAAATAAATGGCTGGGAGATTATACAAAGTTATGCACCCAAGAGTTCAAACATTAAGAAAAGGAAGAAGATTTCTATCATTCAATTTTCTTCTATTTCCTTGTATTCGGGGAACCAGTAGACTCACTCACACACACACAAGTACACAACCGCAAACACCTTTAAAATGAAGGACAGTTACACAGGAACGTCACAACTGAAAGCCTGTAAAGTTGTCTTAAAGGATAGTATACTAGAAGTCATTGGAAAACATAGAACAAGGTGGAACAGAGAATGTCAAAAAAGTCTGAAAACAAAGTGTGCTGGTTAAATCCTCTTATGTGCCATTGGGAACTTTGGAAACCACTGGCCTTAATGTTGAGACTCATCCCTTCCTTCATTCTGTCATTGCCTGCCTCCTTCCCTTCTTTCCTCTGTACTCCCTCCTACTCTCCTCTTCCCTCTCTTCCTCCCCCCTGCCACCCCTGGTAGCATGTGTTAAAAACCATTAAATAAAACACTTGCTCAATTAACCTCTGAAGTATGATCCCAGAGCCTACATTCTTAGCCCCTAATATATAACTACCTCATGATTTCCATTTCTTTCCCTCTATGACTTCAAAGAGATAGAGCATAGGTTCTTTTCCTTCATGTTACATGATGCTTCTTTTTTTATAATGCTTTTAATTTAAACAAGCGTGTGCCTGTGTGTAATTTTTAGAACCTTATTTTTCATATCTGCTTTTATCTATTAATTGTTGAAGAGACTTTTGAAAAAATCTAATTTAAAATCCCTTTATTGCAATTTTTTGGAATAATAATCCTGTGCAGTTCACCGACTGTCCTTTTAGTTGTTTTCTCAACAGCAGCTACTACATCAGGCTGCCAAACCCTTTCTGATCAGATTTTGTGCCGTGCACCAGGCCCTTTCTCTAGGAGGTGAGGATAAAACAAACCCCTGACTTCCGGGAAACAGAATGTATACAAACCAACCTAAAACCAAACAGAGTGTCATTTGGCAATACTTGCTATGAAGGTTAAATAGTGCAAGACAAGGGAAGCAAAGTGTTACCTAAAAGCATATTATGTTCTCTTTTAACCAGTCTCAAAATTATGTTAACTCCTTGGCTCAGAGAATTCCATCACATACAGACAAACAGATAACGCAAATTCTGATTTCATACTACATGTAGCACAGTAGCATGGGGGGTCTCAGAGTTTTCATGGAAGATATTCATATAAAAATATATATACGTATATGTATTCATAGATGTATGTTTTACATATGTATATAGATAATACATATATACAGGGATTATATATATACATAGAGAGAGAGATTTTATACACACACAGGTATATATGTTTGTTTGTTTTCTTCCAAGAATTGACTCACTTTTCCTCCTCCTCCTCCACCACCTTCTCCTCCTTCCTTCCTCTTCTTTCATTCCCTTGGGATGATGGCCAATCCCGGTTTCCTGCATTGATCTCCATTCTGGCTTTCTTCCTCACTCCTGAGTCCACGTCTGCAGTTCCAGAATGGGCATTACCATCTCACCCTCTAGCTGTTAGGTCCTGTCTCTGCTCTGGAAACCTTACAGCCGCCACTCTATCACTTTAAGAGCATATTGCAAGCTCACTGCAAGTTTATTGCTTTAATTTCAAGTTTCTTTTTCATCCTCGGCTTCTTGGGACCTCTGAGATAGTGTGTTTGTTAAAAATGCAAACTTTCTAGGTGTTTACTCTTGGGCCCAAAGTTTATATTAGCTCAATCCATTATGCTGTTGGCTGCTGTGATACTAAACTTCCCTGAATTTCCTCATTTAAGTCTTCTTCCCATGGGTTCTTTCAAATTTTAGTTTTTCTTTATGATTTCAGTATTTCCCAGAATCTAATATTGAAGAGAAAACTTCTTTGTGGGAAAGCTACTAGGTCTTCTGTACTTGGAGCAGGAACATCTAGTAAAAATGTAAGAATTACTGCTCCAATAATGCGATGTGGTATGATCTTTCTATTGTATTAAGAAAGGGTTCTTTTTTTCCTTCTGACATTTCCTTTCCTTGCTCCTCTCTCTCTGACAAATGCAAATGCTAGACCATTTAGCACTCATTTACTTAAAGAGAAAAGTGATACCAACAGACAGAAAAGGGGAACTCTCTCTCTAACTCCAGAGTTCCAAAAGGTAAGGTCCTTTAGGGAAGAGAGAGTGTTCATGACCCGGAAAAACATTTGAAAGAAAGCATCATAAATTAGACCAAGGCTTCCTTGTCCCACCATTCAACACAGGACAGGGGATTAGGTGTCCTAAGTAGGGATGGTAGAAGATGAAGGATAGTTGGAAGAGAAATTTTGATTATGTGGATAAGAAATTTTGATTATGTGGGTCTCAAGGAAGGAAAGCCCCTACACCTGAGTGCTTGGGTGAAGCCTTTGAGAAAGAGCAAAAGGCACAGATAGGTTGGTAGGTACTGAGAGTAGAGGAAGATAATGAATCATTCTCAGATGGGGTGTTTACGTGTTGTATCTGGCCAGATACAGCCTTAGTTGACATTACAACCAAGAGATGTGGGAGAAACAGATCCGCTTCTTTGTTTCCACAAAGTCAAGAAAATAGTGGGTACAACTGGGCAGACCTAGAAGCCATACAACTAGAAAAAGGGACATTTCTACAACATGGAGCAAGGACTGAGATCCAGAATCTTCTATAGCTATCTTAGCAGATACTGAAGAGGACAAACGGCACCAACAATGATCACTACTAATTGCCTTATTATTTCATAAGCCTCCCAACTATTACGTCTCTTAAGAAAGAGTTGATCCCGACTTTTTGATATTCATTTCCAGCACCACAAAGGAATGGAGGACAGGAAAAGAATTAAGTTGAGCTATGGAAACTACAAACAGGTTGTGTTATTCACATGAACTGAATTTAAACCTGCATGAGAAACAATGCCTTCCTCAATCCAAATGTCCCTTTCAAGTTTGTTTATTTATTTAATTTGAAACATTTCACCCTAAAACACTCAGTGTTTTCTTTTAGTAGCAAAAACATGTAATACTCAGTATGTATGTTTTCCAAAGCACTGATTTCAAACTAATATCCAAGGCCAGATTCAAATGCGTACATTCTTTTGTTCATCTCACAGTGGGATGTTGGAAACTGCTCAGGCTCGCTCCCAAGAACCAACTGTACACATTCCAACTCCACGTTTCCCGACGTCTCCCAGGTAGCTCAAAAGTGGCCATAGTAGGAGTATGTAGACATAGAAAGCAGCAAAATAATACCTTGGGGCTTCTCCCGAAGGCTGTGGTCAAATGTTTACCAATCCACAATACACCACTGATTACCTTTAGCTCTGGACAGCCATTTTTAAACTTCTCATGTTTCTGCTACAACTGATTTTTTTTTTCTTAGTTTGTTTTTTAGTTTTTGAGCAAGAGAATACCCAGTCATATATGACATCCTTTTATGCATCTGAGGACTTCCAGGTTTCTAATTTGGTTAAGAGTAATATTTTTTTGTAAAAACTTCAATGACCTACGGAAGGACTTCTGTGGGGCTGGGATCCAGTTGCACGGGCTCCCCCACCCCACCCCACAAAGCAAATGCAGAGGTCTTGCTACAGCAGAGCCCTGGAAGCAAGAGGGGCTCCACCAGCAGCTGATCAATGAGCCTGAGGCGAGATTTTACATGAGCTCTTTCATGGAAAACAGAGTCGTAAGAAATCATGTCATGTAGATGTTCTTTGGGCAGATAGACAATTGTAACATTGTTTTTATTCTTTTTTTAGAGTACTGACCAATGTCAAACATTTAAAGAAATTAGTGATGAGGAAATTAAAGGAAGGAAATGGAATGTTCCGCAAGGGTTATGTATCATTTATCTAGCCTTCGCAAATTCAGAGATAACAGATGAAAGACTTGTTCCAGAAGCAAAGGGTGGGAGTTTCTTTTATCAAGTGAAATGAGTATAAGTGAATTAAAAGATCACTCAGAACTGACTTTGTTTATTACCCAGATCTCCTGTGTTTTATCTTTTACAGAAAATAACAGTTTGCGAATGCTCTGCCTAATGCCCTGTGTGACAAGGGGCAAGGCAGTGGCCCGGAGTGAGGCTACACACAGGAAAACAAAGTTAAGAAAAAAAAATAGCCTGAGGGTTGCCTGGAGGGAAGAAAATGGGAGGAGGGGTAAGGTTTACAGAAAAGTGGGCAATTTCCAGACCCCACACAGACTTCCTTCAGCAATAGGGAAAAAGCCTCAGGATATCACAGTCCTAAAGATTTAGACATGATAGAGAGTAATGACTGCTGGCTCAGACACCGAGCCAGTTGTCTCCACTCCTCTAGTTTCTAGCAGTTATTACCTTAGCCACTGATGCCAAAAAATTATAAAAACTGGATATTTCTCTAAGTCACAATCTATTTTCCTTCGCAAAGGGTCTATCTTATAATATGTTCCATTCAGACTGATACTTTCATTCAGTGCTTAAAGCTATTTTATCCTCCAACATTTTTCATCAATCCAATCATACAAAAACCATACCAAAATAGATGAGAATATTCAAAATAAAGCTTTATCACTTTCATGTATTTTATAACCTATTAACTGAGTAATCTACATGATTTGAGAAACTGCCTTTGCTAGACTGAAATAAATATATACTAATGGAAATATTTTAGTGGAAATACATTAATTTTTTTTTTTTTAGAAAAATACAGAATGCAATATCGTAGAAGCATGCACTTGAGCAAATTGTAGTACAATAGTAAATCATAGTGCATGGAAAGTTGAGAATTGAGCCACTTTCCTTTAAGAACATATCAAATAATTCAAATGGAACTATATTAAGTAAGGATTCCTATTACTAGTGATTCAAATTAAGAACAAATGCTATTGAGCAGAGGATGAGGGATTCTAAGGCAACAAGAGAATGAGAAAATAAAGTCTCAGGTGGTCAAGTCTCTGCCTTGCACTCAATTAAATGCAATGATTATTTCAATTTAAGGATTTTATTCACTTATTCAGCAATTATTCATAGGAGCCTAATATGTGTCAGTTACTCTTTTAGGTACTGCCAATACAAGAGGGACAAATAGACCAAAAAAATAATAATAAAATTTTAGAAAAAGATAATATTGGATCATTTTCCTTAGTGTCTGACTAAGTAGGGAGACACTAAGGCCTAAAAGAAAGTAGTGATCCCTGATCGCACTAGGCACAGTGGTATTTTAACAGGCGGGGAATGCGAGAAAACTGGTTCGACCCTCCTCTCTGTCCTTGCTGATTTTCTGGTGGGGGATGTGGCTACCACCAGCTAAGAAAGGTCTGTTTCCATTTCTTTTTCGATGTACAGAGCAAAACCTTTTTTTAAAAAGCCCTAAGTGTGAAAGTATGTCTTTCCTCTCCCCCCAAACCTATGATACCAGCTAATGGTTTGATACTGGCCTAAAAAGAAGTTTTACCAAAACTCTACTATGAAAAGGTTGAGAAGTTTTTTCCACTCTCTTTAATAAAGTTCCATTTGAGAATTCTACCTCTGCCATCACCTTGAAAATTAGTTTCAACTTTGCCCATAGATGAAGAACAAGGCATTAATCCTTGAAAGCGTCACCCATTTGTATTTTAGACCTGGAATATTGTCAGCTCTTGAATTATCCTTATAGCCTCAAAATTTATCTAAAATTTTAAAGTTTAATTTTTAAAAACAAATTATCCAATTTTAACAAGATAAGACTGATGTCCTGACTCAATTTTATGCCTTGACTATTTCAATGATCAAATTTGTTGCATTTGGAACATTATAACAAAATCTACTTTCAGAGCTTTAGCCGTCCTGGTCTCCTTTTTGTCCCTCAATTAGGCTGTTCTCGATCCTGGTACAAAGCTGTTCCTTGTGCGGAGAGAATTTCTCCTCCTAAAACCCAGCACGCGTTCTCACCTAGTTAACTCCAATTCATCCGTCGCACCAGTTTTCCCTAAGCATCACCGTCCCCTTCAGTTTAGATTTGATTCATTTTGTCATATATTCAGAGACAACTTGTATCTTTCCTACAGAGCACTTACTAACATATAATTTTTAACTTTTTAATATAGGAACTTATAGAGAGAATAGTCGATGAATTCCCATGGACCCATCACCTTCAGCTTTAACCAGAATAATCCATAGATTTTTTTTTAACCATGTAAATCACTTTTAATATATGTATAGTAATATTTAGCAATTTTAAGTTTAAAATCTGATTAATTTTGTCTAATACGTTCAGTTCTGTTGCCATCACCACAATGTGATAGGGAACACTCCCATCACCCTAAAATGTTCTTCTATCCCCTTTGATGTCAGTCTTCTACCACTGGTGTACTATGGAAGTGATGTTATGTGACTTTTTTCTCCTTTCTTTTAAAAATTTGATTTTATTGTGGTTAGAACACTTAACGTGAGGTCTGTTTTCTTGAATTTTTAAGTGTACAATACAGTATTGTTAACTCCAGCTACATTGTTGTATAGCAGATCTCTAGAACGTATTCCTCCTGCTTAATTGAATCTTTATGCGTATTAATTAGCAACAACACATTTCCCTTTTCCCCTAACCCCTGGCGACCACCATTCCATTCTTTGAGTCTATGAATTTGACTATTTTAGATACTTGGCATAAGTAGAATTTGCCTTTCTATGTCTGGCTTCTTTCTTTCTTTTTTTTTTTTTTTTTTTTAAGGTTTTATTTATTTGAGAGAGAAAGAGAGAGAAAGGGCACAAGTGGGGGGAGGGGCAGAGGGAGAGGGAAAAGCAGACTCCCCACTGAGCAGGGAGTCCAATGAGGGTCTTGATCTCAGTAAGGATCCTCATGACCTGGGCCAAAGGCTGACACTTAAACGGCTGAGCCACCCAGGTGCCCTATATCTGGTTTATTTCATTTGGCATAATGTCCTTAAGGTTCATCCATATTGTTATAAATTGCACAATTTCCTTACTTTTTAAGGCTAGATAATATTCCATTCTATGTATATACCACATTTTTTTTTTTTTTTTATCCATTCATCTGTCAATGGACATTTAGTTTGTATCTACATATTGGCTATTGTGAATAGTGCTACAATGAGTACAGGAGCACTGATATTTCTTCAAGATCCTTATTTCAGTTATTTTGGATAAATAAAGAAGCTTCTGCCTGGCACTCTTTCTCTCTCAGGGTGCTCATCTGTGGAACCCAGCTACCTTGTTATAAGAAATACCAGGTGACATGGAGAGACAATGTGCATATTTTACTGCTAGCAGCCCCAAATATGGTCTCAGCTGATAGCCAGCATCGACCACAAGATATGTGAGTAAAAAGTCCTCAGAAGAATCATAGCCCCCCTGCCTTCAAGTCTTATAATTGAAATTCTATTTGTCGTGAGACAGAAATGCCCTCTCCAAATTGATGACTCACAAAAACAGTGAGAGATAACAAATCATTTTCTTATTTTAATCCATTAAATTGTGAGATGATTGGTTACAAAACAATGGATACCTAAAATACTTTCCATGACATTTTCTGGCCATGATACTGGTTATAGAAACGTCTTGGAAGTTGCTTCATCTTGATTTGCCTCCTCTCAGCATGGTCCTCCATGTATATTTCTCCCATTTCGTGGCATAGACTTATCCATGGTTTTTTCTGTTACCTCCTTTCAGCCGAAGGGCACAGTGTAGTAATCTGGCTTTCCATCTAGTCTCTTTATAATTTTTTACTAAATAGCCAACACCAAATAAATGCAATTTGTTACTAAGTAATACTAACACACACACACACACACACACACACACACACACACACACACACGTGTTTCCAAGACTTTTGTTGGTACTCAAAGCAATGAACCTTGATTCTTTCTTTCTTATCCCTTTTCTGCTGTACAAATTTTACTTTCCCTTGATTCAGTGTGGAAGACCGATGGGATGTGGAAAGAAAGAAAAGCACAAAGGTGAATGTTTTAAGATATAATCTCACTAAATGTGTGTGTAACATAAAAGTATATTCTATGTTTGTAAATGGAGACCAGGGATCCCTTGTAGTTAAGTATGCATTTAAAATGTCTATTAACCTCTTCACATCCACTTTCCTGGAGAGCTTTGGCAGGACAGGGTAAGTAGAAAGAGAAGCAAATTACCTTTAGTAAAATTTAAGACACATACCTTAAAATTTAAATAATAAGATTATAACTTTAAAAAATTCAATAATGTTTGCTCCTCGATTGTTAAAAAGTCATCATTACATCTTGATTTTTCCCTGAAACTGAAGCTTAACAATATAAAGTTTAGAATATAAATTGGTGTAACCAAATTAAATCTAATTTTATTCAGGTATAACTTTTGTCAAAAACCTGTCAATCATTCAGATGTTTATAAACGTTATTGACAGAGAGTGATTACACAACATTAAAAAGCTATTAAGGTAAGCCCTCCAATCTGAGGTACTAAAAGCACTTTACAAGAATGGTTGTCTTATCAGGAATTGGATTTTCTTCAGATCAAATTTTTATGTATAAACACACACATGTTTGTGTGTTTGAGTTTGGTGTCTCACAAATGAGTGAGTTTGGTTGAGTTTGGTGTCTCACAAATTTTCTCATTTCTCTGGATAGCTCTGTGATTGTTCACCTTTTATCTACTAAAGTTATATGCCATGTGGCTGGATCAAAAAAAAAAAAAAGGGCTGAAAGCCTTGGACATGAGGTAATTTGTTTTCTATGTACTAGGATTCTAATATATAGAACCCAGGAGAAGGGTTAGCTAAAAAAGCCCTTTTTAATCTCTTTCTGCCACATGCCAGAGGAGGATTTTTTAGGCACCATGAGTATGTTTCACAAAATACTTAAGGGTCAAAGAAAGTGCAATCATTCTACTTATAGGAACTTGAGGTTATATGATTTTGAGGTTCCCTGTTTTCTAATACCTCAGGACTGGATAATTCACCTGGGCTGAATAGTTTAGTTTAAAAGTTTCTAGTCATGGAGGAACATGAAGCGAGGTAAAGTGAACACAACACAACAAAGCAGAAACAAAACCCAAGATGCGAAGAAAGTATCACTACATCTTCTTGATGTTCTCTATGTTCTCTTCCAGGGAGTCTTGCAGGGAAATTCAGGAATAATTATTGACTGAGACTGAAAGGGAGGGAGGGAGGTTTCGGGTCTTCCACCTTCTTGGACTTTTAATAGATGCCGGAGAGTCTTTGTCAGTCCTCTTCTGTTGCTCCTTTTGGGAGGAAGGTGGGGCCAGGAAGGCTTTCTTTCTAATTATTTATCAATATATTTTAATTCTCTATTATAGGAAATAATAAATGATTCCTGACAAAATACTTGCAGTATTCAAAGGGGGGAAGAAAAAAGATAACCATAGACTTACTACATAGAAAAATACTCTTGGTATTTTGGGACATTTTTTTCCTGTGTTCTTTTAAAGTATAGTTGTGTTAATATAATACTATCAAAATGACATACTGATTTAAAATTTCTTACAAATGTAATATGCTTATATCTATATTAGGTACTGATTTAAAAAAATAAATACATTTCATATAGTTTCAGATTTAACTTTTATTGGTATAGTTTATATCTACATCTATCTATATATATATGTATTTTATCTGTATTTTTTTTTTAGATTTTATTTATTTATTTGACAGAGAGACAGCAAGAGGGGGAACACAAGCAGGGGGAGTGGGAGAGGAAGAAGCAGGCTTCCCACTGACCTGGGAGCCCAATGTGGGGCTCGATCCCAGGACCCAGGGAATCATGACCTGAGCCGAAGGCAGACGCTTAACAACTGAGCCACCCAAGTGTCCCGGCATATTTTTTTCTGATTAGAGAAGTAATACAAAATCTTTAACAGTCCAGAAATCCAAATTTTTCTTGAGAAATAGCCAAACTTTTAGAAAGTAATTTTTAAAGATACCTACATATTTTTCCTAGTTTCTCATTACTAAGGATCCATGTGTTTGCATTCATATATACATTAAATAATTGATATGAAATTTTCACAACATTATCTAGTTGCTTTTATATCACATTCAGTCATTTAAAGTTACGCAGGATGCATGTGATACATGCTTATTCCTTTGCAGTAAAACTCTTTTCTGCTCATATGTCTGAATAATATTCTCCTTATTCCTTCTCAGTAAAAATATTTTGCCAGCATTTATGTTGTTAAAGGTCTTTACACCTTAGCGTTCCTTGAAATATGGCATATCTCTTTGGATAATTATTTTTTGTCAGTGAAGAAAAGGTTTTCTTCAATTGTTTTAAGCTCCCTTGTTTCCCTGTTTTCTGTTCTTCAAGAACAAATCTATCAAAGCTATCAAATCCTATTTAATTATTTAATCTACTTAACATTTGCTCTGTATTTTAGATTTCTCAATTAATCTTGTTTTTACACCAGACAGTATTATGTTTTTATTCTATTTTATTTGTTTTAGATTTTAAAAAATACCTCTTTTACTTATTTATTTTCCTTTTCATCTCATCCTATTGACTTTTTCTCTCAGATATTTTTCCCATACAATTTTTAAAATTCCATAATTGCTGGCTTATTAAAGATACTTTATACAGAACCCTTGTTCTTCTGAAGACTCCAGGACTGCTTATAGTCAATTGATTATATTTTATAGAGTTCTTGGGGGTCCATTGGAAATATTAAACCTTTTCCAGAAATTTACTTTGGGTACTAAAATAGATGATTTTCAGAATAATATTCAGCAGCAGTGTACCATAATGGTTTGATAAGCAGACTAGGGGGCAGAGAATCATTAGAATCATTGAGTCATTAGAATTAAATGTGGCTTCCATCCCTTACAGCCCAGGAACTTTGGCCAAGTTAATACCCTATGCTCAGCTTCCTCATTGACAAGATGGAGATGATATTAATTCATATAAGGCATATGCCACTAATTGTTTATTAAATGTTAGTTATTAATAATTAATTACTCTGGCTTTCTAAAAATGTCAGATGTCAATCAAAAAAGAGTATCAAAATGGATGTGAAATTTTCTGGTTCAGAATGACCTTCCTCTAAGACAGTTTTTTCTGAAACTTAAGACAATATGTTCTCAGTAACTTTCTCTGCTTTATAACTAATGGAGAACTCTCCCAGATTCTGGCTTTGCTTTGTTTAACAGGCTCGATTTCTAATATTGTGGTTATTTTTGACTTTTGCATTTTATTCATACATATTTTGAGGGAAAGTTAGTAGAAGCTCCTGTTTCAAATCATAAAACAAACCAAGTCTGTGGATTATTTGTTATGATTTCTTCATTCAGGTATGGAATCCTGCAACAATTATCCTGGGCTGCCTAGAGGCTGGGTCTGTCATTCTCCCGGGAGGAAATTGTAGCCTTTATTTTTACCAGGTTACCAGAGCAGCAATTTTCAGTATGAGACTTTCACTTCTTTCTGGTGGACTGGAAAGGGACTAGCTGGGATCAGAGAGCAACTTGAGTGTGCTGAAGGGCCTCTGAACTTTATTACCTAGTTTAAATTTAGCAAACCTAAAGAAAGAAATACATTTTACCCCGTACTCACACACACGCACAAACTAAAACAAAATTTTCCTAAAACTCTACTTACTTTTACCCCTTGTGATGCACTTTTTTTGTACTAGTCAATTCAATTTTATATGAAAAATATATCATCGCAAGCCATTAAATTGAGTTTATTACTTCTAAAAATGTATGGCATTTAGTTTTAAAATATATATATATATTGGTTTGGAGCTTAAAGATCTTAGGACTTGCCCTGATTCTGTACTGATCTTTTTTAAATCTCCATTGAAAATGACCAAAGATGAGATGTGTATAAATAATGTATAAGGAGATTAAATCAGGTGTCATAGTACATGAACAGAAAACAGATGAACTGCAAGACATCTTTTTTCTTCTACCACATTTCTTCTACCATTTACATCTTCCAGAAAAAGACAAATATTGTTAATTAAGAATAAAACAATGGTTTGACATATTCTTTACCATGAGAAACAAGCCAAAAAAATGATTAAATATAAAAAGTAAAAAAAAAAAAATGCAAAAAAGTAAAAAAAAGCCTAACCAAAATATTCAGAAATTTTACTAGTATTTATTGTTTGCAGACTTATTTCCTGCAATTGGACAATAATGTTCTCATTGGCTGCAAATCTGGGAAGAAGAAAGACCAACTAAAACAGGTTGGGTGTTTTATTTCGAGGATGGAGAGGCTGTTCTCTGATAAACTCTTCTGGAGGCCTCTGAATTTGTAGACTCATGTCAATGAAGTTTTTCCAAGCATCTGTTATTTCCCCTTTAATGTGAGAATAAATAATCATCTGACTTTAAATTATTACTATCAGATGAAAGTAAAGGAAAAGAATAATCAGATATGATACCAAACATATCTGTTATCCTGGCTTTTATCTTCTTTTATAGGCAAGCAAATTATTACAGTTGAAACTGGCATTTTACTCTGTGCCATAACATATCAGACTGATTTGAGATATATATAAAGTTCTAAATTCAACTTCTGATGCATGAAAGACAATGTAAGGCTTATGTTATATGAGCCCAAAACCCAGGCATCTGAATTATTCTGGCTGCTCGTTGTAGCACGCCAGGATTTACCGTACCTGCCTAATTAGACGGCTGAAAGTACCATAAAGGAATCTTAGAGTGTCTCTAAGTAGTTTATTTAGCAAGCCTTTTCTAGTTATTTAGCTTTGGGAACTCTGCTGATATGAGGGTAGAGTATCATTTTCCCGGTTTAACATTGGCTCGTAGTCAAAAACAGAGAGAGAGAAGGAGAGGGAGAGAGAAGTAGAGAAAAGAAATTATTTCTTTGTCAAATTAAGTCATTTTTCAAGGATCCCAGGGGGGAATACACTTACTCGCTTCATATAACAGAATTTGGTAGGGAGGTTAGGTCAAAAATATTGTTTGGAAACTGAAGTGAGAACGAACAGCTGAGAAATGTATATTTAAATTAGAGGTTCACATGAAGTATCAAAAGTTCAAAGTCCGTCTTTGTTTCCATTTCTATGTGTTTCATATCTATTTAACTGAAAGGCAGAAGTCATTGAATATTTTGAGTAATTCGTACACTCAGTGTCAGGACAGGGGGTAGTGATTAGAAAAGAATCCCTCACTAGACACTGCCCTGAAGTTGGCAGTTATTTGTAATTTGATAGCTTTCTTTTCCTCCTCTCAGTCTATCGGCTTCTAGCCACAAGCACAATCAAATGAGTTCTACAGTTTGTCCTAAAAGCTGTATACCGTAGGCAAACCCTATAGGATTTTTTTTTTTAATTTTAAAGTTTATATACATTAATGTTCTTTCTAGTCAAGGGAATTTTCTTTTATACTATAAAATTTGACAACATCATGAGCAATTTTCTATTTAGGTTTATCCCCCACCCCGCGCTGAATTTGACTGGATTCTAGAATAAGAAAAATACTTACTCTGTTGTACTCCAATCCTATCAGAATATTTTTAAAAAGAAATTGAACAGTTAACATGCATGACTACTTTTAAGGAAATATGATTAAATTATTTTGAATTTTGTCTTCTACCTTTAAGGAGAAAAAAAATGTGCATTATAGAAAAAATATAATTTGTCTCCCATTTCTTTTTCTCCAATTTGTGGATCAACTAAACAACACTCAACATCCATATTTAGTACTTTATTTTTTTAGTTTTACTTTATTTTATTTTTTATTGTAACTTTTATTTATAAAATAAAATACTCCAGGATTAAATTTTAAAAGAACAGGAGGAACCTTTGTAAACTACTGCTAAATACCCCCGGTGCTCTATTTTCTTTCTTTAAGGCATTTCTTCAACCTCACTCTTTATTTTTCTTTTTTCTTTTTTAGGTAATCTTTTTAGTCTATATGAAAAACTTCTAGTGGTTCCTCAGTGTTTGTTCATCCCTGCTTCCATAGTAATAGAGTTTCAGTTGGACATAGTCACCAAACTAAAGCTACATTTCCCAGCTTCCTTTGCGACTGGTTATGGTCGTTGGAACGTCCTGTGCTTCATGTTCTCATCTTTTAAAGGCTTAAAACAATATGTGGTACATGACAAGCACTATTTACATTTTAGGAAGGGTAAGAGGACGAATTAAAACACACACACACACACACACACACACACACACTATTTCCTGGTCTTGCTGTGAAACAAACAGGAATCATTCCTCAGGTTTCTTACCTTATTTTAACTAACTTGAAGATGGCAGAACTGAAGCTATCATGTTGGGCCCCATCTTAGCCATAGAAATAGGCAGAGCCACGTATCAGCCCTAGATGCCTGCCTACCGCTGATTTGTCAAAAGAGAGAGAAATAAATTTCCATCTTGCATAACCCACTGAAATTTGGAATATCTTCATTGTTGGGGCTTATCCTATAATCAATATGGATTACAAATAACTTTTAAAGAAATTTTTTCTTAGCAAAATAAACTAGTTACTAGTTTTAAAATAGAATATAGAGATTTGTTTGACATAATTACAGAAAATAGGAAGTATTTCTCTATATATTATTTTTTAGCACACTTAAATGGTACTCAAGACATATATTAGTCAAATTTGAGTAGTTATAATTATACTAACACATAAGTAGAAAGGTTCTTAATTTCAAATTCACTACTCCACATAGAAACTTAACAGAGTGGGGTTTTATGTTATCTTTACAGTCTCTGGTAAACATGCATTATGCAGCTGTTATTATACACAGCATTATACCAAGGCTAAAAAAAAAAAAATCCAGTATTACATACAAATTATGTGTGTGTATTCAGAATAGACTTCCAACAAAGTCTCCCTCTTCCTCTTCATGTCAAACAAAATCACCAGACTATTTTAACTTTTATCATTATTTTTCAAGATATTTTGCTATAATACAAAACGCCAAGTCTTCTCTGCATGATTAACTTCACATTTTTTGGCACATTATTCAGAAATTTTCAAAATCAAGTGGCAATCCACTTTTTGTCCTCTTGATTTATCCTTTCCTCCAAGTAACTCACACTTTATCCAAGCAGGTAGAATTAGTCATGATTTTCCTTCTGTTTGCATAACACAATTGGTTTGCATGTATTAGCACATAATCATGTTGCTTACTTGCTTACCATGCCATCACCACAAATAAAAACAATAATTTCTTCATGTCATCAAACATTCAGTAGTGTTCAGATTTCCAATTTAAGAATGAATGAAGTAAATGTTTTCAAATTTTAATGTATAGATTTCCTGACCGTATCTTGTTTTATGTTAGTTTCAGGTGTACAATATAGTGATTCAACAATTGTATACATTACTCAAAGCTCATTAAATAAGTGAACTCTTAATCCCCTTCAGCTGTTTTACACATCCCCCCTCTTACCTTCCCTCTTAGAACCATCAGTCTATTCTCTGTAGTTAGGAGTCTGTTATTTGGGTTGTCTCTTTTATTTCTTTGTTCATTTGTTCTGTTTCTTAAATTCCACATATGAGTGAGATCAAATGGTATTTATCCTTCTCTGACTGATTTATTTCACTCAATATTATACCCTGTAGATCCAGCCATGTTGTTGCAAATGGCAAGATTTTATTTTTTATAGCTGATTAATATTCCACTGTGTGTGTGTATGTGTGTGTACACCACATCTTTATCCATTCATCTTCAATGGACCCTTGGGTTGCTTCCATAATTAGGTTCTTGTAAATAATGTTGCAATAGCCATAGGGGTGCATGTATCTTTTGAATTACTGTTTCTGTATTCTTTGTGTAAATACCCAGTAGTGTGATTCCTGGATCATGGGGTAGTTCTATTATCAATGTTTTGAGGAAATTCCATACTGTTTGCCACAATGGCTACACCAGTTGACATTCCCACCAACAGTACAAGAGGATTTCTTTTACTCCACATCCTTGTCAACACTTGTTTCTTGTGCTTTTGATTTTAGCCATTCTGACAGGTGTAGGTGATATCTCATTGTGGTTTTGATTTGCATTTCCCTGATGATTAGTGATGTTGTGTATCTTTTCATGTCTGTTGGCCATTTGTATGTCTTCCTTGGAGAAATGTCTGTTCATGTTTTTAATTGTATTCTTTGTGTGGTTTTTTTGGTGTTGAGTTGTGTAAGTTCTTTATATATTTTGGATACTAACCCTTTATCAGATATGTCATTTGCGAGTATCTTCTCCCATTCAGTAGATTGCCTTTTAGTTTTGTTGATTGTTTCCTTCACTGTGCAGAAGCTTTTTATTTTGATGTAGTCCCAATAGTTATTTTTGCTTTTGTTTCCCTTGCCTTAGAAAAATATATAGAAAAATGTTGCTATGGCTGATGTCAGAGAAATTACTGCTTGTGCTCTCTTCTGGGATTTTATGGTTTCAGGTCTCACATTTAGGTCTCCTACCCATATTTTTTATCTTGCAATATATTTGTTTGTCTTCTAGAGTTCCTCACTATCTGGATTTTGCTCTAAAAATATACTGTTCTTCTCCTTATATTACCTCTACTATTGGTATTTGGGTCTACTGGTTTGATTAGAATTAGATTTACTTTTTTTCTTATTACACTATTTCAGGATGATGTCATTCTTTTATCTAGAGGCACATCATAGCATTGAATGTGCCAGTAGAGCATAGGAATGTTTTCTTAAAAGCAGTATTTAGCTATTTGGATTCTGTTCTTATCTGTAGAAACCTTCTACTATGATTTGAGAACACAACATTCAAGCTTCAACAAGTCCAGGGACCCCGCTCATCTTCAGGTTTGGTTTTTTAGCCTAGCAAATCAATTTTGCTAGGAAAGAGACACAAAGTTGAGCTTGGAGAAAAACACCAAATACTCTAACTCACATATATTTAATTATAATTCAGTGTTGTAAAAGGGGATTGAACCACAGGTATATGGTTAAAAGAATGTCATAAAGAGAAATATTGTAAGGTTCATAGTAGGTTGTTCAGTCAAGCCCCTAAAGAGATGTTGGAAATGGTTGGGAAAAGTTTTCATGTAAAGAACAGGATGGAGGACAGAGGCAAAGGATTAGTTGACTGTAAGCTTGATATGAAACAGTAGAACATGGCTATGTAAAGCTCAAAGAAGTAATACTCCCCTGACATATTATGTTCCACTCTGGGTCACCTATAAAAATATGTTTAGTTAAACACTGAGGATTTTGAGAATATTTAAAAGCAATCAAACAGGATGAAGAACAGTTTGGAAGACTGTGCCTTGCTTAGCTTGAAGAGGCAGCATGTGTGTGTGTGTGTGTGTGTGTGTAGTGCTGTGTGGGGGGTGTTAGATCGGGGTTAAGGTATCCTATAGCAGGTGTGAGAAGAAGAAAGTTTAAAATATTTGAAAAGACACTATTTGGGACTTATTCTGTCTAATTTCAGAAGAAAAACCTAGAACTGGTGGATAGAAACTATAAATAGACAGATTTGGTCTCAATAAAAAGAAAAATTTCATCTGTGGTAAATTAAAATGAGTTAAATTTTGGCAGACTCTTGATAACCTCTTTAGGATTGTTATATATGTGATCTCTGCTTTACATCAAAAACCACATGATCCTTTAAGGGTGCTCTAGAGTGAAATCTAAAGTAATAAATTCTACTGAAATAGAAGCCACCCTGGTCGAAACCTTAAGAAACTAAGCTTAGTCCCGTAGTATATTACTTAGCTAACACTTTCTCTAAACCTTGTGCTGCCAAGTCCTGTCACTAAGGATGTAAAACGTAGAGTGAGATGTTGTACAAATAATTCCAGCTTCAAGTAGTCTTTTAATACTAAGATTTTTGTTTATTCTCTTCTTATCCTCATCATCATCAATAACATTTTGCTATCATCCTAAATAACATTTTGCTATCATACTAAATCTCGGAAATCAGAACTCAGCTACAGCAGAAAGTATCAGGTTTCTTAAAAGATAGGAGTTTAGGACAGTTGGAGAGGAATGGAAGCTGCCAGGTCAGCCTGGTTTTCTAGTCTATTTGGGATTCTATAGGATTTCTAAAGCTGGCTAGGAAAAGTAGGTAGGAAATGTGTGAGAGGAAAAAATCTTTTTACTATTATTAGTAGCCTGGACTTGGTATTTGGCCCAGCCCAATTTTGGCTTGCATTTTCAATAGGGATGTCCAACTTCTTAAGTACCTGGCCTTTTATCCCCCTTTCCTTGGTAGTGTCTGGGTCCCTATGTATTAGTTGTTTGATTGCAGGATACCATCTGCCCATCTTGAGCGCAATGCACACATGGTCTAGGCAGCACAACCTTCTCCCTTCTAGGAGCCAACATCTACAGAACATTTTGGTTCCTCTCCCACTCTTACTGCCATCCTTTTTTTTTTTTTCACTTTTCTCAGTCCATCCTGAATTTCCAGAATGCACCAAGCTCTACTTGTTCCGAACCCGATGGATATAGAAACAAGATTGTTTATTCAAAAGTTGTTGTCCATATACCTCTTCCAGGATATGTACGTATACAGGGGAAAAGCAGAAGGAGATGAAGAGAGGGGAATGATGCAACATTACTGTTGACCTTCTGGCTATATGTCAGAATGAAGGTCATCTGCTTCAGGACACTGATTGCCCATGGGTAACTGAAACCAGGAAAAGCAAAACTGCAAGTAAGTAGAGACTGCTTTATAAGCAAAAGGTGCTTTGAGGGAAAAATAAAACTTTGGGATAAATTACCTGCAGTCTCTAGCCTTTTTAAAATGCACAAAAAAAAACCCACTTGTATGTAAGTGAACTGATTGTTTTTCTCAAAATGCTTATTCACAAAAATATTCACACTGTGGTGGCTATTTCGTTATTAATCTAAGTATTTGAATAAAACTAAAATAATGTAGGTTTGTTTTCAGATGCGGATAATAATTGAAACAATGAAAAAGCAATTTTATATCTGCTCAATTTCCATTAATTTTACTCAAAGAATATATCTTTTAAATTGTTTATCATAAATACATACATACATACATACATAAATTATCTATCTTAAAAATTATATATTCTTAGAAATATGTAATATTGTAAATACACTGAGTGGAGTAACAGAGTAATTACATTTTTATTTAATGGATAGCTCCAGAAAACAAACAACTGAAAATGTGGGGAAATAGAAATATATTTGTACATAGATAGATAGACAGACACACATATAGACACATAAACATGCACACATATGCATGTACATAGTGTGCACAGACAGACACAGAGGCAAACAGAGAGGAAGAGAGAGGAGAGGGAGAGAAGTATATGAAAACTTATTAAGACAGAATCTAATCATTAGGGCTAAATATGGAAGGTAATTTTTTACATTTGAAAATTGTTGGGTGACTTCTCTTGAGATTGAATTTCCTACAAACTAAGCTTTAGGCAATTAATTAATTTTGAGTTATTTATTAAGTAAAAAAGTAACTTTTTTAGTATATTTTATATTCATGAAGAATGATTGTCTAAGACTGTCATTAGTCTTTTATTTAAAAAGAATTTTAAAAATGTCGTAATATCTTGGTTTCTTTTTTCACGTCCTCTGTTCTTTCATTTAATCTGTCTAAATAATGTAAATTTCAGTGGTAGGTGAAGAGATTCTATTGATTGCAAATGGCTTGGAAAATATAAATGCTGCTCTGTAGGTACATAGAGGATCAACTAGGAATAGAAACAGACACATTTACATGTCATGGGTCATGAACTTAAAAAGTATCGTTCTCTTTCCATGTACATCTTTATCTGCTGATATTTAATACATTATTTATATTTTATAAATGGAAGGAACAAAGGTAGTTTTCTTTTCCTAAGTAGTTTAAGTTAAAATTTGGAATAATATTGATTTCTTATGCACAAATATACAAAGTACTCCACATTCAATAAACAGGAAGGTGTTTTTTTTAACATCTAGTGATTGCAGGGAGAAAACAAAGGAAGGAACAATCTACCAATCCTTTTTCCTCCACGGAATCTTGAAGGTCAGCTCAGATCAACACTCCTTATACTGCTCTAAATCACCAACCAGGTAACTGTGTGATTCCGGACATGAATCTCTTGCCTCTATCTGTCTGACCTTTTCAAATAAGCTTTTACTCACCCACTAATTCACTCAGTGCTGTCACCAAACTATGCACCCATCACAACCTAACGTGGACTAGAATAGGACACACATCATTCATTAGCCCTCCACATCAGAATCAGGTCATCCTTGCTGCTGGTGCCACTTTGATTTGGGGACACCAATCATCCACTGTCTAAGTTTCCTTTTTGAGGCTTAAGTTCATACTATTTAAGTTTAGTGATGGGATTCCTGCCTTTGAAGCCTACTTTCTTCTTGAACTGACTTGGACTTTGGCGGCCTTAAATCTTTACCATTCATTTTTCATTTTCATAATAAGATCTTGAATTCCAGTTGAAAGAACAGAGAACCCTGCTCCTCTAACATTGTTCCTATGTTCTTTTGCCTAGATTGATATAATCGATGCTCCCCTATTTAGAGGGCTTTAAATGAACTTTCTTAAGTCTTCCTTGACTGTAGAGTGCAGGTCATCTACCTGGATCTTCTTAATGCTACCTGGCCTGTGATCATGACACCATGAAGAAGAAAACAATAACCCTTCCCCACTGTTCACTGTCCTAAATTCATATCAGCCAAATTCAAGGAGCTGTGTTAAAAGACTAATAAGAGAAATATAGTACATTTTGCAAAGGTTTACATAAATAGGAACAAAAATGCCGCACCTGAATTCAAAGACTATGTGGCTACTGAAGATAATAAAAAGCAAGGAAAGTAATGAATATGAGATGAACTTGGTAGTGATTGAGACTTCTAAGAGAACAAGAACAAGAAACCATAATGGAAAAATGTCCAAATGAAGTCAAATGACTTGTGAAAATTATATATACTTGTACATTGCTTACGTATATATATGACAAATACTCTTGGCCTATAAACTTTTTGAGAGGGTTGCCTAAAAATCACAGTTATGCTCCACTTGAGCATATATTTCAGAGAGCAGAGCACCTGCCCACTGTTAGCAACCAGTAGCTTTTTCCTTTCAAACCCTAGCTTTGTCAGTTTACCGTATGTTCCCTGCAACTATTACTTTCATTTTCTAGGTAGGCCATGAAGAGACAAAGAAAAAGAGCAGGAAGTACTAGGGAGAGTCACTCACTGATGGTGATAGCATATGTTACATTGCAATAGTCTTCTTTAGCTTACTTCATTGTAAATATTACGACAACATGGCTTGGTCAAATATGGATTCTCTTTTTTAGTAACTGAATTGTTTGGAAATGATGAATTAAAATGATACTCCATAGTAAGTCATATGTAACATTTTTGTACCCTTCAAAGCCCGGGGCATATATCATATAACCATCTATAAATCTCAGATTTTCAGTATTATAAAATAGAAGAGCACAACTTTCTAACTTATGAGGATGTTTCTAAGTTCCATAACTCAGTATTAAGATTTCTTCTGATTAAAGCTCACAGTATTAATGTTTCTAAGAGTAAGGGCATTTTTCAAGAACTTCTGTTACCAATGGAACATGTTAAGCGTGATTTAATTAATGTAGCATAGACGGTCTCCAAAGCAATCAAATCAGCCACAACATACTCAGTGTGTCTCTCTCATTTTTTGTAAGGATGGCAAATTAGTTTCACAAAGATATGCAGTAAGTTAATGCAGAGGTTGCATATTAAAATCATCTGGTTCTCTTAGATAAAATGGAGAACTTGTTAAAGATGTGAGGTCTTTGATAAATCACATGAAATTACTTTTACTGTCAGTTTTAAAAAAGAATATGCACTGCACTTGTCTCATTTAGGGGAAAAAATAAACAAACGTTATGAGCTGATCCACCAATCCTATAAGTATGTTTGGCACCATACGAAGCGTAATCCAATAAAGTGTAGTAAAACCAGAAGTTAACATGTAATGAAGAAAGAAGAAACGCTATACTGATTTATAGGGAAAAGTCTGTTCTTTTGAAATGGAATAAAACACCTGTTACCAGAAGAGAATATAGATGCCAAAGGGAATAGTTCTGTTCATAAAGTTTTCTACTTAGAACTGCAGAATTCAGCTTAGTAAATCAAACCTTATACAATAAAAGAAAAGCCAAGAACTAGTTTCATTGTGAAAATGGTGTTTTAAAGGCTCACTAGACCATCAATTCTGTCACAATGTTGAAAAAATAAACTGTAGTTTACTATCCAATTGGCCCTTTCTTCCAGAACAAATCTTAAATTGGATTCAAACATCATCTCTATGTAATACCCTACTGATGTTGACATTTGGCATACAAGCTTTTGGTTGCTACTCAAACGTTCACTGTATGCCTCCTTTCTTTATGTCTCCATTTTTTCCTTCTTTCTCTAAGCCCTTTCTTTCTACTAAACATTTATTGAGCACCAACTACGTGTGACACTCTGATAGGTTTCAGGGAAAAGTAAACATGGGCTAGGGCAACAGCAAATGAGACGCCAGTATTCTTGGCGCGCTATGCCCAAGGCGGAGTCTCCATTTCATGAGTAGGATCTGAATAAAAGGAGGGTGCTAGCCTCTCGCAACCACTTGCCCAGGGATTAGCCTCAGCAACAGGTAGCCAGGAAAGGATGAGAAATGTTGAAGTCATGCTCTTCCCAGGAAGAAAGCCCTTTGGGAGCTTAGAGGGGGGAGAGCTCAGTGTTCTTAGCTGCAGTCATCTGGAATAGGGTCTGTGCCTTGCTGAGCTGGGAATGGGAGGCAGAAAGTGGTCTTGGGTCACATATCATAGTCTCTTGTCTTTCTTATTGAATTTTCATAGATTTTCTTGAATAGATCTTTCTTCATTTGCTGTTTACTCTAAGCACCATTTCCACAGGCTTTCAGTTTTTTTTAAATAATTTTCACCAGTTTCACTGGTATGTCAGTGGAAATCCCATGCTGTCTTACTGGACGTCATTCTCCTATATCATTATTTTAAACTGAAATTTTTTTAGTCAATGGGTGAAATTGACATCTTTCAATTTCAAGCAAATAAGACCCTCCGCGCCAGTCTTGCTATCCTATGAATCTCAAAGAACTCTGGCTGTAAATGTGGCTTCAAGAAATCTTTCCTTCATCTTGCAGTCATTTAGTTTCCTTCAGAAAATTAAATAAATAGAAAGAAAGGGGGAAGGAAGGAAAGAAGGTAGAAAGAAGGAAGGAAGGAAAAAAAAGATATTTAAAACTTGCTGAACAACAAATTAGATCATACAAGAATTTTGCTATAGACACCAAGCCATCTTGGGTAAATTAATATATAATATGCATATTATATGGATAGTTTCATTATGTATAATAATAACTTATGTAAATAATGATTTTTAAAAATATTCTGAACTCTCTGCTTCCCGAAATTTGCTGTGACCTAAGATCCTGACCTCCTGCAAGATATTTATGTTAACATAGTCTCTAGGTACCTGGCACCCAGTACAAACGTAATGCATATTTTTAACAAAATATTTAAGAAATAAGTGAATCACTCCATCATGGCTGCCACCTTTGTGTAAAATTTAATGGTTTAGTACCATCACACTAGAGAAAAAAAAAATCTAAGAACAAAATCAAAGAAGAACTTAATTTTGCAAAGTGAACTTTTTAGAAACTAAGGTTAATGCTAATTAAGAGCCATCAATTTAATTTAACTCTTTTCCACAATATTGCTATTATTGGTCTCCATCTGGACTAATTAATAAAAGCTCTCCTTCCACTAGTTCTGATCATAAGCCAAATTTCATTTTCCCCAATCTGGTTTGATTAAGAAATGTTGTTCCTCCATCTGTACAGGCTTATTTTCTAATAAGCCAGCAACAAAATGATTGCTGCTGACGCCACTAAAGCTATGTTCTAGCTTGTCTATTGAGTCTCCATCTTGCCATTCGGAAGATGTGAAAAAGGCTGAAACTGAAGATGCCTCTTCCAGGAAAAAGATCTCTACGTGATATATTACAATTTTGGAGATTTAGAGTGTGCTGTTTGGAAGTCAGTGATAATTCTGAAACATACCTGGTCAATTAAACATAGAAATTATGAATAATCAACAGCCACAATACTATCAAATAAATCATTTATGCCTTTAAGGTATTATAAACAAAGACGTCATTTTATGAGGGCATATGACTCTTATTTTATATATGTATTCACAATAATTTATATTTTATAAAGAATTTATAAATTTAAAATTTTTTCAGAACGAGGAAGATTTACATTATAGTAGCTTAACACAGGAACACAGAATGTGCATGCTATCCCACTTACGGATCTTTTTCTATAATCTATTCAGTCTAAATACTTTTATACTCTTTTTTTTAAGATTTTTATTTATTTATTTGCCAGAGAGAGAGACAGAGAGATCATGAGCGTGGGGAGAGGGAGTTGGAGAAGCAGACTCCCCGCCGAGCAGGGAGCCCGATGCAGGGAGTCCGAAGCTCAGGGAGCCCGATGTGGAACTCGATCCCAGGACCCCAGGATCATGACCTGAGCTGAAGGCAGATGCTCAACTGGCTGAGCCACCTAGGAGCCCTAAATACTTTTATGCTCTTATAACTAGATTGGTTGCACTCTGAATTGCATGACCACCCTGATTATTCCCTGTTGTCTCAATGTGATATTAGCACCTTGTTTGAATATCAACAGAATCACAGTTATGACAAATTTTATAATTTTACTTACAGAAATTATTATCATTGTATTTCCCACACATGGCCAGAACAACTAAAAGGTAGTTAACAAAATCTAGCTTTTATGAATTCAATAATTTGTAGTGTTTTAAACTAAATTAATGGGTAACAAACTAAAGTTATTTTAAATTTAAAAAACTTATATTATTTGATAACATCTCGTTGCTTGGAATTCAAACAATTGACTTTGTCTTATTTGCAAACAAGTTTTAGAAAATCTTTCTCTCGATGAAAGAAACACACTTCAAAAAAATCACTAATAAAAGGATTTTATTCCTGTTATGACCATTAAGGACTTTTATTTTGCTTTTTTGAAGGGAAAAAAAAAAGCCTGGTTTATTATTATTATTATTATTATTATTATTATTATTATTTTGCACCACTTTAGGATGACAACAAAATTGAGAGGAAGGTACACAGATTTCCCATATATCCCCTGCCTCCCATGTGCAGGGCCTCCCTCGTTGTAGAGCCGTCACTCACCAGGATGGTACATTTGTGACCAAGGATAAACCACCACTGATACATCAGAATCATTCAAATACATGGGTTACCTCAGGGTTCACTCCTGGTGTTCTACACTGTATAGGTTTGGACAAATGTATAATGATATGTATCCATCAGTATGATGTTGAAAACGAGCGGCGAGAGTATACATTCTCGCGTTGGACCTGATCTCCGCGGGAAAGAGCTTCAAGGTCCTCACCACGAAGTACGATGTTATCTGTAGGGGTTTTTTTGTAGATAGTCTTTATCAAATTGAGACAGAATAGGAAGAAAAAAAGGAAAAAGGAAAAAAAAATTCTCCTTGTGGTAAGAACTCTTAGGATTTACTCTCTTAATAACTTCCCTATATATCCCGCAGCAGTGTTATCTATAGTCATCACATTGCACGTTACCTCCCTAGTGTTTATCTATCTTATAGCTGAAAGTTTGCACCTTTTGACCACTTTCCTCCAGTTCTTCCTCCCCCACCCTCTAGCTCTGGCAACCACAAATCTCATCTCTTTTCTGTGAATTTTTTGTTTGGTTATTTGTTTGTTTGGTTCCACATATAAGTGAGATCATACGGTATTTAACTTATTTCACGTATAACAAAATGCCTTCAAGGTCCATCCATGTTGTGACTCATTTATTTTGTGGTTGAATACCACAACTTCTTTATCCATTTACCTATCAATAGTCACAGGTTGTTTCCATGCCTTGGCTATTATAAATAATGCTGCTATGAATATGGGGGTGCAGGTATCTTTTAGAGTTAGTACTTTTGTTTCCTTCGGATATATTCCCAGGGATAGAAATGCTGGATCATATGACAGGATCATATACTGCTTTCCATAGTGGCCGTACCAATTTACAATCCCACCAGCAATGCGCAAGGGCTTTCTTTTCTCTATATCCATGCCAGCACTTGTTATCTACTGTCTTTTTGATGATGGCTATTTTACTAGGCATGAGATGATCTCCCGTTGCATTTGTATTAGTGTTCTCCTAGTGAGTAGTGATGCTAAGCATCTCCAGGATAAGTCTCACTTGATCATAGTGAATGATCCTTTTAACGTGCTGCTGATTTTGGTTTGTTAGTATTTTATTGAGAATGTTCACATCTATATTCATCAAGGATATTGGCCTGTCATTTTCTTTTCTAGTAGTGTCTTTTTCCGGTTTGGGTATCAGGATAACACTGGTCTCATAAAATAAGTTTGGAAGTGTCTCTTCATCTTTGATTTTTTGGGAAGCATTTGGAGAATTGGTATTAATTCTTTAACTGTTTCATTAAATTCATCAGTGAAGCCATCTGGTCCTGGGCTTTTCTTCATTGAGAGATATTTGATTACTGTCAATCTCCCAAGCAGTAATTTTTCCATTCAGGTTTCCTATTTCTTTCTGATACAGTCTTGGTAAGCTTATGTCTCTAAATTTTTTCCCCATTTCTTCTAGATTGTCCAGTTTGCTGGCATATAGTTGTTCATAGTAACCTCTTATAGTCCTTTGTATTCCTGTAGTATCAGTTGTAATGTCTCTTTTTTCATTTATAATTTTGCTAATTTTGGCCCTTTCTCTTTTGTCTTTGGCTAGTCTAGCCAAGAGTTTGTCAATTTTGTTTATCTTTACAAAGAACCAAATATTAGTTTGATTAATCTTTCTTTTTTTTTTGTTCTCTATTTCATCTATTTCTGCTGTAATCTCTTTTATTCCCTCTCTTCTACTAACCTTGATCTTTATTGTTCTTTTTCTAGTTCCTCAAGGCATAGAATTAGGTTGTTTATTTGGAATCTTTCTTGCTTCTTAATGTAAGTGTTTATTGCTATGAATTTCCTTCTTAGACTTGCTCTTGCTGCATTCTGTAAGTTCTTGTTTTTCCATTTTTGTTCCTTTCAAGAAACCCTGTCTCTCTCTCTCTTTTTTTTTATGCTATAAAAGGGTGATTTTTAATGTATAAAATTTGTCTCAATGAAGCTGCTATTTAAAAAAAAAGATGGTATGAGGTGCGCCTGGGTGGCTCAGTCGGCCAAGCATCTGCCCTTGGCCCAGGTCATGATTCCAGGGTCTGGGATCGAGCCCTGAGCTCAGTGCTGGGCTTCCTGCTCAGCTGGGAGCCCGTCTCTCCCTCTCCCTCTGCCTGCCGCTCCCTCTGCTTGTGTTGTCCTCTCAAATAAATAAATAAAATCTAAAAAAAAAAAAAAGAAAAGACTGCCAGATTACTCCACATCATCAAAAAACAGCTCTCTGTTGAGAAACAATGCAGGGCTTCCCATTAAAGGGTGATTTCGGCTCTTTCCTCTCTGAATGTTGCTCAGAGAGTCCAAGAAACTTGATGTCTCTTAATTTCTTCTTTGATCTATTGGTCATCAAGGAGCATATTGTTTAATTTCCATGTGTTAGTGAATTTTTCAGTTTCCTTGTTGTTGTTGATTTCTAGTTTCATGCCATTGTGGTCAGAGAAGATACTTGGTATTATTTCAAACTTCTTGAATTGCTAAGACTTGTTTTGTAGCCTAACACATAGTCCATCTTAGAAAATGTTCCATGTGCACTTGAGAAGAATTTGTTTTCTGCTATTGTTGGATGTAATACCCTGTATATGTCTTTTTTGACCAAATGAGGTTCACAGATGCTCACTACAATGGATGGGTTTGTGACTCCACTTGTGTGGGCATGGGCAAACTGAGCTCTACGGCTGGCAAAGCTCCTCATTTGAAGATCTGAATCAGGCAGATCTGCACTTCCCAAGCTCCCTGCTTAGAATGTGCCCCCAACATGATTCTGCAGAGGAGCAAAACCTCTGGTTGAGATTACTACTTGGGCGCTGCAAGTATGAACTCAGTCTGCCAACATCTGTGTGTTGGTTGTTGCCAGCCCCTCCCCCCTTCTCTGTCGCAGTCTGATTCCCAATGGTTGAGCTCTATAGAATCTCCTGCAATCCCCGTGGTGTGAGATCAGAGTAGGGGCTCCTACAAAGTGACCCCAATGCCTGGGGCCCTGGTTGCTCCACCTCCCGAGTCCTCTTTTTCCGCTGGAAGAACAGAGAGGCTCGGGGAAGGTCTCTCGGTGTGGCGCTGCACTGGCCTGGGGGAGGAGCGATGCAGTTAAGTGTAACTGCTTCTCTTCAGCTTCTAATGCAGTCTGTCTGGTCTCTGTGGTGCTTTACACTATCAGTGGGCTGCCTTAGCCTCATCCCCATGTTCTAGGCTTCTCTCAGCGATGTCTTATTCTTGCATAGTTGTTAGTTGTTCTTGTGAAGGGGAACCAAGTCAGGAATGACCTGTTTTGCCACCTTGGTGAGGTCCTTCTCTTCCTGAGATTTTATGTAATTCTCTTCAGCTTCTGTTTTGCTGTTTTGGACCTTTTTTATGGAATCATTTCACTTCAGAGGCACTAACTTCCCTAGTAAACTCACCAGCCCGGCACTGTCAGCTACTACCAAGCTGGTACCAAGTCACAAGACATGTGTGGACTTTTGACTTTTTCATGCCACTCAAAAATTTCTGTAGGTAAATGTGGGGGTCGAGTGGGTGAAATTTAGGAAATAATCATAATCATATGCTTTCCACTTCTCCAAGCAGGTCAACTATTGCTTTTATTCAAATTTTCTTATACCAGTTAATAAGTAAGAAATCCTACAAGGTAGACTCCTCCTAGAAGCCCAAATGGGAACCTCTGGTTTTGGATTCCCCCTCAACCTTTTCAGAATGACACTGAGGAGGCACATAGGAGTCCAGCTGTGTGGTTCACTTCCTTATCCTTGTGCTGCCCCTGGTTCTGTTTTCTGCCTCCTTTGTCTTCCCATAATTCCCTTGAACTGCAAGTTTGCATTTTTCATGTTGATGAAGACCAAAACTGAGTATCAGACACTGAGTTCTCTCTCATATAGTAGGATTCTATCCCAGCTTTTGATATGTTAAATAAAAGGCAAGCAATATTGAAAAACAATTATCTTCTCAATGAAATCTGGAAAGCATTTTCATTTTATGGACTCTAGAAAGTCGTATTGAGATTCCAAGCTAATCATTGACTTTTTTGCCCCAAGGGAGACCACTTTCTATTTCTCTGAGCAAATAAAATGCTTATATCAGCCTTGATAATAAGAGATCATAAAGGGATACAAATCAAGGAAGAAAATTAAATATATTTTATTTTCTAAAATATTATCCTCATTATATCTATTTAAATATAATGTAAAAATTCTAACTACCACTCCCTTTTCTTGCTTATTTTATGAAATTTATGCATCTAACATCCATAAGAGTTACTGATCTGAAGAACAGTCTCAGATGAGAACTACAAAAACATAATCAGTCCAGATTTCAATCCTTTGCAAACTGGGAAATAAACTAGTATTTAGTGTATCTTTCATTTCGGCAAATTTTAGGCAAGGTATAAAATGCCTAATGTTCTCACCAGCGTGCAAGAATAGGATCCTCCGGACTTTCATATTGTTTTAATTCTTCTTGCTGTATCACTGAGCAACTTCTTATTAATCCAACCATCTTTGTTTCTACTCTCCCTTCACAACTGGCATGCTCATACTCTCTTCACCTTAAGTAGATGAAGAACCATTTACACAATTCTCTTAACATTTCCCCCTACCTTCTCAAACTTGCTGTCTTTCTTTACTCATCTCCTTTTTTCCTCAAGGGAAGAATCTTTTTTCTCAGATTAATCATTGTAGTGGAGTTTGGATCCAATTCCCTCTCATCTTTTCGAGCACTGTATCCTCTTTTTCTTTTTCTCTCTTTACTGTCTCTTTCCTGACATTGTACCCCCATCTTTGACTGGACAATTTTGTCAGAGCATCATTCCCATAATTTTCCATCTGACTGGACTTTTTAATGATGTTATTCCTTCTCTCTGAATTTTCACTGACTTTCATGTCAAACGAGCTCTCTGCATTGCTGACAGCTCAAACATTTGATCCCTGTTTAGACTCATGCTGGTGTTTCTGCTCCAGCCCTTCACTGGGCTCAGGCAATCAGATGTACTGGCTCTTCAACACTGGGAAACAAAGTTACGTGGAGACATAAGAAAGAACACTAAGTCACAAGCTCCTCTAAGAGGATAGGGCTAGGGTCTCTGCATTTGTGTGAGTCCCGCACTGCAGCTGGTCTTCTGTGTGTGTGTGTGTGTGTGTGTGTGTGTGTGTGTGTGTAATTCTTTTTAAATTATGTTCAGTTAGCCTGCAACTGGTTCTAAGACACATCCAAGTTTGAGAACCATTGCTCTAGTGATTTTTAAAATCACAACTTCTTAGTCTCCAGAAGTATATGCTTTTTTGACCATTCCACCCTCTCAGAACTGTCTCTACCTTCTTCACTTCTATAGAGGGCTCTCTGGAATCTGACTCTACTTGGGCAGTCTTAAACCACCCACCCCCCCGCCACCATGGGCTCTCAGGAAATATTTGTTGAAATAAACTGTGTAAACAGAACCTTTATGAAAAATCTGGTCTTTAGTCTGCTTTGTGCTAAGTCAAATTTCATTTCCTTTAGAAATTAGCCTGAGGTTATTACTTTTTCAGAATAACGACACAGATTTTGCTTTTCAGTTCTATAAGCAAATCATTTAAAATAAAAATCCAAATACTAGCACAATTCTTTCCCCTTCTAGGCCATGTTCATATTGGAATTTAGAAACAGGAACTTAAATGATGACAAATTTGCCTGAGGAAAAATTGCTTTAATATAATTCTATAATGCTTTATTGCTACTTTGCTGGTAACTGGATGGAGAATGAAGCATGTGGCTCTGATTCACAAATTACGTTTCTAATTCAAGGGCATATTCAATCAATGAAATGCAGTTTTTAGTTTAAATTTTAGAGCATATTGAAATATTTGATAGAAAATTGAGTTTTGGGGGCCTATGGCTCTCTTCCCCTCAGAGGATCCTAATTGAAGCCAAATTCTAATGAAGCTGATAAAAATTTAGTAGATTGACAGTTGATTGCAAGAATGCATTTGTTGCCAACTTACTAAAATTAATCTATTCCATATGTAAAAACAGCATATGAGGCTATTCTTCTCTTTGACTCATGTTATTTTAGCTTGAATACCTACCTTAGGATCCAAGTTCTCTTATAAAACTATCTTCCCCGCAATTGCAATTGCTGGTGATAATCCACACATGGATTTTCATGGCTGTGCATGTGTATTTTAGGCCTCCTATATATGTGAGCACACACGTATGTATTCACACACACATACTCCCATTAACAGATCGCATGCATGTAAGTCTAAATGTAACAAAGTTCTATCTGTGTTAAGCTGAGATGCTGAAGCCTACATAAATCAAGAGATTCAAAAGTTGAGTTCTCACAGCAACTTGAAACTAGCACTGATGTTATGTGCTGTGACGGGGTTTTTCCATTACACCATCAGATAACCCTGGACACTGTGACCTAAATAGTTGGCAGACCTTCACTTTGCAAACATACATATACTGCGTCATGCTGTATACAAGGCTTCTATAATGCAGATGATACTGAAAATGAAAGTTCTTGGTTTTATATAGCATACGTAAATATTTTGCTTATGAGACGTGCATTAATTTTGGAGGCATAACAATATGAAGGATTGCCCTTTAAAAGACAGTATTTTGTTTAACAATGTATTTCTAATGTTAACAAAAAGAACAAACATTGAAAGATCAATTATTAATCACAAAGGATAAATGAAGCATACATTTGGGAAATAAAAGATTAAAAAATTGTCTTAAGTTATAATCTTATAAAAAGTTAGATACTTGGAAATACCATAAGCCTAAGAAAAAGATTTTAAATGTGGGGAATGAAAAATGACTATAAAGTTTTAGACATAAGCTTATTCAGATTCTTCTCCTTTATATATCCTAATGCATATTTGAAATAACAGCATAAATAATATTTTATTGTTGTTTCATATATATATTATAATGAAAATACAAATATTCACCAAAAATATAAAATACTCATTGAATGTAACTATTTAAATGTTTTCTAGGTTTTCATCAAATTGCATCAGAAAAAATTGCAGTGAAGTGCAGGTTTGGCATTTTGGGTTCTTTATGGTCTTAATATGTCTAAATCAAAGCATAGAAAACTATTCTTAAATTATTAACCCCCAATTTAAAATAATTTAAATAAAATATAAGACCAATTGCATATCAAACAATATATAATACTGGCTTGGATTCACAGCAAGTAAGAGGCAGCTCCTTACTAAGTGGTTCAATCTTGTCACACTCTAACCAATTTGGTCTTTAAATCACTAATGACTCAGTGAATGGCCATTAGGAGTTCTCTGTGCCAGGACCTTTGCTAGGCCAGGAGATTCGGAGATGAATTAAACAGACATGGCACTTCTCTCTCAGTATTTTTTGTCCAGCAGGAAAGACAGACAATCAAAATGTCACTGCACATGTTTAAAGATACATTTTTTCTATCATTCATATTAGAATATATAACAGTTAAAATTTATTGAAAGTTTATGTCCCAAGAATCATATTGAGGATTTTACATGTATTAATTTGTTTATTCCTCACACTGATAATGGGTAGGTAATATTACTCATATGTTATAGAGGAGAAAACTGAGGAACAAAGATTAACTATAAAATGCTTTGGGTCATAAAAATTACCTGGTGTTAATTTACATATAATACATAGAAATAAGAATTAATCTGCAGATATCAAAGCCATAAAGTTACAAAAAGAATAATAACTCTAATATTCATTAACTATTGGAGGCTTTTTGACTACAAAAATTCACACACACACACAAAAATCTTTTTAACAAAGGGTTAAATGTTTTCCCTTAGAATGGTCACTAAAGTATATAAAATATAATTTTTTAATGAAAAACAGAAATTACGCTTTTTACATTTAAACATTTAAATTTGTATTCCGTAAGAACTAAAAAATACTTTTTACATATTTTAATTTTTTTGTACTATGGCTAATAGCATATGATAACCAATCTTCAGACATATGCTGGCAGATTTAAGTTTGAGAATAATAAATTCTGAGAAAAATTTTTTATGAGACATTAACTGCTAGAAAATATTAAATAAGAAAATCTTCTCTAGGGGCGCCTGGGTGGCACAGCGGTTAAGCGTCTGCCTTCGGCTCAGGGCGTGATCCCGGCGTTCTGGGATCGAGCCCCACATCAGGCTCCTCTGCTATGAGCCTGCTTCTTCCTCTCCCACTCCCCCTGCTTGTGTTCCCTCTCTCGCTGGCTGTCTCTCTTTCTGTCGAATAAATAAATAAAATTTAAAAAAAAAAAAAAAAGAGAAGAAAATCTTCTCTAAAATGTAACTCAGTTTTCCCCACATTTCCTTCATGTATTTCTGATATTTAATTACTCTTTGTTATTCAACTCTATTTTTCATTATAAAAATAATATAATATAAAATGGTAATTTTTTTTCTGGTAGCTGCATGCCATGTAAAGAAAAGTGTAAACTATAAATCAACATTTCTATTCTTGAAAGCCTTTGGCAACCACCCAAGGCAATATCGAGAATTTTTTGCAGACCTAGTGTATATAACCAAGTTACCATGAAGCTATGAATAAGGAGATCTTTTTCATGGACAGAAAATTATCTAACATGTATGAAAGAAAAAATAAAAATAAACAAGAACTTGTCTTGATATATTTCCCTCAAATATCTTCTATACTAGATCCTGGACCTGGGTTTATTTAAGATTGTTGTAAGTAATCCAGAAGAAAAAGCCCTCCATAAAATCTTCCCATCTGTAGAAGGTGCTTTCCCAGATAGTAAAATGCATCCCAATGCAAAGGAATTATAGATTTTGATCAAAGGAGTAATTTCTGCAGTTGTGCTTTGCCTTTTTACATATCAATTTCTAGCTACAAAATTGCTATAAAATGGGATGAAATATGACAAATGATACATATTTTAATATTTATGAAATATTACTGAGTAGTATTTATTAACTCCCTATGATGTGCAACATACTATTCTCCGTTATGTTAAGATAATACAAAAAATTGAGAGATGATCTTTAACCTGAAGGAGCATATGGTTTTACTAGTGAAAACCAGTAGTAAAGGGAGGGCCATAACGTTAAAATGAGTAGTTTTAAAACAGTGATCCAGACCTTTAAGACTTTAGAGAAGATGCCTCGGGGGCTGTTGGGAGAAGTTGGAAGGTGTAAAGAAAGGAGAGGATACAATCAGGAACTTACCCGAACGTCAACCCAAATAATCAAACAAGTAAATGAAAACTGATGGATTGAAAGTTGATTCAAAAGTGACAGGTATATTTGAAATACTATAGTTGGGCTGTTTGAACCCGAGAACGTAAATAGAGGGGAATGTAGTGAGTGTACGGCCACCGTTGCTATTACTATTACCCCAAGTGTAAGTAAACGCTTGCGTAGTCTTTACACGAACATAATTAGGAAAGAAGGTAACAGGAAAATAATTAGGAGCTTCTTGAAGGTCAAGGTTAGTGGGTTTGTGCTTAAATCAATAAAATTGGGTAGCTGTTATGGCATTGTGAACGGATAACCACGAGGTTCACTTTTAAAAAAGATTGATCTGTAAGATTTGAGTAACATAAATTAAAATTGGGGAAAGTAGGAGAGGGACGAGTTTGGCATTTCTTGCAATAAATAATCAGATATCTCAAAGAAATTGTTGACAGTCACGATACAACAGATTTAAGGTATGTGAGAAGCACGGGAATTAACATCGGCAAATTCTGACAGTAAATGTGGCACTAAAAAAGCAAAACAGAATTATTTAGGTACTCTGAGTTTTCTTGCCAGGCAGGTAGAAAAGAAGGAGGCAGAGCAGGGCAGATTTTGGAGGGAATAGAATTCTTTTAGATTCACTCTTGTAAACTAAAACCCCGGTAATGCTGAAAGTCATAGCAGCAGCTAGCTCTATGAGGAGGATAAGTTAGATCGGGAAATGAAGGAGGGTAAAAATTTTACCAAAGCCCAGCTTCAGGGTCTAAGAGAGAAACAGAAGCCAGGTGCTATGGAGAGCAGATGAGTGTTTACAATTGAGCTAAGATTGTTTTTGATTTTTATAAGAGCAAATTCATTCACCAGAGGAGAAAGTCATTACAGGGAAATAGAAGTGATATACTTTTCCCAAAAAGTCCCATGTTATAGGCACTTTAAATTTCCTAAAACTCTCTATCAATAACCTATCTGTGAAAGACCTTTTTTCAACATCTTGTCATGTCTTTAGAAAGCTCATTAAAAAGTCCCAAAAATCTGTCTCGTCACTGTTTCCCTTTTACTTTCTAATTATACAGTAAATAAATGAATAGATGTGGTGTCATATCATTTTAATCAGAAATATATCAATAAGTATCTTTAATAGATATGATATTTTTAAGATTAACTTATCCACCAAAATCAAAATGGTCCCTCAATATCATCTTACAGCTCTTCTGTTTTTATTTTTCCACAATTATCTAAAAAATACCTTCATATGGTAATATTTTTGCATCAGTGTCTCAGTAAAGTCTATTTTGCATTTGCTTGGTATATCTCTAAAATCTATTTTCACAGTAATTTTATTTTTATTTGTAATCTGCAGCATTTGCTCTGGATATTTTCTACATTCTGCATTGGGCTGAATGTGTCCCCCTGGTATTATTTAATGTTTTTCCATCCCCTGTATTTCCTGCACATGGCTAGTTACCTCTAGAGTCTTGACCATATTTAAGTCTCTTTTCTTTTCCTTTCTTTTCTTTTTCTTTCCCTCCCCTGCCCTCGCAACCCCTCCCCTCCCCTTCCCTTTTCTCTTTCCTGTCAAGGCTATTCCAAAGATAGCGTGGTATACTTCCTATAGCATTTCCATCAGGAAGAATATAATGTCTGCCTGAGCCACTGCAACTCACTTTTCAAGGCCCAGCCTTCATATTGGTCTTCCAGGGCACTTTCCTGAAGTCTCTCCCCACAGCTCTAAACACACATCAATAGCTTTTTCTACCAATTAAAACAATTTCCTGTGTTCGCATTCTGCTGTCCTTGATTATAAATCTTCCATCTTAGTGACCAGTGACCATGCACTCACCACCTTTGTATCTTCCATATTTGATACTGGAAATTACCATCACAGGGCCTGATTGTTTGGGATGACAAAAATGGATTATAATCCGTATCGCGTTCAACATTATTAAGCAGTCTGCCAGGTGCATACCCATTACATTAAATCTGCTTATGTGATTTGTTTGCTAGTCACCACCCACCCTGCCAATATCACTTGAGGCAATACCGCCTCTCCCAGGAAGCTCCAGTCACAGCAGCCTCCTGTTGGGATCTAGAGCGTCATAATAATTCCTCTGTTGCCGAGGTAACAAATTACCACCAACTTAGTGGCACTAAGCAGCACATATTTATCATCTCATAGTTTCCGTTGATCGGGAGTCCCGTACAATGGAGCTGGATGCCCCTCGCAGGAAACCGAGCGGCCACCAGGGCTGCGATCCTCATCTGAGGTGAATGCTGCCGCTTCTAGCTCCCTGGCGGTTGGCAGAATTCATTCCCTCGTGCTGGTGGACCAGGTTTCTGTTTTCTTACTTGCTCTAGACCGCAGGCCACTCTCAGCTTCTAGAGTCCTCCCTCTTCACCAGGACTGCAGAATTTCCCTTTGTGCTTTCTTGCTCAAAGCCAGCAAGAGCTCATCCCTCTGACTTCTGCCACCAGCCAGGGAAAACTCTGCTTTTCATGGGCTCACCCGATTGCTTCAAGCCCACCCAGATTATTTCTGTATTTGAAGATTAAAGGATTTTGAACTTCCATTATGTCTGAAAAATCTCTTCCCAGCCCAGATGAGTGCCCCATTGGATAAATAGAGGATGAGAATCTCACAAAGGTCTTCTTAGAATTCTGCTTATCATGAGCTTGTCAAACAAAACCTTCTCTTGGGGATCTTGTGTCTATCTGTCACATCTCCTGGGAGCTCTCACCTGAGCTCTTTTCCATCTGGCTTTCCTTCAAGTCCCAGTAGAAACACACTTCCTCAGAGGGGCCCTCCTTAATTACATAACTTAAGCAGCAACCCCACTTCAATCTTTCTATCACAACATTCTTTGTTTCCTTCATAACAATAATTGCAATTTCTGTTAATTTAATTGACATATTTACTCGTTTATTGTTTCTCTACCCCATGAGAATATAGGATCCGCGAGACCAAGACACTTAACATGCCCTATTATAACTCTCAAGCATAGCTGAGTGCATGCACCTAGAAGGTCCTTGTGAATTGTCTTACTATAGCTTATGAATTTCATTGAATGAATGGAGAGTATCAGTCTGAGTGTATAAAGAAAATTTATGCTCTGAAAAATTATCGATTGCTACTCACAATGTAAAACCCTTATATCGATGAAATGTAAATTCCTCAAAATTGAATTTCTGTTTCTTTTATCCCCAAAGTACTAAATTTGGCATTAATTTTTAACTATAAAAGCAAAATAACCATCTCATCGAGGAAGATTAATAAGGCAAAAAAGAGAAAAGCACTAAGCGGTATTTATCCTTTTGATAAGCCGCCACACATGTTAATCTCTTCTCATCACACACATACATACTTCTGAGGCTTTCCTTTGCTTGGAAAAGATGATGCATTAAAACACTGCTTTGGAAGTAGATGGGAAATCAGGGGGAAAAGTCATAGTTTTCAAAGCTGGTGATATTAACCTATTTCTGTTTTCAATGAGAGGCGGGGATTTTCACACAATCTTGTCCTTAAAAATGCTTGTAGCGTTTTGCATTTCGCAGAGTGGAGTGTTGGAACTAAGCTCCCCTCTGGGCTTTTTTGGTCTTCTAAACAAAGAAGTGGACAAATTGAAGATTTAGCTTTTGGTGTGTACTATGCACTGTTCCATTTGTCTCCTCCCCTTTGAAGAACCAAGCCTAAGTAATTTGCTACCCTTCACAATGAACACCAAAGCTTATTTTGCTTTATGCATTTTCACATTTATTTAACAAATCATAGTTTAATATAACTTAAAGACTGAGGAATAAAGAGCATGTATTTCTGACCCTTTTACTCCTTACCTTTCGTCACCAGATCCTTGAAGCTCACAAGTCTTTTATTTAGTCCTTCCTCTTACCGAGATATTTGAAAAGGCAGTGATGTTAGCCAAAACAACTCCTTTGTGTTAGTGCCCAACCCACCCATACTAGTCCAGCTTCCTGTATGGCTCTGGCAGCCACTTTGCTTCACAGACAACGTCTCCAGGAGCTTAGGAGACTGAGCTGTGCTTTCCCTCAACCACCTCTATTAATAAGCTATTAATAAACAGCACTGTTTATAATGAACAGTCTTTATGGATTATTTTGCCCTCTTTGTTTTATTCATGTATTTGTATCTATGCTAATATTAATATTTTAAACCTAACTCTTGCTCTTCTTTCTTCCCTATTTTTAATATTATTTTTCCCCACTCCCTGTTCTCTTCCTGAAATGAGTTTACATTTACTGTTTGATGTAGATCATTTTTTCTGAGTTTTTTACTACTTACATTTCCTTCCTCCAGAGGAATGGAGTAACAAGGTGCTCTAAAAGAGTGAGCAGGGAAATATGAAAACTGAAGGTTGAAATTTTGCAGATGTAGTGTTTTTCATAAATTCATAGCTCTCTTTCAATATCTGAAGTTTCATTGTTTTCATTAAGAAGAAATATATATGTATCAGATGAAACATACATATTTTTAATTATGTGATAATAGTTGTGATAAAATTATCACAGTATATTCATTTATTGATTTCATTTCAAATACAATATCTTTATGGATTGGTATTTAAAAAAATAAAAGAAAAGCCACATATTTTTTAAAGATTTCCTGGTCATTCAATCATAATGAATTTGAGTGAAGTTAAAATGGGAACATTTTTTTCTCAGTGATGAGAGTAATTTTATATTTAATCCTATGGGTTTCAGAAGAATTAACCACAAATTCCTAACCCTCACATAGGCTCCTTACCTCTCAGCTCACAGAAACTGTAAAAGCAACTTAAATTTTGATGAAGACCATTTCACAGTGTACAAAATGGTCAAATAATGAATTAACATTCCACACTGACTTTATCAATTGCTTTACTTGGCTTTTACACATGGTAAGACTCCTTCTATTCCCAGGCTTGGACTGTATCTATAAAGTGGCATATGAGACAGAACAAATAAAATTAACATATAGATGGTGGTTTGTTCGAATTAAAATGGAAAATTCTGGAATGAAGAAAGAGAATCTTTGTAAAAATTAAGCAACCTTCACATCTTCTTTAAACTGCAGTAAATTATCAAGTGCAGATAGAGTTGTTACAAAGCTCCAGGTGCTTTATAAATGGATTACAATTATACATTGCCTTATCAACAAAACAATTCCGTTAAAGAGATTCTATAATTATCACCATTTCTCAAAGAATAAAACTGAGGCACAGAGAAGTTAAATAACACGTCCAAGGTTACCAATCCAGAAAGTAGTAAAACCAGAAAAACAAACCAAAAAAAAACAGGAATTGAACACAGAGAATTTGACTCTGAAGCCCAAAATCAACCATGATGTTCTGCGCACGATTTCCAGGCTATATGTGCTACTCCCCCCCTCACACACATACACACTCAGTTATTTTTAATAACATGTTTGCCACTATGCTTGCTGCTATATATACATTGTATTTTTTTATCTTGCCAGTAACACTGTAAAATAGGTATTATTTTCATTCCCATTTTATAACTGAGAAAACTAAGATTTAGAGAGGTTAATTTGTTTAGAATCAGTAAGTGAATAAATGGCAAAGTCAGGATCTGAACCCAGGACTTTCTGACTCCAGAGCTTGGCTTTTTACTGAGTGCTATTGTCTCATTCCTAACCAAACTCTAAGGCTCTCCTCTGATATTTTTAAAGGAATATCTGTGCAGGACTCTATCTAAGGGATTTCATAGACTGAAATGCCAAAGTATAGTTGTATAATTCTAACCCATTCTGAATCAGTTTCTTGTGACTGATGTAACAAATTACCGTACATGTGTCTTAAAATGACAAACTTTTAACCTCTCACAATTCTGTTGGCCAGAAGGCCAAATGAAGGTGTTGGCAAAGCTCCACTCCCTCCGGAAGCTCTAGGAAAGAATCCCTTCCTTGTCTTTTCTGCTTCTGGTGGCTTCCAGAATTCCTTGACTTGTGGCTTCATCATTCCAGTCTCCAAGGCCACCATCTTCAAGCATCTCTCTGTTCTATCTTCACATCGCCTGCTTCTCTGTGTGGAGTCTCCCTCTTACAAAGATGCCTGTGAGTGCGTTTAGAGCCCATCTGGATAATCCAGGGTAGTCTCTTCATCTCAAAATTCTAATTTAATCTCATCTGCTGAGATCATTTTTTGCCATATAAAGCAGCATTCATAGGATTACCATCTTATTTTAGACTCCAGGAAAAGAGCAAGCTAACTTCTTTGCAAAACTAATCCCACACCCTGTACTCCTGATTCCATTTCCTGTGGTTTCATCATAGGACTTTAACGCATCATTATCCCTTCATATGTCAATCTCTCCTCCCATTTTGGCTCCGTCCCTAAAGCCTAAAATCACGTGGGACTCTCCAGTGCCATTAAAAACAGAAACAAAGCCTTCCAAACTTCATTCAAATTTACCTTTCCATCAAGACTCTGCCCCATTTCTCTTTTCTTCCATTAACAGATTTCTTTTTTAAAAACTTTAATTAATTAATTAGAGAGAGCAGTGAGGAGGGGCAGAGGGAGAGGGAGAGAGAGTTGTAAGCAGACTCTATACTGAGTGCAGAACCCTACTGTGGGCTCCATCTCATGACCCTGAGATAACAACCTGAACCAAAACCAAGAGTGGGATGCTTAATGGACTGTGCCACCCAGGCACCCCTTCATCAACACATTTCTTAATTATATCACCATTTATAATTCTCTGACAATAAGCTATCTCTGATACTTCCCCTTTGCTCTTACAATTAAAATTCAAGCTCTTTTTCATGACATTCAAAATTGCTTTAATCCTGATTTCCACGATTGTTCTAGTCTCATCTGCTCCTCATTATATACTCCTAAATGCAATATGCATATGATTGATTAAATAGGGGTGCTAACTCCTTTACAAATCCTCCCACCAATACACCTACCTTTAATATGGATAGTCTCTGTGACTACTTTCACCAATGCAAAATGATGACGTAACACAGTGCCAGTGTTCGGGCTTGTGCCTTCACAGACGGGCAGCTTCCATGTCTTCCTCTGAGAATTTTCTCTCCAGGAGTCTTCTTCATCCACCATACTATATCCACCATATAAGTATTACTATCCTGAGACCACACTTGGAAGCCATGCATATTATGGCTCACAGTTCAAACTGGGCCTACCTTCCCCGCCATCTTTGATAAGGCATCAGAAATATGAGTGAAGTGGCTCTGGTCCTTCTAGACTAGCCCACCCACCAGCTGGATACTATTGAGTGGCTTCAATCACTACCACATGGAGCAGAAGATTTGGTCAGATGATCCCTGCTGAAATTTCTGACATACAAAATCATGAGATTAAATTAAATTGTTATTGTTTTTAGCCTCTAACTTTTCAGATAATTTGTTATGCAACAAAAGACAGAATTTGAAATCTAAAACTAGCACTGATTTTTTTTTTTCTGTTATAAGTGTACTCTTTTATCCCCATCCCCTACTTCCCCTGTTGCTCACCCCCCACTTTCTCTCTGGTAATAATCAGTTTGTTCTTTATAGTTGAAAGTCTATTCCTTGGTTTGTCTCCCGCTCTTTTTTTCCTTTGCACATTGGTTTTGTTTCTGAAATTCCACATAGGAGTGAGATCAAATGGTATTTGTATTTCTCTTACTGATTTATTTCGCTCAGGATTATACTCTCTAGCTCCATCCATGTTGTTGCAAATGGCAAGATTTCATTCTTTTTATGGCTGAATAATATTCCATTCCAGATATATATTCCAGATATATCTATCTATCTCTATCTATCTATCTATCTATCTATCTATCTATCTATCTATCATCATCTATCTATCTATATGTCACATCTTCTTTATTCATTCATCTATTGATGGACACAGTCTGAGTCCATAATTTGATTATTGTAAATAATGCTGCAATAACTATAATAAATATAGGGGTATATATATCCCTCTGAATGAGTGTTTTTGTATTTTAGGAGTAAATACTCAGTAGTGTGATTCCTGGATTGTAGGGCAATTCTATTTCTAGTTTTTTGAGAAACTTCCATACTGGTTTCCACAATGGCTGCACCAATTTGCATTTCCACTAACAGTGCAAGAGGGTTCCTTTTCCTCCACATCCTCACCAACATTTATTGTTTCTTGTATTTTTTATTTGAGCCATTTTGATAGGTGTGATGTGATATCTCACTGTGGTTTTGATTTATATTTCCCTGATGATCAGTGATGCTGAGCATCTTTTCATGTGTCTCTTGGCCATTTGTATTTCTTCTTTGGAGAAATGTCTGTTCATGTCTTCTGCCCCATTTTTAATTAGATTATTTGTTTGGGGGGTATTAAGCTTATCAGTTCTTTGTATATTTTGTGTACTAGCCCTTTATCAGATATGTCATTTGTAAATATCTTTTCCCATTCCATAGGTTGCCTTTTAGTTTTGTTGATTGTTTCCTTCACTGTGCAGAAGTTTTTCATTTTTATGTAGTCTCAATAGTTTATTTTTTATTTTATTTCCCTTGTCTCAGGAGAAATATCTAGGAAAATGTTGCTACTACTAATATCAAAGAGATTACTTCCTGTGCTTTCTTCAAGGATTTTTATAGTTTCAGGTCTCACATTTAGGTCTTTAATCTGTTTTGAATTTATTTTTGTGTATGGTGAAAGAAAGTTTCATTCTTTTGCATGTTGCTGTCCGGTTTTCTCAACACCATTTGCTGAAGAGACTGTCTTTTTCCCACTGGATAGTCATTCCTTGTCAAAGATTAATTGACCATATAATTGTGGGTTTATTACTAGGTTTTCTTTCTATTCTATTGATCTATGTGTGTATTTTTATGCCACTACCATAGTGTTTTAATTACTACACTTTGTAAATAACTTGAAACCTAGAATTGTGATATCCCCAGTTTCATTTTTCTTTTTCAAGATTACTTCTGCTATTTGAGGTCTTTTATGGTTCCATACAAATTTTAGGGTTGTTTGTTCTAGTTCTGTGAAAAATGCTGCTGGTATTTTGATAGGGATTCCATTAAATGGGTAGATTGCTTTGGGTAATATAGACATTTTAACAATATTTGTTCTTTCCATCTATGAGCATGGAATATCTTTCCATTTCTTTGTGTCATCTTGAAGTTCTTTCATCAGTGTTTCATAGTTTTCAGAGTACAGGCCTCTTACCTCTTTGGTTAAGTTTATTCCTGGATATTTTATTGTTTTTGGTGCAATTATAAGTTGTATTGTTTTCTTAATTTCTCTTTCTGCTGCTTCATTATTAGTGTATATAAACACAATAGATTTCTGTACATTGATTTTGTATCCTACAACTTAATTGAATTCATTTATCATTTCTAGTAGTTTTTTGGTGGAGTTTTCTACATATAGTATCATATCATGTTAACTGCAAATAGAGTTTTACTTCTTCCTTACCAATTCAGATGCCTTTTATTTATTTCTGTTGTCTGACTGCTGTGGCTAGGACTTCCAGTAGCATGTTGAATGAAAGTGGTGAGAGTGGACATCCTTGTCTTGTTCTTGATCTTGGGGGAAGAGCTCTCATTTTCTCCCCATTGAGTATGATGTTGGCTGTGGGTTTTTCATCTAAGGTCTTTATTATGTTGAGATATGTTCCCTTTAGACCTACTTTGCAGGGGGTTTTAATCACGAATGGATGTTGTACTTTGTCAAATGCTTTTTCTGCATCTATTAAAATGATCATATGGTTTGTATACTTTCTCTTGTTGATGTGATGTATCACATTGATTGTTTTCCAAATATTAAAGCACTCTTGCATCCCAGGAATGAATTCCACTTGATTGTGGTATATGATTTTTTTAATGTATTGTTGGATTCGCTTTGCTAATATTTTGTTGAGGATTTTTGCATCTATATTCATGAGAGAGATTGGCCTGTAGTTCTCTTTTCTTGTTGTGTCTTTATCTGGTTTTTGTATCAGAGTGATCCTGACCTCTTATATTTTTTGGAATAGTTTGAGAATAGGTATTAAGTCTTCTTTAAGTGTTTGGTAGAATTCACCTGTGAGCCATCTGGTCCTGGACTTTTGTTTTTGGGCAATATCACTGACTTTTGATCAGGTGGCAAGCAAACCAGAATGGGCCTAGAGGAGACTTAATAAAATATAGAAGGGTCTCAGTGAGATTATTGGTGAGTTCTGGGGGAACAGAGAGGACTTTGTAGTTGGTGGTTAGAGAAAATGATATACTTATTATTTAGTGGCAGAAAAATTGGCAATAATGTGGAAAATAGAAAGGGTACCTAACTAACTTATGGATCTGGCTCTGGAGATTTCCAAGCAGAAGGTAGAAGGTGACAACTTATTTCTTTTAGATGGCTATGAGAAAATATGGAAGACAGACATAAACTAAAGAAGGAACTACTCAGCTTTAGAACATAATATACAGTAAATATACAGAAGTAAGAACTTACTGAGTTGAAAAGTCAGTCTGTTTCTCACTTATATTCCCTTCCAAAAAAAAAAAATCTCAAAGTAAGAACTGACTTCAGGATAAATATCAAATCCAGCATGAAGAAGAAAGATGTTTCGCTAAGAACTCAGAAAAATTCATGGTGGTGCAACACGTAGCATTTCAGCCAGGCCAAAGCTAAAAGGATTCCCTCATTGATCTTCTCTTCTAAGACAGAGTGCTTCTGGATCTGAAAAACATTGTCTCATAGAACCCTCACACAGGCTCTTTTGCAAGATAGAGAAGGATCTATCTTATCAAGTGGCCTAATGATAGTCATTGAAAACCTGGGACATTTTAAAGAGGATCATACCATCAGGAGAAACAATAGCTTGGACTGATGAGGACAGAGATGGTACAAAATGAAAAAGGACCTTAATGGCCTCCTACTCTTCCAAGCAGACAGAGAGGGCTATGTGGCTGTGAACATGAGCCAAGAATGGTAATTCAGAGGACAGAACTAAGAGCTCATGGAATGGAGCTAAGAGCCAGAAAAAATTTTCGCCAAAAGCTGGACTCGGCCCTAATCAAGGAACTGTGACACCTTCTGGGCTGATTCAGAGTTTCTATGAAATAGTGACTGCTATCTGCCTAAGAATGTCCTCCCTTTTGAATAGGAATGTCTATTATGGTTATCCTGTCTCTGTCTTACTATTATGTCATGGGGTTTTTTGAAAGGAGAGGAGAAGGGGTGTGGAAACTTATCAATTCAGTTCACATAATTTTAGTGTGAGAGGACTCCCATTCGAGACATATCTTAGGAGCATCGTAACACCTGGATCCACCTCAGTGATAAGATCCCAAACTGAGCTATGCTGTACTGGGATGAAATGTAATGGCCTAGAAAAGGAGAGAATGCATTTTTAGGGGAAGGGGGCCAGAATATAAATAATATATGACTAAAGGGAGAACTGTGGTCGGTTAGAGATGGCCAAGCATTCTTTGAAACGTCTCCCACCAATAAGTGGGGTCTGCTTCTCTTTTCCTTAACTATGGGAGGTCTTGATCACGGCTTTAACCAACAGAATAAGGCAGAAGTGAGGACTGTGCTAAATTTTTGTCTCGGTCCTTAAGACACTGTCAGTATATACTTCTTATCCTTTGAAAGACTTGCTTTTAGATTCTAGTTGCCATGCTGTGAGAAGCCAAAGCCACATGGAAATGCCACATGCAGGCACCATAGTACATAGGTCTGAGTTCCCAAATAGCAGTCAGAATTAGCTGCCAGTTCTGAGTGATACATCTTGGATATTCAGCCCAGTTGAGCCTTCAGATAATTTTGTCCCCCGTCACTAATTGACTATAACTGTGACAGACCCCAAGTAAGAATCAACCATCTGTTCCTAGTCAAAACTCAGTGCCATGAGAAATTATTATAAATTCTAGTTTAAGCCACTATGTTTTGGGGAGGTACGTTACACAGCAATAGACAAATGGAAAAATGAACTATTTTATTTTGTTTCTGTCCAACAATTTCCATAATCTTTTCAAAACTGTGTATCATTTTGTTACAAAGAGTTGCACAGCATGGGGTGTATTTTGCAGACCTTGGATTCCAGAAGTGTCGGTGAAATAATTTTAACCAATTAAATGTGAGCAGAAATGGATTACCCTTCCTAATTCATGATGTCTCCACTCCAAATTTAATTTCTGCTTGGAATAGCTCATTATCATTTTATCTTATTTATTTTTTGCTCAGAAATACATTCTTTTTTAAGGATCGGTCGAAATCTCACCTCCTTCTAGAAGACCCGTTCTCCCACACATGCAAATTCTTATCACCTTTTCTGCCACATTGAATTAGTACATTATTTTTGCTTACCTTATGTTAGGCAGGTGAATAAACCTCTCCATTCATCATTGTTCTAGCCCACTTGAGCTGTTGTAACAAAATACCACAGACTGGATGGCCTATGAACAACAGAAATTTATTTCTCACAGTTCTGGAAATCCATGATCAGGGTCTTAGTGTTGTCAGGTAAGGGCCCCAACTTGTATCCTCACGTTGCAAAAGAGGCTAGGGAACTTTGCGGGGTCTTTTTCATGAGAGCACTGATCCCATTCATGAAGGTAAAGCTTCCCAAAGTCCCCCCCCCCAATATCATTGCCTGTGGGGGTTAGGATTTCAACATGAATTTTGGGGAAACACAAATATTCAGACCATAGCAAATATGCTAACATCTTGACATCAGGGAACTAAATTTTTAATACTCAACCCAATGCCAGATGCATAGAAAATATTTTAAACTTGTTGAAGAGAAGATGAATATATTAATTAGCTATAGTCTTTATTTAAATTCCTTAGAATCTAGTAAGTTAAATTTTAAAAACCAAGTTTTAGATATTATATCTTTTTTTCCCCCAAGATAAGTAAAAACCTTTTAAGGAATATGTTAATGTTTTCTACTATGAAATGAGTTCTGAAATAAATTTGTACATTATTGCTTTCGGTAGAAACAAGCAAAAAAGATGAAGAAATCAATTGAGAAATTTATGAAAATAAATTCATTTCAATTGTCTCCCTCTGAAGAGAACTTCACCAAAGTTGCCAAACATTAAAAATTGTACCAAGCATGTTAATAAATTATTATATTTGAGGTCATATTCTTATTCCAGTTGTACTGCTGTCAGTTTTAGGATTTTTTAAAAATTGAGATTTTAACACTAGCAAAGACTATTTCCATCTGATAATCACAACTTCTAGCTGAATAAACTTCACTTATTCAGAGCTAATTAGATCTCTTTTATATACTTGGAGAATGTTAGTACAATTTTAGATAAAAAACAGAGAAAGAAAACCTCAAGCTTGAAGTATATTATTTATTTTATATTTATTGTAGAGTAATACTCATCCATTCAGTTTGTAATAGCACGTATACTTAGAGTTTTCATAAAAGAAAAAACACGCTAATTCAAAATGTTGTTTCATTCAGGGCATCTGGGTGGCTCAGTGTGGTTAACCATCTGGCTCTTGCTTTCAGCTCAGGTCATGATCTCATGGGTGGTGCGGTTGAGCCCCGCATCAGGCTCTGCACTCTGTGGGGAATCTTGAAGATTCTTTCCCTCTGCCCCTCCCCCTACCTGCTCTCTCTCTCTCTCTCTCTCTCAAATAAATAAATAAATCTTAAAAAAAAAAAAAGTGTTGTTTCTTTCTTAAAGCCATGCATAAATAGCCATGCACAAATGTGGGGGGGAAACTCAGTGTTGTTAGGGTAACTTTAAATGAGAGACAAAATTTGTTTTGTTTCTTTGGTACCTTACGATGCTCTACTATTTCACTGTTCATTTAAATGTGGGCACATATTATCTTCATTTTGCAAGGAAGCCAATTGCTAGAGTCTCAGACCTTTCCATTTGAATGGTAACCCTGTATCATTTCAAATCAACACTTGGGACCAACAGGAGGAAGGATCTTGTCAGCACTGTGAACTTGAAGTTGACGACGAAAAAAGTCTCAAAAAAACTTTTTCTCAATTTTCCCTTTCCAACGTTTTGAAAGTTTCTTTACATTTTAACATATTTATATTTAAGGAAAACAATGTTACATGCTGACCCGTAAAGGATAAAATATTCCTCTTTTGACCACCCACAAAGCAATATGTTTTTTGTCTGTTCCTTTGTTTGATTTTTTTTAACAGATACTAATAAAAAAAAGTATGTGGCATGCTCAAAGATGAAGTGTATTTGAACATATACCTAATTATTTTCTCACTGTTACATATAAAATGCTTAGGCACATGAAGTGATTAAATAGGAATGTGCTGAGAGGTAGAGTTTACAATTTTATACTTCCGACACTTCCGGTAGATATAACTAATTCTACTTTGAAATTGTGCTCTTCTTATGAAAGTTTGGGTTGGGACTTTACTTGTGTACAGAGCTGAAAAATCTAAACTCACGTCCCTAAACTCATTTCCCATGGAGCATATTTTCCTTTCTTTTCTTTTTCCTCATAAGGTCTTAATATGTTCTCAATGTATAATTTTACTCTTCATATTTTTATGCATCTTATATACACATATACATTCATTTCTTTGGGAGTAAAGAAGTAATATTTCTCCTATGGGTTATAATGTATATATATTACATATTATATGTGTAATTACATATACATACACATACATATATGGACATATACTTGTAACTACATATACATATAATATGTAATTATGTAATATATATATATACACACACATATATATAATAATGCATAGGAGAAATACTCCCTGCTATAATATATAATTATATATAATATATGTGTCATCTCCAAATGGAATAGATGCAGCCAAATACCTTCCCAAGTGGTTCTACCAATTTACACGCCACCAGTAATGATGACAAAATTTGATTACAGCTGTCTTCCTAGTTTTATCTATTATTCTAGGTATGTAATACTACCTCATTTTGGTTCTAAGTGGCATTTCTCTAATTATTAACGAAGTCAAACATCTTTTTTCTCTATTAATTGTTCAGGTGGATAAATTTGGTGAAAGTCTATTCAGATCCCATCTCTATTTTGCAGTGGATTTTTTCACTTCTTTTTTCATTTCTTTGTAGATTATATGAGATTGTTGTTGTATGTGCTGCAATTTTAAATTTTTATTTTTCTGATGCTTTTGATATGCAGAATTTTTTATCTTTAATGTAATCCATTTTATCAATCTTTCCTTTAACATTAGTGCATTTTGTATTCAGTTTAAGAAATCTTTCCTTACTCAGAGCTCATAAAAATATTCTCCTTTATTAATTTTTAGGGGGTAAGCATTATGCCATCTGCATTTATTTCTATAACACAATGCAAATGATTTTGAGTATAGTATGAAGTATGTGACCAAATTTTATTTATTTTTCTTGTCTATATCCATTATTCTGGGAATTAATGAAAAGAATCCTTCCCATGGGTTTTCAGTACTACTTCTGTCAAAAATCAAGGATCTAAATATGAATGGGTCAATTTCTTAACTCTATTCTGATCCATTGGTCTATTAATCTCTCATCATACCAATGTTGCACTATCATAATTCATATGGCTTTTTAAGAAGTTATGATACTCCATAATGTTTTGCATTTTGCAGATTTTTTTTTTTTTTTGAGAGGGAACACAAACAGGGGGAGTGGGAGAGGAAGAAGCAGGCTCCTAGCGGAGGAGCCTGATGTGGGACTCGATCCCATAACCCTGGGATTACGCCCTGAGCCGAAGGCAGAAGCTTAACCGCTGTGCCACCCAGGCACCCCAGCATTTTGCAGATCTTAAAAATAGTTTTTTCTAATTTTAACTCTTTGAATTTTTATATGCAATTTAGAATTAATTTGTGAACTCATATAAGAACTTGTAGAGATTTTAAGGGGATTGCATAGATTCCACACAAAATTTTCTGAAATGCTGAGGTTTTTAAAATAGTGAGTCTTCCTGTCCCATGAATGTGGTATGCTTTTCCCTTAATTTTTGTTGTTTTAAATTTCTCTCAATAATATTTAATTAGTTTTTATGTAGATATATTGCACACATTTCATTATATTTATTCCTAGTTACTATGCTTACAATGTTTCAATATATAGTACCATCTTTAAAATTTTATTTTCAAATACTGTTTGTTGGGATATGAAAACATTCTCTGTATATTGGCATTTTATCCAAAAATAGTATTAACCACATTGATTTATATTATTCTATTTGTAGGCTGTTTAGATTCTAATGTCCCTAACCATATCTATAAATAATGGCAATTTGATTTCTTTTTTAACCAGTCCCTAAACCTCCACTTCTTAGTTTTGTATTTTAGCACCAGCTAGGAATTCCTGCATACTGTTGAATAAGAAAGATGAGAGTGCATTCTTACCTCATTTCCATTTTTCATTAAGACAAATTTCAGTATTTTGCCACTGAGTATGATTTTTGATGTAATTTTTCTTTATAATATTAGTAAAGTTCTCTTTGGTTTCTAGTTTACCAAAAGCTTTATTTCTCTATTTATATAATAATAAAGGAATGTTGAATTGGATCAAATACATTCCTTTCATCTACTGGGAAAGTCCCATGATTTTTCATCTTTATTTTATTAATGCAATGTTTTACCTAGACTTCTGTAATTTAAATCAGTTCTGCATTCTTAGAATAAACTGACCTTTGGATGATATGATAGATTTTCTAGTAGTATTTGGTGGAAAACTTAGTCCATAAGTGCCAGAAGTAGAATTTCTACATTATACAAATGTAAAGACTCTTTACATTATTGTTTTTTTATGTCTATATTTGAAAATGTCCCTTCAAGAAATTTACTATGGATGAAAAACTGATTTTAATGTTATCCCCTAACAAATGAAAGAATGAATTAATGGTTGAAAATGATCATAAAAAGAAGGATAAAATGTTCGATAATTTTAAGATAAAATTATAAGTTGTTGATCCGTTGGTGTCTCGCTTATTTTTAGAACTTAGTAGTCAACTAATTTTCTTTTGATAACAGATTGAGTCATTCCCAGATCCAAGGTCTTTGAGTTCAACATTCTGTAGATTATTCTGTCAATTACCATTTCCTCTTTTTATGTTTCAAGGTTTTTTTATATCTCACAGTATGATATTTTAACGTAATTTTCATGTAGTATTAAAAGAGGGTTGTTTGTTTCAACTCCCTCCCCTTCAAGGTTGCAGATTTCCAGACAAGTATTTAAATTCATGTTTTCAAGTAATAATTTCACAAATATGCACATTCCCTTTACTGATATGTACTGATAAGATGACCATATGCCTAACATGCTCTATTTATGTATGCTATAGCCAGAGAAAAAATAAAATGAGGGAAATCTGGTACACACCAGTTATGCAGTAGCTTCAATATAATCTATGATGGGAAAGGTGCATTTCCTCCTAAAATTTTGACTAATGCTAAGAATATTTCCATTCAATTGCAGATAGATAAGAGGAAACAATCCTCAGAGAATCCAAACCTAAGCCAGATCGAATAATACCAAACTTCAGGTGAAAATCCTCCAGTAAGTCCTATTATGGCTCTTTTCTGACTGCAGGAGTTTGATTACCATTGCTGTTTCATGCTCCATTCATGTATCTATATTAGCAATAATGAAAAAAATATTTAAAATTATGCTTTTATAAGGGCACGATATAATGAGAGTGACAAAATACTTTCTAGAATGATAAATCTATTTTCTACAAATATTTAAATACATTTGCTGTACATCCATTCTAAAGGAACTGGTTAATTCCCAAGATATTTATGGGTATAAACATTTTTTCCTGTCCACATTTATTCCTAATTCTCTTATTTTCTTTGTCATATTCTGTTGAAATTATATGAGACAAGACAAAGTTAGTCTTATATAGTCCAGAAATAGTTATTTATTGTGTTAATATTTTAATGCTAATTGCATTCCATTACACCTCTGTACTCAAAACACGCCAGGCATATTTTGGTTACTATCTAGAAATATTATTCCTGATTGTTCTTGGTGGTGCTGTCTCTTTGGTCTTTCTCTATTTTCTGAGCCTATGAGAGTGCGGAAATAGGCTTAAAATAATGCTTAGTACAGGGGCGCCTGGGTGGCTTAGTCATTACGCATCTGCCTTCGGCTCAGGGCGTGAACCTGGCATTCTGGGATCGGTCCTCTGCTGAGAGCCTGCTTCTTCCTCTCTCACTCCCCCTGCTTGTGTTCCCTCTCTTGCTGGCTGTCTCTCTCTCTGTCAAGTAAATAAATAAATAAAATCTTTAAAAAAAATCATGCTTAGTATAATATCACTTCTTACTGGAAGGGCAGTGTCCTGATTGAAGTAGATCCTAAAAGGAAGGATCATTGCTCCTTCAGTGACACTTGTAAATTTCTTTTCTGCTGATGAAGGTAATGAAGGCTGTGGACAATGACTTGAATGACAGTTTAGGAGGCAAGAGGACCATGCAATGAACTCGAGGTTGGAATTATAGATCATGTACTGGATACCAATGGATACAAAAGAAAAGGATATTGTCATGACATTCTATAATTGTTTTTTTTTTTTAATGTGGTTTGAGTAGAAAGATAGTACATTCATATGTAGATCATTTCCATCATCTGGTTTCAAAGAAAAAGGATAAGACACATACAGTTGTTGCTTTGGAAATATCTCAATTTTAACATCTTGCTAGAACTGTGTAGAACTGTGAAACAACGCCCAGAACCTAGAGCAAACAAAAGAAGACAAAAACAAAACACAAAAAATAATAATAAAAAAAAACCCCTAATTTCATTTTGAAGATAATTGTTAGATACTGATATTAGTTCAGGGTTCAACAGTAGTTTGATAAATTATCTAGAATGCTTTTTCCTGAAAAAAAAAAATTCAAGGTGCATAAAATTTTAAAAGATAAAATAAACACAGGGTGTGTATTTGTCTCCTAAGCAAATTGTTAGGGTTTACTATTTTTCATCATAAGTTGATACAATTTTACCTAGTTGGAAGCTTCAGTTGAAGAAGTGTCAGGTTTTATTCAACTTTAAAAATGCAAGTGTTCTTTATCATATACTGAGAGATAATACAGTTTGAAACAGTTATTTCCCACAGTATAATGTTGAATCAGCAGGCCTTGATTACTTACTCAGTAGGATGCCTTTGAATTGGTTAAATCAAGTAACTGTCATGTTGGACAATTCATGGAGGACTAATGAAGTGGATAGAAATTGGAAAAAAGCCAAAATAGACTTTTGAAAAGGAAAAATGATGACCATGAAAATTATATATCATTCAGTTTAGGTGTAAACATCCATCTGTCCCCATTATGTTATAATAGTTTATTATTCAAATGCATACTTCAAAGGAAGACTCTCAACGATAAGCAATTGGTTTAGATTCTAATAAACACCGAAGAAAAAAAGATAAACATTTTACTCTTGTGCAAACCATCTGTGTTTGATTAAACTGAAAAATTGGAGTGAAAAGACTTATAAGAATAAGCTTCTGTTAAATTTTTCCATTTGTAATAAGTAATCACCAGTATCCCAAACAAAAGTTCATTTTATATTTAATTACTTGATACTGGCAGTAAACATCAATTAAATGTAAAATTTTAAAATATTTTGAACATTATAAACATTTTTACACGCACATAATATTAAGGGATGCAAATTTATAGGAAATATTTATGCTATTCAAAAAGGAGAATAATTTCTTTGTGACAGGAAAAGCCATTTCTGGATTAAATTAGTGAACTCAATAATTCAATTTAGTTTCTCAAAATCAAATTAATGGCTTTAATTCAGCTGACTACTCCATATAACACTATTTTATTTTTATGATTTTATTTTACTTTTTATTTTTAATGTTTACATTAAAATTAGTGAAATTTTCAAAATGGTCTACAGGGTTTTTGTTGTCATTAGGCTTTTGATGATACGCTTTTAATTAAAAAGACATTGATCTCTCTCGTAGTGAAGAGAAAGGCCATATGCACCCCAATGTTCATAGCAGCATTGTCCACAATAGCTAAATCATGGAAGGAACCGAGATGCCCTTCTACAGTTGACTGGATTAAGAAGTTGTGGTCCATATACACAATGGAATATTACTCAGCTATCAGAAAGAACGAGTTCTCAACATTTGCTGCAACATGGATGGCACTGGAGGAGATAATGCTAAGTGAAATAAGTCAAGCAGAGAAAGACAATTATCATATGATTTCTCTCATCTATGGAACATAAGAACTAGGAAGATCCGTAGGGGAAGAAAGGGATAAAGAAAGGGGGGGTAATCAGAAGGGGGAATGAAGCATGAGAGACTATGGACTCTGAGAAACAAACTGAGGGCTTCAGAGGGGAGGGGTGTGGGGGAATGGGATAGACTGGTGTTGGGTAGTGAGGAGGGCACGTATTGCATGGTGCACTGGGTGTTATATGCAACTAATGAATCATCGAACTTTACATCAGAAACCGGGGATGTACTGTATGGTGACTAACATAATATAATAAAAAAAATTTAAAAAAATAAAAATAAATAAAAAGACATTGATCTCTCTAATCAGTTTTAGTTTAAAAGGACTCAAATAGCAGGAAAGAAGAAAATGTTAAAGATGCTTCATGGTTTAAGCTCAGTAACTGAAATTTAAAAACTAAAAATATGTGTGAAATCTTGAATTATTGTTAGCTCTTCTTTTGTAATATTTCTCAAATTTTTCACTTGTAAACATTTTCATTACCACTAGTTCAATGCCATCCCACTAAACACTTGGGCGGTTGCCATGGTTTCTTAGTAGGTTCTCCATTTCTTCATGTCCCTCTTTTCCAATACAAATCATGAAGGCTTAAGAGAACAAACCTTTAAAAAAATTGGATAACTATTACCTAGCAGATCAGGACCATGGCTTTTAGACTCATGTCTTCCTCAGGTGAGTCTCAGTTTATGTTACTAACTTTATTTTGAATTTTTTTCTGAACAAATTCTCCATTCGACTTCCTCAGACACCTATATGTACATCTCCCAGTTTTAAGCCTCTTGATGTCCGAGGCCTATCTTTTCCTGAAGTATTGTAGCAAGTAACATTCCCACCAGCAGTGGACATGTTTCCATACATCATTGCCAAAACTGTAACATTTGTGTGTTGTCAGTAATACCATCTTCTCGTTAGACTTTTGCATTATAGTTGTCCTCAGAAACTGCTTAGTTTGCCAGACCATTAATAATAAAACTAAATAATTAAAAATAGATGTAAGCTAAAATTTATGTAACTTAAGGTACAAGTTTATATTGCACAACCCCTGTACTAAGTAGTTTCTAGGTAGCAATGCATTGAATATGCTCAATCATTCTGTTTTATTACTCAGATGAGATAAATGAGGTCTAAGGATGTAAATAATATGCTCAAATTCACCAAATTAGAGGATGATGTAGGAGCACCTCAACCTTATGCTTACCATAGCATATGACACTGTTGAGAATATAAAACGGTATCATGTTAAGTACTGAAATAGCCTTATTCATAGTCTGCATGAAATGTTCACAAAATAGTATCTTATAAATACAAACTCTGAACCACTTGTGTGTAGAAGCATAACTAATTAATTTTCATATCTGCCACCTCCCAGCAAAAAAACTTGGGGCATGTAAGTATTCAAAAAATATTGGCTTACTTGAATTATTTTCTGTTGTATAGTTACATATATATGTGTGTGTCTGTGTGTGTGTATATATATATATATATAAATTTCTTACTTCTCTTTCCTGAACTGAAAAATAGGACATTTATTTATTTTTTTATTTTTTACTTTTTAAAGATTTTATTTATTTATTTTGAGAGAGACAGAGTGCGAGAGAGAGAACACAGGGAGAGAGGAAATGGGCAGATGGAGAGGGAGAAGCAGGCTCTCCACTGAGCAGGGAGCCCAATGCGGGGCTTGATCCCAGGACCCTGAGATCACGACCGGAGCCAAAGGCAGATGCTTAACTGACTGAGCCACCCAGGCGCCCCAGGACATTTATTTTAATAAGAGGTTGAATTATATCAACAATTGTCAGGATCTATTCTATGAAGTTGGACCCATTATCATTAACTTGTTATTTAATAGATATTTGTTGAACATCTATTATATGCCAGATGTTGTTCTAGATGCTGGAGGGACAGCAGTTACAAAAACAAAACAAAACAACAACAACAACAAAAAAAACCTCTTGGCCTGATGGAATCTAGATTCTAACACAAGTCAGACAATAACTGACATGAATAAGCAAAATGCATACTATATATAGTAATGATAGTGTTAAATGCTAAAAATAAAAGCAGTGTGTGTGTGTGTGTGTGTGTGTGTGTGTAGGGCTTTGGAATTTTAGTTTGGGTTGTCAGGGAAGACTGCATGGAGATTACTCTGAGTAAGGACCTGTAGGATGTGAGAGACCCAGTCATGTGGATTTCTTTTTTTCTTTTCTATTTTCTTTTTTAAATAAAGTTTTATTTAATTTATTATTTTAGAGAGAGAGAGAGATCAGGGGGAGAGGCAGAGGGAGAGAGGAGAGAGAGAATCTTCAGCAGACTCCTCACTGAGTGCAGAGCCTGATGCAGGGCTCAATCCCTGGACCCTGAGATCATGACTTGAGCTGACAAGCGACTGAGCCACCCAGCTGCTCCAGTCATGTGGAATTCTTTGGACAGAATATTTCAAGTAGAGGAAAAGAGGTACCAAGGACTAAGGTGGTGTGTATCTAGAACATTCAAGATACAGAAAGAGCCCTGAGCATTGAAAGTGAGAGAAAGGGGAAACCCAGTACATGAAATGAGCAGCTCATGTGAGCCTTGGAGCCCATCAGCAGGACTTTGGCTTCCCTTTCCAGTGAGGTGGGAAGCTGATGTAGGGTTTTGAGGAAAAGACTATAAAATCTGATGTATCTACACAGGTTCTCCCTTTATTGGCCCATTCTACCGAGAGAATATTTAAGGGAGAAGAATGGTAGAAGGGAGACTAATTAAGATTTTACTTTATAATAATGTAGGCAACAACATGATGGCAGATTAGATGCAGAAGGCAGTGGAAGAGTTAGATGGAAGAGAGTGTTTTCAAGGTAAATAATAGGAGTCCCTGAGATGTGGGTCACGAGGTGTTGGAGAAAGTGAGCAGTCAAGGATGATTTCAAGATATTTGAACTAAATAATTGGAAGAATGGAGTTGTCATTTCCTGAGATGGGAAAGACCACTGAAGGTGTATTTAAGGAGGAGACACTGGGAGCCACATGAGGAGTTAGGTTTGGGCATTTAAATTTAAAGCAGAAAATCTACTGGAAAACAGTCACTTCCCATGCCCTCCTCCAGTAATACGTTAGTTCAGGCTAGCATCACCTCTCCATGGATTATTGCAATAATTCCTGATTAAAGTTTTTCTTCCATTCTTGCCTCTTACGATGAATTTTCCCAGCTCTCAGTGGCAATTAGCGTGAAAATTGTATGGAGTAAGTAGGATCATGTCACTCCTACTGCCCCCAAGTCCTCCCATGTCCTCTAAACTCATTCACCATGAACGCAGATTTGACCATGGTCTCTTTCCTTTGGCCAACAACAAGCTGATATCCCACCACCCTCTCCCCTCACCCCATGACCCAGACTTTCTAAACCCTGCCTGTTGTTCTAACCCTTCAACCACATGTCCAAGACCTTTGTGTTTGTTATTTCCATTGCTTGGAATGTTGTTCACCAAGTACCGCAAGGCTTACTTTTTTAATTTTTTGTCAGGTCTTTGCTCACATGGAACCTTAACAGAGACACCTTCCCTGATAGTTCGTTGTTGTTGTTTCTTAAAATACCAAGTTCCTCCATCCTTAATTACCCTAATATCTAATTTCTTTAATTTTGCTTATTTTAAAGCATTTAATAACAAATTAAAAATTTTTATTTAACATACTTTTACAGTGTTATAAACTGGGCAACTTGAACTCAGTTTAGTCAATTATTACATATAAATAAAAGAAATGTTGCCATTAAAGGAAGAAGATGGTTGGGTTGGATAAAATACAAAATCCAACTATGTTAAATGTTTTTATACTGCATACATAAAATAACATACTATCAAGGCTGAAAATTAAAGAATGGAAAAATACATACCTTGAAAACACTTAAGGCAACAAGGATAGATACATTAATATAAATCATACAACAGACTTATAGGTAAAATTCATTGCAAGAAATAAGAGAGATGCTTCATATTGAAAAATGATTCAATAGAAACATAAAAGATCTAAATTTGTATGCACCTAAAATCATGACTTCAAACCATGTAGAGTAAAATCTGACAAAACTAAAAGAAAAACAAATTTTCACAGTAGCAGGAAATTTTGAGATATTTCCAGCAGTATTAAGTGGAACAAGTAGGAAAATATAAGTATGAAGAGCACACTATATTTGAACAACATGATTGCAAATTTGAACTAATGGATATATAAAGAAACTTAATCTCCTAAATTGCAATATGCACATTACTTTCAAGAACACATAAAATATAAACAAACCAATGACCATATGCCAGGTGTAAAGCTTGTTTAAGTACATTTCAAAGTTGAAATTATACAGAAGATTTAATCTGACAACAATAAAATAAAGCAAGAAACCATTAGCCAAAAGTAACTACAAAATACTGTATTTTCTTAAATAAAACAATAAATTTCTGAATAACTTAGAAGTCAGAGAAGAAATTATAATTAAGAGTGGAAATTATTCAAGAACAAATAATAATAGCACATAATGCTACATATCAACACTCTTGCATGTTAAAAGAGAATTACTGCCTTCAATGCAAATATTAGGAAAGAAGAAACCACAAAATCAATTAGAAGTTAGAAACAAACAACAACTTAAATCCAAAAAAGTAAAAGAAAAAAAGATAAAGAAAATAAGAACAGAAGTTAGTAAAGAGAAAACAACACATAATAAATAATCAACAAAGGCAAAATTGTTTTTATGAAAATGCTTTACAAGTGTTAAACTCTTAAGAAACTACTAAAAGAATAAAAGAGAAAGGCACAAATAATGCTCTCAGTAATGAATGGGAGGGAACATTACAAATCACCGAGACGATAAAATAATATTTTATCATAGTAATTATTATATTTTGTATATATGCATTATACAGTGCATAGCAATATTGTGGCTAATCTTATGCAAGTTAATTTGCAAATTTAGATGAAACTGTATAATTCCAAAAACGAAAGTAACCAATATTGACAAAGTATAAAATGAGAATATGAGCACTTCCATTGAAATAAAAGTATTTGTAGGTGTCATTAAAAACTTTTTTCAACTAACATCTTTTTTATTATTTTATTTAAATGTAAATAATTAACAAAAAATGATTTAAAAAAATCCTCTTTTTACAAAAGAGACCCTGCACTTTGATTACTTTCCCAGCAATTCCTACTAAAATCTTAAAAAATAAATAATGCCATTTTTTCACAAATTCTTCCAGAAGATAACAAAGGAGAGAACACTCACCATTTTTATGAAGCCAGGCTTTGATACCAAAATCTGAAATATATTATTTTTTAAAATAACATTTACACAGCAACTTATTCATTAATTAGATGCAAACATTTTAGACTAATATATTAAATCAAATCTAGTAAATAATTTTAAAGGATACTGTTGTTTTACTCTTCTGGATTGATTTTATTTTATTTTTATTTATTTTTTAAAATATTTACTTATATGAAAGAAAGAAAGCATGAACAGGGGGTAGGGCAGAGGGAGAGGGACAAGCAGATTCCCCACTGAGCAGGGAGCCTGACATGGGGCTGGATACCACCATCCTGAGATCAGGACCTGAGCTGAACGTCAGACACAACCCACTGAGCCACTCAGGCACCCCTATTCTGGGTTTATTTTAGAAATGCAAGTTTAGTTTAATATTTGAAAAAAAAACACCAATTGGGAAATTCATGACATTTACATAACAGAAGAGAAAATCATGTGATCAACAGAAGATACAGTAAAAGCATTTGATAAATTCATAACTGTTCATGATAAAAAAATTATAAAACAAATTATGCACGGGAACTTCCTTATTATGATAAAGGGTGTCACAGTATTTTACTAGCATCATACTTGGTAATTTGATTTAAAATGGTATATAGTAAAGCATTAAGAATAATGAAGAAAACAATTTTTAGAAAATTGAAAGGGCCCATTCTAATTGATCTTAAAATATATGATAAAGTTATGGTAACTATGACATTGTACTATAAGAATAGACAAATAATTCAACAACATATAAAGAGAGAGCCCCGCCACATACGCATAGGTACAAGGACAGGATGTGAAATAAATTTGACACAACATAACATTTGGGAAAAGTTGGTCTTTTCAATAAATGGCACTGGAGCTATTGGAAATCTGTGCAGAAGAATCGTGACCATTACCTCACACCATATACAAAAATCAATTTGAGGTAAATTATAGATCTAATCGTGATCTTAAAAAATAGTTTAGTTCCCAAATGTACTATACAAAAAATGTCTTCATGTTATTAGGGTAAGTTATTTATTATTTTATTTTATATATTCATTTAAAGTGTTTTAAATGTAAGAGTATTTAGGTCCCAGTGAGAAAAGATTTATTGAGGAGTGCTTTCAAAAACGAGGAGACAAACAGCAATTGAGAGCAAATTTCAACAATGCCCCAGAAAAGGAATGAGATGGAAGTTGACAGACACAGGAAAGAAAGAAACCATCGTAGAGAATTTAGGAGGTAGTTCAAATCAAGCCTTGAGAACTGATTGAAGATGAGGAGGTGAGGCAGAGGAAGAGATGTATTAAGAATGGTTCCTAGGTTTTGAATGTACGTTTGGACAGTAATTACTAATTGCTGGAAATATTAATAAATAGAATACAGTTATGTCCTGGTATGAATACAGGGAGAGAACTAGACATACAAATTCAGTAATCTTACATGTTATTTGCAAACTGTTGAAACTGAACTTCAGGCTGAAGTCATGAGAATAGAATTCCTAAACCAGAAATGCCATATAGACTGGACTCGAAGAAACTAAAGGAATGGTACCATTATTGTAGAAAGACATTCCAATTCAGCTTGCAACGTGGGTCTTATCAATAATCAAGTTTCTTTACAGTACAAATAAAAAGAGAACACAAAAAGAGTAAAAATGATTCTTCTTGGAAGCAATCGTGTTTAATTAGCTCTTTATAAGTGGTGTAATAATTGGCAGCATTCAAATTGCTGACAGCTTCGCTTTCTCACTTCTTTCTTTTACTCCCTTCTTTTTTTCTCTTGCTTCTTTTAAAGGAAGATCAAAGCCTTTATAGCCTTTATAGCTGAGTGAATGCTAATGGTGCATACATTTATTTGAAAAGCTTTAAGCCCTTGAAAATCTGCACATAACATTTTTTATTCCCAAATGTCTGTCTGTAAGTGTATTGGATACTATTAGAGGAATTATCTCTACTTTTTTCCCCCTGTCCTTCTAAAAAGAAAACAAGGCTGCTTTAACATCTTGGAAATGTTGATTAAAATGAGAGTTACATAACCTTTTTTGACCCTCCACAAAATAGATACTTTGAACTACAGACTTGCCATAGAGTTAATGAGTCTCTTCCTCATGCATATGTACTTCCTTCCACATTGTACACGGGATGGGGAGGGGCCTGAGGCCGCCACACAAGCTTGGGAAAATGATTAAACCCTCTTGTTGGTGTATATATAACTCTGACAGGTGGGAGGTGTTGCTGCGGCAGTTTGTGAAGAAAGGATAGAATATTTTCAGTTGAACAAAAACATTTCCCAGATTCTTACAAGAACATAATGCCTTTCCACTTTTCGCGAAACAGTAAGAATTATTCATGGCCACTTTGCAAGACTGGCCCAGAATTTCTGCAGAAAAATAGGAGTTGATAAATACTAGTGTTGATAGGATGGTTTTAGAGGAATCAGTTTGCTGAAATACAGGCTGAAATTTACAATGCTTGCTTCGGGGTTTTACTTTCTGGAAATTCATTATAATGGGATACTTAGTGTTGCTGACTATTATGCTTAGCCAGATTTCAAGGGAAACTATGTGTACTTGAAACTTTGTCTGACACACAGAAAGTCTTAAGTTGCTAGTTGCTGTTTCTGTTACTTTTGTTAATGAAGGAGAAAGAGGTGGGGGAGGGAGGAGACAGTGGAAGATTTAAAATACCTGCAGCGCTCAGGGACTTGGGGAAGCTGTATTAACGTTCCTGGTAACATCTCACATTGTCGGTAACATCACAGAGTGAAGAATGGCTCCATTGTATTAAATGACACTTGGTTAATTAGAAAACACACACGCAAAAGTTAGTATGGCTTTCCTAAATACTCCAGGAGTTCAAAACCTAGAAAAAACTGCCGTAAAATACCTGGCCCCTGTCCTGGCTAAGAACATGCCGCAGAACAGAGCAGCTTATACAGAGGAGTATTAAAGAGAAAAAAGTATTTCAACTAAGTCCCTTCAGCATTAAACACCAACTTGCTCCCAAAATCTAATAGGAGGTTCAAGAACACCTGTGCAGGACACGCATAGGAAGGGAGCAAACTCCTGTAGGGCTCTTGGCTCTTAACGCCTTCACTTTTTAAGACTATAACAGAGGATAAAATAGAGAGGGCAGGAGCAATGAGAATACGGATGATTTCTTTAGAGTAAGATTATTGTTCATCTTAGGGGCACCTGGGTGGCTCAGTCAGTTAAGCATTTGCCTTTGGCTCAGGAATGATCCTGGGGTCCTGGTTTCGAGCCCTGTGTCCTCCCTGCTCAGTGGGGAGCCTGTTTCTCCCTCTCCCTCAGCCCTTCCCCCTGCTTGTGCTCTTTCACTCTCTCTCTCAAATAAATAAAAATCTCAGAAAAAAATTATTGTGCATCTTAGATACCCCCTCCCTCAAACATACATACCACAAACGCATACCCAAAGCTAGTAGACCCCAGGAGATTTTCCTTTGAAAGGAGAGCAGAATTTTGACAATTTTGTAGTGTGAACATACTAACAGAGAAAGAAGTATACTATGCCTTGAGACTGATAGGGAGATTTAGGTCACAAAACGTATTTTATTATCCGAGAACATCCAGAAAAATCTCTCAGTCGTATTCAAAAAGGTGGGCAAGAATTAACCCAAAGAGAATGGCTATGCAGGGGCAATCATTAGAGAAGAAAACAGAACTTCTAATTATACCTGGTGAGCCTTACTTATTCAATGTACAGATTATACTGTATTTCAAGGACCAAAATTCGCTTTATAGTAAAACGTGAAGAATCTTCCGTATGTTCAAATCTTCTGTGTGCCCATTTTCTGGCAAAACTAATCTAATTCAGAAATTTAAGCAGGAGTGTCTCATCTTCAGTTCTATTCTTGTTGAGCAATGTTTGTTATTTAACATACGAATATCTCTATGGGTCTCTATGGTAACAAAGAAATGTTTTGGCAGTGATTGGAATGGTTCAGATGATTGAAGGGGTGATAAGAATTATTATTTTTAAAAATTCCAGGCCCCCTGCCAATATTTTAAAAACCTGTCCCTCTCCAAGCTTAGGATTTTATTTAACCGCAAATTTTAAAAGGAAGAACTTCATCGGTGGAGAAGACTACTTTGTTATGAGGACAATTGTGAAGCATTTTGCAATATGTTGTCAAAGAATTAAAGTGTTTATTCTTCATTAAGCTTAAATTGATAACTGATTAATAAAAAGTACAAAAACTAATTCTTACTAAGTACTTAAAATGTATCAAGCTCTAAGCTCTGCTCTCTATATGGATTGTCTCGTTAAACCCACAACAGCAATGCACAGGGTGTCCCCTTACCATTATCATCCTCTTTGCTTAATTGAGGAAACTAGAGAGGAAGAAGTTAGGTGAATTCCTTGAGGTCATACAGAATTAAAATTTTATTTCATCTAACTGTAGACCCTATGTTTTTTATTATTTGGCCATCATTCTCTCTCATTTTTCTATGTTCCAAACATAGCTGGGTTGGAGCATCCAGGAATTCTAATAAAACAAATGTGTGCTTGTTCTGGGAGTTTGTGCACATGTGGTGTGTATTTGGGTGGAGTGTGTGTGTGTGTGTGTGTGTTTCCATAAATCCTACAGTTTTCTACCTACCTAAATCAATCCTTCCTGTCAAGACCCTGTAGGATCACTTTTCTTCTGTATGAGTTTATCCAAAGCAAAAGTAGCCATCTCAAACACCTATCTCTTAAACATGAAGTGTATTACTCATATAGAAAAGGAAAATTATTACAGAGTACCTATATACTAAGCTCAGGTCCCAGCTAGTGCTGTCTCAGAAAACTCGGTTTTTTGAGCTCCTTTCTTTTCTTGCCATTGTTGTACAGTTCTTGTCCATCCTCCTGGCCTCTGGAGTCCACTCGAGTATGGCTGCTGCATGGGTCTGATGTCTACATGGGTAGCCCAGGCCAGGCTGGATTGCTATCTGCTTCAAGGCTCCACCTTTCCTTCTGAGATCACAGCCTATAGTGTGGAACAGGGCACCTTCTATCCGCAAACCCAATAATCTCATGAAAAACATGAGTCTTCCATTCCTTCCAGGTCTACCGCCATCCTGTGCAGCACTTTGTACAAATTAGGAAAAGGTCATCCTTCCACTGGCAAGCAAAGTCCTGCATGCTGGTATACCAGAAGTGGGGAGCACAGGTCAGATTCCGTCACCAGGGGTCTGTCCTTGTGCAGTAATCACCTTACACGAACATATGCCACAGCTACCCACGCAGACGAAAGCAGCCACAAAGATGAGAACCTCGAGTCTTAGATGCTTTATATTTCTGGTTAACAACGATATTCAGCAGCAATACCTCATAGTTAGAAGAGCCGTAAGTGGAAAATATGAAACCGGGCTGGTTGATGGAAATATTTGGAGGAAAAAAATAGAATTTGCTTCCTGCTAGTCCTCCTGCCCATGTCTAGCAAGGGCATTCCATTTTTAGATGTTTTATTCTTCCTCTAGCTTAATGGTTCTCAACTTTGGCTGCCTATCAGAATCACCTGGAGAACTTGGACAACAACTGATCTTCAGGCTCAAGGCCAGAGTGGTCAGATCAGAAGCCCGGAGGGTAGGACCAGGAATGGAGTGTTTTAAGTGTTCCAGGTGATTCCAAGGAGCAAAGTTGAGAGTCACTGCTGATACGAATAAATAATTGAGCTGTGAGGTAGTGCAAGGATATCTGCTCCCTTCCTTCAAGCCATACCTCACTGTAATGAGTTCGTATGACTTCCATTATTTAAAACGTAAAAGGTTCGCTTTATTATTTCAAAAAACTTAGCTATAGAATTCAACTCAAGTCAGTTAATTATCTTTCTTCCACAAGATTATCAAAATGGTTAAATCTAGGATATTGCTATCAATTAAACAATGTATTTTAGCTATATCATTTTTTTTTCCTAGAAAGTTCTAGCAGAGGAGCAGCAAATGAATATCACCTGGGTAAAAAGTACAGCTTTTCACAACATGAACATTCCTGAAGAAATTATTAGGCTTAAAACAGCCTTTTTTTTTTAAACCTCTAACTATAATAATTACCAAAAAGAAAGAAGAAAGTTTAGCACCAAATCAATAAATAGTTCCCTTTGAGAAATAACTTTTTAATAATTCATAAGCGATCCATCTGCAGAAGATATAATGGTACAAATAACAATGCCATCGGTGGGCCTCAATACTATCATAGTATATCAGCAAACCACAGTTAACAGAACAAATATTTTTGGCTATAGAGAGGTAGGCTCTCCAAACACAAATTAATCTCCTTAATGGATTTTCCTTACCTTCATGAAAAATGCATTATGGGCTCTTAAGTCACACTCAACACATTGTTAGGGTTTTATATGATGTGGGGTTGGCACAAAGATGATTTTTCTTTCACACTGTGGGTAAAAAAAACAATGAGCTGGGTGGTTTGGAGCCAGACTATTTAATCACTAGGCCAAGGCCGGTTACTAAGAGAAGCTGTATTATTCTTAAGCTCCGTCTTTCTGCAAAAGCCCCTTAAAGTTTGTTGAGAGGTAAAAAGAAATTGTATTAATGGGCTTAACATTTGTGAAATTGTACAAGTATCAAAAAACGTCTCCCAGCTGACCTCTTTATTAATTGTCCTGATTTTTTAAAAAGGTGAATAAAGCAAAATTATCCCAACACAACTGCAATTGCTTCTGTTCATGCCTTTCTTTTATAATTTTAATTATTTCTAGGTGGCATTTCCGACGCATGCAGTTACTGACGGAGATGTAATAAGAGGGTGCACATTTACTGGGGACTGAATGGGCACAGGAACCAGGTCACACACATTAAGTAACTAAGTTTACGCTGCTTCGGGTCCATCAAGAAGGGCAAAGACACGTCACTGCCATGCTCCTCAGAGTGTTAACTGGACTTGGTAAGGCTATGGAGAGGGCGATGTGTGGCACTCCAGAAGCGTGAAGGCCACGGTCAAGTTTTACGGCCCCACCTGCCTTGTCTCGTCTTTAGCTTTCTCAGCTTCAGTGTGTAAAACTTTCCAAACTACTGAGTTTGATTTTCTTCTAAGAAGAGGTCAACAATCAGCCTTCACATGGTTCAGACTAGCTGACATGGATCAGAGCTGACCCCATGCCCTGGAAGTCAACGTAACCTTTCCTGGGAGAAATCACCTGGTGGCGGAACCACGAGGTGACAGCATTGTTACAGCTGTGCAGAACATGGCCCGCAGCTCCAGATCGTTCTACCGCCTGGCAGTGCTGTGGCTAAGCATCTGGTTGGAAAAATCCTCGAGAGCCGTGTCGAGGATTCCTAGGATGCATGAATTTTAAGCGAAGTGTTTCCCAAATACATCACACAAAGAAACCGCATTACCTAGGTATTTGGGGGTGTCAGCCTGTGATATGAGTATATTTCATCACAAAACTAAGCGAAGAAGAGTTAAGAGGGCATTTCAAAATTTTCTAAGCATCAACTGAGTAACGGAGTCAGAACAATCATGTTCCAGTTAAAGAGGTAATTTCAAGTAGGGCGGACCCCTGGGACGATGGCTCTGAGAGTCATCGTTTTAGCGTCCTAAAGCCCGAACGCATTTTTTCAATTAACCGTGTGCAGCAACCCACGCATTTTCTGAGAGTTTATCGTTGAACTCTTGACTCAAGCAAAATCTAATGTGTGGAAGGGCCCTCATTTCCCAAATTTCACAGTTAATAACTTTTCCAGTTCAGAGGCTAAAAGTCTATGCTCCTTTTTATGGTGAACTAAGTTAGTAAAATAAAGCATTTTATCTCACAAACACCAGCCTAATTGTTAACTGATTTTATTTTCCAAATGAATATATGATAATATAGAAACCAAGTAAGCCTTTATTCTTCTTACAATTGCTCCACTCCAATCTATTGTTCCCAGAAGTGACATAAATTAGGTCATGCAAATTTCTTGCTTACAAAAAAAGAAAAATTGGGGCCATGTGGGAGGCTCAGTCAGTTAAGCCTCAGACTCTTTGTTTCCATGCAGGTCATGATCTCATGGATTGTGAGAGTCCGATTTTGGGGTCCCAGCTCAGCCCCAGGTCTGCTTGAAGTTTCTCTCTCTCCCTCTCCCTCTGCCACTCCCCCCTGCCTTTTCTCAATCTCTCTCTCAAATAAATAAATAAATCTAAAAAAAAAAAAAAAACAGTTGACCATAGAGTTGAGGGTCCTTTTCTGGGCTCTCTATTCTGTTCCATTGATCTATGTGTCTGTTTTTGTGCCAGTAGCATATTGTCTTGATGACTACAGCTTTGTAATACAGCTTGAAGTCCAGGATTGTGATTCTAACAGCTCTGATTTTCTATTTCAACAGTCCTTTAGCTAATCAGGGTCTTTCCTGGGTCCATACAAATGTTAGAATTGTTTGTTCCAGCTGTGTGAAAATTGGGGATGGTATTTTGATAGGCATTCTTTGAATGTGGAGATTGCTTTGGGTAGCATGGACATTTTAACAATATGAGCATGGAATGTTTCTCAATTTCTTTGTGTCTTCTTCAATCTCTTTCATAAGTGTTCTATAGTTTTCATAGTACAGATCTTTTACTTCTTTGCTTTGGTTTATTCCTAGGTATCTTATGGGTTTTGGTGCAATTTGTAAATGGGATCGACTCCTTCATTTCACTTTCTTCTGTCTCATTGTTAGTGTATAGAAATGCAACTGACTTCTGTGCATTGATTTTATATCCTGCCACTTTGCTGAATTCCTGTATGAGTTCTGGCAATTTTGGGGGTGGCGTCTTTTGGGTTTTCAACATAGAGTGTCATGTCATCTGTGAAGAGTGAGCGTTTGACTTCTTCTTTGCTGATTTGGATGCCTTTTATTTCTTGTTGCTGTCTGATTGCTGAGGCTGGGACTTCTAGTACTATGTTGAACAGCAGTGGTGAGACTGGACATCCCTGTCTTGTTCCTGACCTTAGGGGAAAAGCTCTCAGTTTTTCCCCATTGAGGATGATATTCTCTGTGGGTTTTTTGTAAATAGCTTTTATGCTAGTAAGTTATGTCCCCGCTATACCTACACTGTAAGAGTTTTTATCAAGAAAGAAAGAATGAAATCTTGCCTTTTGCAATGACCTGGATAGAACTAGAGGATATTATGCTAAATGAAATAAGCAGTCAGAGAAAGACAAATGTCATATGATTTCACTCGTGTGTGGAATTTAAGAAACAAAACAGATGAACATAGGAGAAGAGAAAGAAAAATAAAATAAGACAAAATCACAGAGGGAGACAAACCGTAAGAGACTCTTAACCCTAGGAAACAAACTGAGAGTTGCTGGAAAGGAGAGGGTGGTGGGAAGGGGTAACTGGGTGACGGGCATTAAGGAAGGCACATGATGTTATATAAGCACTGGATGTTATATACAACTGATGAGTTAGTAAACTCTATCTCTGAAACTAATAAAAAAATAAAAAGAAAAGAAAAATTCAAGAATTTTTCATGGTGTTAATAATAAATCCACACTTTATAAAGAACCCTAAACAACTGAGAAGAACTGATCTCTGCCTCACTGTCAACCTCTGCTTGTGCCACCGTTCACTCCTCAATCTCAGATCATCAGCTGAAAAATGGTCACCAAACATCCAGCCTGATCCCAGGAACTTGTGAATCTATCAGCAGACATGTAAATGGAACTTTGAAAATGTGATAAAATTAAGGATCTTGAGATGGGTGGTTACCCTGGATTATCCCATTGGGCCCAATATAATCACATATACTTCTAGAAGAGGGAGGCACAAGGATCAGAGTTGGAGAGAGATGTAAGGACAGAAGCAGATCTCAGTGAGTGGAGAAGATGCTATGATGCTGGCTTTGAGGGTGGAAGAAGGGGCCACAAGCCAAGGACGACAAGAGGCCTCCAATGCTGGCAAAGGCAAGGAAATGAGTTCTCCCCTAGACAGTCTAGAAGTAATTCAGGCCAGCTGACACCTTGATCTTAGCCCAGCGAAACTGACCTCCAAAGATGTATGCTAATAAGCTTATGGTGTATTGAGCCCCTACCTGTGTGGTCATTTGTAATGGCAGTAATAGGAAATGAATATAGGCATGTTGCCTTCTTTCATCTTCTAACAAACACAAAACCTCCCTGACTCAGAGATTTGCAGTTTCTCTACACTCCAAGCTGTATCAAGGAGAGTTTCCATCTCTTCTTCATCTTTGTCTCCTGAATAAACAAGGCACTGAATAAATATTTGTTAAATAAATGCATGATTGGATGAGAATGTTAGAAGGTAAATATACTGACTTGGAACTGGTTCAACAGTGTGGTTTTTCTTGTTTCACACAGGATTGATTAGAAAAGTATAAGCAAGGAACTACTACTATGTATGTACCCGGGGTATAGGATTCGCTGGAAGCTTTCTCAGCTTTCACTCTCCTCACTTTGTTTCCATACAGAATGTTCTCTATAGAAAGGAAAATGAAAGCAATGGGAGATGAGTCATCCATCTTTCTCCAAAAGTGCTAATTTAGATCCTGATTACTGCAAACACAAGCCACCCACCCATACTACTAACCATGATATCAGCAACTGCTGAGCTCTCAGAGGATTGGAGAGGTCATTATTCTATCAGATACAGCTCTGACAAGGGAAAATAGTACACGAAGGAATTACTTCATGTTTTTCAGATGTGCTCCAAACTGATCCCAATTGGTTTTAAGACCAACTGACCAACTTGTGCCATGGGCCTTCTCTTACACCTACTCCTATAATCTTATAATATCTGATAAATAACTTCCTGTTGCTCAATTAGTTCCATCAGACAACATATTGGCCTTCTTTATTCATTTTCCATCCAACATTCTTTGTGGAAAATTTGCTAGCACATGCTATCACTACCGGAAGGTGATGAATTTGAACTTGTCTCATTTACAAACCGTATTTTAATATATCCAAGTACGAACGCCCATATGGAAATGCATATGCCATTCCTTTCTATGCAGTACATTAGGGGGAGCCAAGCTTTTAGATCTTGAATATTTATTATTAAATCTCTTGACATGTAACTTTCATTTGCCCTTGTTTTTTGAACAGTGATGTTAAAGTTTCACTTGATTATTTTTAAAAGGTGAATTATATTTGGTGCAAAGAAACAATTTTAACATTTAAATACATTTTTGAATGATGTTTGACTGGTCAAGCCGTATCATTTTACTTGATAAGTATTATACCAGATTTAAAAGTGTAGAATTTTTTTTTCTTTCACAATCACATCATATTTCTTCTTTTGAAAAGAATGCTTTTATATCAACTTAAAATTTTATGAAAAAATGTTGTTTGTTTTTATCTAGTTTGAAAATATTTTATATTTATTTAAGTTACACTGTACTATTTCTAATTAACGAACTAAAAGTTAGGACTCATTTTCTTCACGATTATTTATGGACACCATCATAAAATTATTATAAAACTCCAGAACCTCTCTTTGCTTGGTTTAGTCTTACAAAAATAATATTTTTACAGAAAGTCCCCATTTAAAAATAAGATACTGTAATCTTTTTAGATTATTTTCTATTAAAGAGATCGTGGATATTTCATATTGATTTTTTTGATAAGGGAAAATGACTATAAAACCACAACACAAAATAAAATAACAAACAACTCAAATCTAGGCTTTTCTACCTAAGGAGGGAAATGATAAAGGACAGTGAACTAGCGTTTTCTTTGAGTAGCTTCATGAGAGTCACAGGACCATAGAGAACTCTTATTATTAAAGAAAAAATACTCATCCCCACAAAAGTTATAATGAATAAACTTTTGCTGAGCATTCAAGATTAGCCGTGGTTATCCCTGGACTACAAAACATTTAATGGATTTTCAGTTCTGTTTTGAATTTTTTTCTATGCTCCATCAGTGTTGTGCAGAATGTCAGGTTTCCTTCACCTTTATTTTCTTTTTCCTTAGAAACCCTTGGAACTTTCTAAATTGTTCAGAAGAAGAAAATACTACATCTCTCTACCAGAAGTCTAGTTTAGTTGAAGATACTTGAATCCAAAACCTGCAAAGATTGTAGAAAATGCATAACCATTCATTTTAAAGTTATCTAGTTAAGCTATACGACTCTGGCTAACTCAAATTATATCCATGCCTTGGAAATAAAATAGGAGATTCATTTGCCACTAAACGAGGGGGAAAGAAAGATTAACTGACATCAGCATTGAATTTTATCTTTTCCCCCAAGTTTTTAGATTTATTTATTTGAGAGAGAGTGAGAAAGGACTCAAGCGGGAGGGGCAGAGGGAGAGAAAGAGAGAGTCTTATGGAGACTCTGCGCTGAGCATGGAGCCCACCTGGTGCTCGATCTCATGACCTGAGCCAAAACCAAGAGTCAGAGGCTTAACCGATTGTGCTACTCAGGTGTCCCAGCCCCCCAATTTTTTTAAAAAGTAGGCAGAGACGAGTTAATCAAAATATTCTGAAGTCACTCTTTTGGAGAAGTTTTGTTCCAAGCCTTTTTTGATGCCTTGATGTCCCTGGCCTTTTATTTTATTTTATTTGGTGCAAAAAAAAAGTGGTTTTATTAAAGCACAGGGACAGGACCTGTGGGCAGAAAAAGCTGGCATCCCTGACCTTTTAAATAACAAAATTAATTAGCAAATTTAAATTTTATTTTATTGAAACCAGAATATCTGCTCTCAGATTTTCTGGATCATTGCTGATTGTTCCGCCCTTTGGTGAGAGTCACTGGGGAAATTTATATCTCAGCGAAAGAAAATTCTGTAATTTTGATTCTGTTATTGATTAAAAAACTGAGCAATATGAGAATCAGGAGAAAGCAGAAACGTCTACAGGGAACCTTAAGTCGCTTGGTTTGTCTGAATTAACTGTTAACCTCAGACAAGCAGTTTGTCTTGCTTCAGCTTGAGTTTACTTACTAAATTTAGGAGTTTCAAGCATTATTACTGCATATACAACATAGGCAGCTAATTACCCTCTGTTGAATATTTTAATATGTTCCTCTGTAATACAGTTTTTAATGATAGAGAATAAATTAAACTTGTATTACAAGGAGAAGGAGAATCTACAAACTGGTGCCTCTTAATTGTTACCAAAGGAAAAGTAACAACAACGCATGAATTCAGAGGGAGTATTAATAATTCAATCAACAGATGGCTAAGTGTACCTCTGAAAAACACAGACAAATTCGTTCTAACTTGCTCTCATCTACTGGGAGATAGAAGCAGAATTATGACTTTCTATCTTAAAATATTTACATTACTATGTGCCAAAATATTTTAATGAAATAATCCGATACAAGTAATAAGAGTTTAAAGGATTTTCTGCGATTTCTACAACGATTAATATCTTCACGGCAATTTACTTCCAAGAATATTTCACGCTATTAAACTTGAAGTTCATAATTATTCAAGCCTTTGTTTCATGAGCTTCTCTGTCTTCGTCAGCTTTCAATAGGTTACGCTACAGTAACAAATTGCCCAGTATTTCAATGGCTCACAACCAAAAAGGTTTATTTCTCACTCATGTCAATGTTCATTGCAGCTCTTCTCCTTATGCTCACCATCCCGATATCCAGGTGGAAAGGGCATCCTCTATCTCACATAAGCTGCTTGTACATGTGCTCAGAAATGTCATATATTACACATTCACCTTTCATTGGCAAACGGAATTTACATGGCCAAGCCTGATGTCAGTAAGATGAGAAACAAAATTTTCCTACAGGAGTAATCCCTGCAAGAAGATGCAGCAAAAACTTTGTTGATAATCTAATCAATTCCAGAATTATTTTTCTAAAATCAATTTATAAGACTGATATATAAATGTATGAAACAGTCCTGAAACCAAGTTCTTAAGACTTGCAGAAAGACTTTGAGAAGACACGACAGAAAAATGAGGAACTATTACAACTGATTATAAAATATGCTGCCACATATTTACATATTTCTTAATCTGGCTAAAGGGAAGAACAATCTGATATTATCACTTAAATATCTTTCATGAAAGGATGGGTATTTTTAGTAGATTGTTCTGCTTTTAGGTCTGATCTAAGACTTATATGGCCATATCAAAAAATTGTAGAGAGAATTAGTTCACATTCTATTCTGAATGTTTCATCAGTAACATGGAGAAATGCATTGATAAATATATAAATAAATCTATATATCATGTATCAATGAGATGAAAAGTTTTGGAAATAAGTTTAATAATATGGCTGCCCATCATTGCACACAAAGAGATAGTGATAAGAAATCTTTATATTAAACCCATATTTTCATCCTAGGAGCGGGCTCCTTTAGAATCATTGGCAATAGTTTAAGAGCAGCTCACAGTTTACTAAATACCACAGCAATGTTAGAGCAGAAAGATATTGCTCCAACTATGAAGTCATCCATAGAGCTCACCTATTCATCACCCAAAGCAATCAAGACTAGCTGCAAGCCAAAGAAGTGGAGTTGGCAACTGGTTGTTGCTTAAGTCAGAACATGACCGCAGAAGCTAACTCCCAATGCCTGAGAGATGTTTTCTGACTCTTTAAACTCACAAGAAGAGTAAAATTTATTCATGTTTTCACTGATGTTGCATCATATACAACAAAATCATTTTACTACTTGTTCTCCATGTTATATCCTATCTCCACCAGCTTTATTTCTTGCCTGAGGATACTAGGCCTTAATTATATTCTCTAGTCAAAAACAGAAAGAAAAAAAAATACAGTAACTACATCTCAGAATATCTTCTCCCGGCATTTCAGGACCATGTATTATATAACTTGAAAGGTAGAATTCACTAAAATCATATTGTACATTTTTGTATTAGCCTCTATTCTTAACACCAAAAACTGAAAACAAATAATATGGTTCATTATTTTAAAGCAAATTCTAATGCAATTTCTTACATTTTTCTCTTTTCCATTAAGAAGTGATTTATCTAGGCTTCAGAAATATTGAGAAGAAAGAACGCACCCATGAAAGGACGGAGGGCTGAAATAACGCACCTGTGCGACAATCCTGAACATATTTGCGTTTGGCTTTACAGTCTGCATATGTAGTTTCCCACATTCTATTTAATGAAATCTCTCAATCATTACGAGAATTGAAGACACTGTCATTCAGAAAACTTGAACAATTTGATATGGTGTCAATATAATTTTTAAAAGATATGAGATGAGACCAAAGTTCAAGTTGAGAGTTTGCCCCCAGACCTCAAGAGGCTGTGTTGGGTGCAACAGGGGTTCAGTGGGCAGTGTGCAGGGAACACACCTCACACACCCCCAGCCTCCTCAATCCTCCTGTGCCGTTACACACACCCAAGACAGAAGCTTCAGTGGGAGAATTCTGGCATTTTTTGTTGATATGTTTTGTATATTGTGTTTCAAATATCATTTGAGCCAAGTGTTTTCCTTCTTTCTTCACCATCGGTGGGCTTTTTAGGTGTCGTTGAAACTGCTGAGAAACATCAGTGGACTAACCTGTAGCCAGGAGGACATGAGAACAAAGTAACACACGAGTATGCCTGTAATCAAGTAGGGGAGAGAGAGACGAGCATTCCAGTTCAACACTGTGGTAGCATTCTAAAAGTCATAGACGATAAGTGCTGCTTTGTAGTTAGAAACCCAACTGCCACTGATGTTAATATACGGTGACATTTTAAATTTGTAGACATTGGTCCTAAGGACACCCAGGATTTTATAATGACACAGTTCCCTCAATGAGTATGCTCTCTAATAAATAAAGTTTTGTTTGTTTCTTTGTTTCTAGGCCACAGTATTTTCACTGGAATATCCTTTCTTCCTTAAAAGGAAGGAGACTGCACAATGTAATTCATAGAACTCACAGAAACAGGAAAAAAAATGTAAAAACGGAAGTCAGCTAACGCTATTGTAGAGTTCGATCCCGGTAACCCTGGATGGTGTGGCTTCTGAAGAGGAGTTTCTAACGTGGGCTTCACAGTATCATCCAGCATTGCGTAAGTGGCAACTAAATCAAAATAGGTACTTTTAAGTATGAAAAATGTGTAACTCTTACTAATTTTTCTTTTTTGTGACTTGCTTGAAACTGTTCCTTGTCTTTCTTCAGCACGTTTCTATTCCTTAGAACTTATTTGTAAAATCTGGAATATTGTAAGAGGAAAACCATTTTAGAAAATTAAAACGAACTTTTCTAAGGCGTTGTTATTTACCTAATTAGTGTAAAGAACTTCAGGAAGCCTTTTCGGTCTTCAGAGTGCCACTACCTTGTTTTTATAATGTATTCCTACAGCAATGCTTATTAAAAAATCAGCGTTCTTAAGTTTTAAAGGTTAAGTTAAAGGCTAAATTTTTTAGTGATGACCATGTTTTCATAAAATACCTCAAGGAAAAGACAAGGCATTATAAATGTATGAGTAATTCATTATTGTATGTATTTTTTACTGTTTAGAAAATGTCTTATAAACCATTTGAGACTTGATATTTCAGAGAAGATTCATCTGTAGAGTTTATTTTTAAAAGTTAATTATTTATTTGAGAGAGAGAGAGGCATACAAGTTGGTGAGGGGAGCAGAGGAACAGGGAGAATCTCAAGCAGACTCCTCGCCGAGCGCAGAGCCTGATGCAGGGCTTGATGTCAGGACCCACAGGAGCGTGACCTGAACCAAAAGCATGAGCCAGACGCAACCAGTTGGGCCACCCAGGCACCCTGGCTTTTGTTTTAGTAGTCATTATGGTATTTCTTTTTGTCCCAATTTTATCCAGCTCTAACTGACATGTAACATCGCCTTGTTTAAGTGGTACAACTGTTTGGTACATGTGCATATTGTGAAATGATCACCACAGTGAGTTTAGTTAATATCCATCACTTCACATATTTACACATTTTTTTTCTTGTGTCCAGAACTTTTAAGAGCTACTTTCTTAGCAACTTTGAAATCTACACAGTACCTATAACTATAGCCACCAGGCTGCACCTTCCATCCCCCAGACTCCTTTACCTTATAACGGGAAGTCTGTAAGTTTTGACCCCCTTCCCTCATTTCCCCCACCCCCTGCCCTTGCCTCTGGCAAACACCACTATTCTCTGTTTCCATTTCTTTCTTTTTTTTTTTTCTCAGTTCCACATGTAAATGAGATCATGCAGTATTTGTCGTTCTGTCTGACTTATTTCACCGGAAGCTTTTTCAGAGTTCTATTATTTCGCAATAATAATTGATGAGCAGTAATCTCATACGTGCCATTCTTTACAAGAGCAGTGACCCACCCGGAGACCATGTGCTGATTTATAGCTCTGGTACTTGAGACTGGCTGCTCTAGAAAGCATTGTGATAACTGAACTGGCTTCTCGTTTAGGCCTCTACTGCAGCTTCTCGGGCTGCCACCTGCAAGGAAAAACCAATTCATTTCAATATAAGAGAAGCCGTAGATTTAGGAAGGTGAAACAAGGCGTCCGCAAGGGCTTTCTGAAGAGACTATACTTTTGACGAGAGATATTTAAAAATTTGCACTCATTACCTCAAGTCTAATTACGAGTACTGACCGCGATATAGCACAGTTGCCCATTCAGTATCCTAGGTTACAGACCCTTTAGATTGTCCACCTAGAACCTTGTCTTTGGAGGCTCATAATGATATCAGAAAGGTCTCTCAAATTTGTTTGCCCGTTTCGTGGATTAAAAAGCTTCTACTTTTATACTAAGAATATTAAAAGATTAGTTAGTTGTCTTTTCTACTCATTTGACTAGAGGTTGGATCAGATTCCACCCGTCTGACGATAGAAACAACCAGCCTCGGGATTAGAATCCTTACGGACGCTGCCCCAAAATTCCGGAGAAGAATGATCTGCTTCATCCTCACCATCGACAGTTCCGTGTGAGCACTTTATGTTGTAAGCGCTTTACATGCACTAATCCATTTAATCTTCACATCACCTTCTAAGTAGGTGTAACTACCATCCTCATACTCGTGGAGGAACAGCAAAGAAGTAATGGCGGAAGCTCGGTGGTTCAGGATCGGCATCTCAGGCAAAAAGACATAAGGGGAAAGAGCCAGCTATGTAAGCCATGCCGTGGGAAAGCGTGGCAAAGGCACACCATGTTAAGAACGGTGGGCAAAAGTGAAAGCGTGCTAACCAGGAGAAAACCTCGACTAATGTGAGAGGTGTTGGCATACTTAGTAGTAAAGTTGACTTTTAACTCAGAGGAACCTGGGTATAAATTTCAGTTTTACTCTTCATCAGTTACATGACTTTGAACAAAGCCTTAACCCTCCATTTACTCATATGCAAATCAGAGAATAAAATTATGGTAGTTGTGAGACAAATGAAATCAACTAATTAAATAATGTACATAAGTTGCTTAGCAAGGCTTTTTTTTTTTTAAGATTTATTTATTTAAGAAAGAGAGAGTGTGAATGGGGGGAGGGGCAGAGAGAGAGGGCGAGAAGCTCCAGTAGGCTCCCAGCTGAGCACAGAGCCCAAGCGGGGACTCGATTTCACAACTCTGAGATCATGACCTGAGTGGAAACCAAGAGTCAGATGTTCAACAGACTGAGCCACCCAGACACCCCAATTTTTTTGATGGGCTTCTCCATACATTGTTCTTTATTTTTAGCTTTTTGATGTCATATTTTCTTTACAACTTCTTTAATATGGGTTCCTGATTTCCAGTAACATTCACCATTGTCAGATTCAAATTCTAACATCATTAGTTTTCTTTTGTTTTTTAAAGATTTTATTTATTTATTTGACAGAGACAGCCAGCGAGAGAGGGAACACAAGCAGAGGGAGTGGGAGAGGAAGAAACAGGCTCCCAGCGGAAGAGCCTGATGTGGGGCTTGATCCCATAACGCTGGGATCATGCCCTGAGCCGAAGGCAGATGCTTAAGGACTGCGCCCCCCAGGCGCCCCCTTACATCATTAGTTTTAGCACAACAATTCCTGGCTCAACGTTTCTAAAATGACTAAAATTTAATGCCAAAAATGGCACTCTGGTATTTCACCCTTTCCACATTTTATCATCATAAACTGGAAGAAAACACTCCAAATGGGGTTAATAAGTCTATTTAGAGAAGCATTAACTCCACCAGTTATTAACTGGGACTTTGAGCAAGTCTCTTTCTCTCCATTTTCCTCTTAGTAAAATGTGACAATCATTCTTGATCAACGCCACAGGTGTGATATAATGTTCAAATTAGAAAACTCATTGGAAGATTCTTTGAAATCTGAAAGGGAGTATACACATATAAGATAGGAGGAGAAAAAGAGTAAAATTTGAAATCCAGTTCATACCTAGCTCAAATCCTAGCTCTGGCCCTTATCAGCCTGTGGCAATTAGGAGTCATTTATCCCTTTGATCCTCAGCATTTATAGCTAAATTTGGGGAGAATAATAGCTAATTTCAAAGGACTAAATCTTACTGCCAAATATATATTTTTTAATTTTGACAGAAGTCTATCCCACCTATAAATCAAGTTGTCCCTAGGACTTGGATGTCGTCTTGTGGCGCCCTCTTACCAGTATGACCAGCACGAACCAACATATAATACACGAAGAACAAAAACAGAAACAAAGAAAACAAAATAAAAGCAGGTAGAGTAGTGATCACTATTCACCAAAATTTTGTCACTATCTACCCTGATTCTAATAGGGTCCTGATGCTAAAGGAAGGAGATTCATTGGAGTCTTAAAATCAAAGTGGAGGGGAGATACTTTGGTAGTCCATGACGATTCAATTATGTAGCACAATTATGAAAAATGAAAATTTGTTTAGCATGACACGATTTCACTGCATTACAATTGTGTAGAGAATGGATGACAGCAAGGCCTAGGCAGCTGTCATAAGCTGGGATGAAACGCGTGGGCTGCCAGCAGCGAGGGCAAGCATCAAACACTGGCTTGGCCGTGGACTTCAGAGAAATAAGAAGAGCTGACAAGCCAGCCTGGTTTGAAGCAGGAAGACATTAGTTCACCATTTTAAACCAAAGCATCTGAAATGATGCTGACTGTAAAAGACAGGGTCACGAATGATGATGATAATGACAGTAATTTGACAGATTGAAGAGTAACGGCTTACGATTGGAGAGCAGAGAAACATCATAAGGTAAACTGTGGGACAATGTTAACTTATCTAACTATGTTCACATTCGTGCATCTATTGCAATTACTGGGAAGAGATTTATCTCAACTATTGAGCAAACTAAATTACAAAGCAAATTAACCATTAAATATAATTTCATAGGGATATTTTAATTTCATGCATCTTAGAAATTTTGCAATAGGAATCAAGTGTCAGATAATATGTCTTTATTAAGATGGTAAGGTTTGGTGGTGCTGTAACTTACGTAAGTCCAACGCTCAGTGAACACGCAGTGAGTGTGGAAGAGAGATGCTTGCAGTGACGGTTCCCACTGCTCATTCTTCAAAAAACATACACAGAAATAACTGATTCATGAACTCTCTGCTTGTCATGTTTTTTGTAAGCCTAATGCCATAAATCTGTGTCCTCAGATCCTTCTATGTATCTTCTAAGATTAAAAAAAAAATGTTACTTTGAGAGATCAAAGCTATAGATGAGATTAAATGGTCTTGTCAACATTGAGTATAACTTCTCTTTCCCCCTTTCAAGCCCCCCATCCGTTCCCTCACAACAGTGCACACACCCTGGCCCTTTTTGGCTCTGACACAGGATTCTGTGGGTAGTGAGGACTTTGTTCCTTTGCCTCCCTCTGTGTGAGACTGCCCCTAGCTGTTCACTCTCTCAGTCGCTGTTGCAATGGTCAACCATCCGATCGGGGACTTCACAGTCTCATCACATCCTCTTAGAACTAAGAAAACACTCAGCACACTGACGCAAAGTCATGCCTTTTATTTATTTATTATTTTTTAAAAGATTTTATTTATTTATTTGACAGAAAGAGAGACAGCCAGCGAGAGAGGGAACACAAGCAGGGGGAGTGGGAGAGGAAGAAGCAGGCTCCCAGTGGAGAAGCCGGATGTGGGGCTCGATCCCAGAACCCCGAGATCACACCCTGTGCCAAAGGCAGATGCTTAACGACTGAGCCACCCAGGCACCCCAAAGTCATTCCTTTTAAACCCTTACTTCGAGAAGAGTAGAATATTTCCTCAAATCTCAACAGTATTGAATTGTCAAAAATACTCAAGAAGTCTCAATTTTGAAAAAGGTCACAATCCTCTAGGTATGTATAAATATGTTTCTGTATGTGATAGCAAAGCGTGGTACTCGTAAGACACCATACCTAAGTTGTTAGGACTACTGCTTTTATTTCCTTTTTAAACTGATCTTGTTTGTGTACTGATTTTTTATAATGATTTTAATTTTTAATATTCAGTCCCATTTACCACAAACTCAGCAAAACATGCTGGTTCTGGATCACCTTACATACTTTTTACTGGGGATGACACCAAATTTTGTGAAAAAGTATAATCCTGAAAACAAATGAACTAGTTTCAAAACAAGTGGCGTATAATAGAACAAAGTTGATGATAACTCAGGGCAATCACTTTCAAAACCAGGGATATTAACTAAGTCTAACCTAAATAGTGTAAGAACTACTAAAAAATATTAGTAACTTGCCTAAAATTTTCTTTAAAAGTCACTAAACCTATTGGTTTGTTACTCTTGAAAATGCAGTCCCCTTTCAAGGTTCAGGAAGTTATTGAGTTTAGTGAATGTCCAGAAGACTGCACGTGGAACACACACTAATACAAACAGAAATTTTAGGGCACCTGGGTCGCTCAGTCAGTTAAGCATCTGCCCTTGGCTCAGGTCATGATCTCAGGGTCCTAGGACTGAGCCTGGCATCAGCATCCCTGTTCAGCGGGGAGCCTGCTTCTCCCTCTCTCAGCTCATGCTCTCTCTCTGTCTCTCTTAAATAAATAAATACAATCTTTTTTTCAAAAGAAATTTTTTGGAAATACTGAATTTATTCTCTGAAAAGAGAGCTATGCAAATTTTGGAAAAGGGAGAGTTTAGTAACCAACGTTCACAAGTTTCTTGAAGACAAAATCATCTTATTTCCCAGTGCCTGACACACAGTGCTGGACAAATTAAAAACTATACATTACCAAGACTCACTTACAGGCTAATTTATAGGGAATAGTCACGCTTTTAGTTTGTAAATATCTGTTTATAAGTGCATTAAATGCAGAGTGGCCAGGGATTGTGCCTTAATTTGGACAGAAAGCTGCCTATAAATTGTAGATAATTGACTTTGCTACTTGAAAATCTGTTGGACTCATTCTGTTCTTGATCTGAAGTTGTATAAATTAAGAAGATTTCAAATGCAAATGTACTTATTTTCTATCTTTTAATACTGACAGCCCAAACCGTCCTCTATCAGAGAACACTACTATACACTCACTGTCTAAAAACTTAAAAGAAAAAAACCTGATTTGGATTCACTCTCCAGATCCGTGTATTACTGTGTGCAGCATCTGCTGTCATCAGCTTTTTGTGCGGATTAGCAGAAATACTTTTAAGACATTAACGGTTTTCTATTGTNAGATGATTGGCAAGTCAAGTTTCTTTTTTTTAAAGATTTATTTGTCTATTTATTTATTTATTTATTTATTTATTTATTTATTTATTTATTTTAGGGAGGGGGAGAGAGTGAGACAGAGAGAGAGAGCATGTGCACGGGGCGAGGGGCACAGGGAGAGGGAGAGAGAGGGAATCTCAAGCGGACCCCACGCCCAGCACAGAGCCGGAAGCGGGGCTCCATCTCACACCCCTGAGATCACGACCTGAGCCGAAACCAAGAGTCGGACGCTCAAGCCACCGACGCAGCCACCCAGGATTCGGGGCTCAGGTTTCTTGATGACAGTTCTGCCAAAGCAAAAGAGGGCAGCCTCTTTTTTTCCATTTCCTTTTCTATCCAAAGCCATTTCCCAAATTTATCGGTTTCCCATGAAGAGTCCCTCTCATCATCTGACTTTCTGACTAGAATTACCCCGGATTTAATACACGATAACTTTCTTTCCTTTAAACTCACGGCTGTAAAGGAATTAACCCATTTCTGGGGTAAGTTATGCTGCCCTCATTGTCTTACTCATATTGCTTTTCTGAAGAGCTAGTTCCCTACATGTATTACTTTAGACTTCAAAGTCCAGTATCAGTAACTCTGTTTCTGGCAGCTCTCTGGCTTTAGACTGTGTGAGTAGAGTAAGAAAAGGATGATCTGAGTGAGCAGACTGCTCTAGCAAAATGGAATCTTATTTTGATCAACGTCTGTACCATACACAATATGGTTTCAATTTGAAATAGGGAACTCGGTGACATTGCCAAAGAACTTAGTACATCACTGGTTATTTTATTTGGGCTAAAATGGTACACAGATTAAGATCCTAACTTTCTGCCAGAATACCATGGTGACTATGCTTTATAGTTTGCAACCTGATTTGGGAGTTTGGTAAATCGATTCATAAACTAATAACATTGGAAGCATTGAGATGGGTCACCTGGAAATTATCTGCCTTTATGCAGTGCATTTTTAAGCATTCCGTGGGTCTTTTTTTTTTTTTAATTATTTATCTTAGTTTTGGAGACTCTTTCACAAATGTTTTCAGTCTATCTACCTTGAATATATCACACATTACATGAGGATTTGAAGAGTCTGTCATTCACTCAGCGTATTGCATTAGTAAGCGCCAAGAGTCCTTAGGTTACTTACTTGATGTCACATTTGTCAGAACTGCCTACATGAATCCTAACATAATTATGAGTCTGACATATGCACACTGTAGAGTACATAAAAAGACTTCCTCCCAGAGTTTTTATGGTAAATGCCAAAAGTATGTCTTTAAATCTTAATCCTACTTCACCACACTTCACTTGGATTTAAAAAAGGTTTATTAGCATTGCAAAGATGGAGCTTAACTGCACTTAATATAGACTCAGTAAGAGACATTTGGACAAGCCTTAGTTACCTTGAATTCAGACATAGATTTATCATTGTGTCTTAGAGATATTTTGTTCACCATCACTCATTCCGCCAATATAAATCTCATTCTGTTTGAAAAATTTTTCTTGCAAATGATCCACTTCAGAAAAATAGAAGTTGAATTTTAAAATAAAAATTTCTGCAACTTTCTAATCAGTAGATATCTGATACTTTGGCCATGTTACTATCTCAGCAATGAGGAAACAGGCTGTCCTATTCCCATACATCCTAACATGCTTCCTGTGAATGTGCCTAGGGTTTGGATCGGTCATCCAGGATAGCATGAATCAATCAGTGTTAGCATAGACATTTATCTCCATTATCCACATCTCTCCTTTTGTCTTCTGGATCTTAGACACCAGTTCAGAGTGAGTGCATAGCCTCATTCTCAGGATTTCCCTTGCATTTAAAGATGCTTTTATTTCACCAGGTAATACACATACATGAAGATTTGCTTCCACAATAATTCTTTCTGGGCCTGTTCTGAATTATTATTCTTACTTTTTACCATTCATCCCTAAGATTCTTGTGGTGCAGTCTTTGCTGATGTGTAGACAAAGATTTGGCCTTTCACTCCCTGGTTGTTCCTCTAACATAGAATGTTCCTCTACTCTGGGCTTCCTCATGCCACTGCCCAGCCTACAGCAGCATTATCCATGAGAGTCCATGGCTTGCTCTTCTGCCTCATTCAGCTTCCTGCTCAAATGTCACCTTTCCAGAAAGGTATTCCTTGACCAACCCACCTAAAATAGCATACACATACAGAAGGGAGGGGGGTAGGGGGTGGGGTAACAGGCTGATGGTATTAAGGAGGGCACATGCTGTGATGAGCACTGGGTATTATACTCAATGAATGAATCATTGAACACTACATCAAAAACTAATGATGTACTATATGCTGGCTAACTGAACATAATAAAAAAATCAACTGAGTAAATTAAAAAAATAAAATAAAATAAAATAAAATAAAATAAAATAAAATAAAATAAGCTACACATTCCCAAATCAATATCTAGTCCTTCCCCTGCTTTAGTTCGCTTTCTAGCACTTGCTTCCACTAGATATCACACTGGATAATTACTACTGCATTTCTGTATTGATTGTCTCTTTTCTTTACTACTATGTAAGTTCCATCAAGGGAGGGGCTTTGTCTGTTTTCTTCACTATTTTATCCCATGATTTAGAAGAGGGCCTGGCATGTAAAGTCACTAATTATTGTTTGTGATTACATGGATTTACCCAGGACACTGACCTTTATATCTCAGTTTATTTCTCTGTTGAAGGAGAATATTGTACTTCATGGTCTTTAGTCCAGAATATATTTATTTGCAACGATTGTCAGAGATACATAAATGATGTTAGGATTGGATTATTGGTATTCATTGTTCACACCAACATTTATTAGAACTTAATGCCTTTTCCCTCATTAACAATAAATGGAAATGTTGAAGTCATTATATCTTTGGCTTATAACTTTTGGGCTGATAAACTGTTAAAACTACTGGCTTGGCTCAGTAATAGTAGCGATATACATTATTAACATTGTGACATTTCACTCAAAGAGTCTTTAAGGAATATTTACTAGATTAATTATAGACTTTAATATTTTATTTCACACTGAAAGCTCTAATAAATGTATGCTAAAATATATTTCATCTCTTGTCTTATTTTTCCTAGGGAAAGGCAAATTTAGTCCTCTTGAAATGCCAGTCCTTTTAAAATTAAATATATGACATAAAATAAACTAGGAAAAAAGTGCATTGTTGGTTATCGATTCAAAATTTTAAAGCCATTTTCACCTTTTATAGATTAATTTTACCATAATGCTGAATCCAAGTAAATAAAAATGGATTTTCATTAAAATAGTGCTTTGTTCTTAGATGGAATGTTTGGAAGTAATAAAGTCACATGGTGATATATTTTGTCTTCCACTGTAAATAAAATATTTATAAGGGGCATAACTCTTAATAGTCTAGGCCAGTTATATTTCGCCTCGACCTCAGTGTTGGTAAACATTGTGATAGTAGCAGGGAAGAGAGAAGTTGTCTCCATTTCTCATTTTGATCTTCATTTCCTTATGATGATTTTAGTGTGTCTGAATAAACTATTGACCATATCAGCCAATTTAGAAATTTCCAGAAACAACCTTGAAGACAACAGCAACAGCAAGAACTAAGTGATCAGAAACCTGGGCCATGCTGCTACTCTAAAGGGACGCATCTCGTGTGGGCGTGGTCACATGCTGCTCCTGACAACGTGCTCACTGAGGCATCTTCACTGTGCACCTGAAAGAAAGCCCCAGAGTGACTGTATTCCAGGCAATCCAATAAACCCTAGCAGGGGCTGAATTACAATTCCGAGGTCATGATTTTAAATGTGAACATGCAGGTCACTACTCACCATTAATTTTGGAGAGTATTACCTTGTCAATTTGCCTATAATCCCTCCCCCACTTCCACCATAGTGCATACTCTGTCACTTCTCTGTTTCAGTAAATTAAATGTTAACCTTCATTTGAAGTGAGACTTGCATTCCACACATTTCCAATTTGTTTTGCTACAAGTATTGTTCTTATTTCAATGGAAAAGATTTCCAAGAAGAACCAAAGACTAGAAATTTCCTTATAAAACTCCTATCGTATTCCTAAACTGGGATTGATTAATCAAGGGGATAGTAATTCTCTATCTCACAAAGAATTCTTAGAGAATTAGAATACAGAATCTTGGCATCAGGTTCGGCCCTCTTAACCCTTAGCTATAATCATGGTTATCATTTTTACTTTTAGCTCTGTTCTCAATTACAGAATTTATATCCTTGAAGACATCTTGAGCTGTTTCAGAGATTTTGAGGGAAAAAAAAGTATCCTGTTTTGAGTTATGCAAAGCAATCAGCATGTTCCCATATTTGGCACATAAATTCATAACACAAAAATTCATAGGGAAATACTAAAACATGTTGGCTCATCACAGGTGACAAAAAAAAAAAAAAAAAAAGAAAATTAGATTAGTGTCTTACACTCAGTCTCCAAACAGCACTGTAGGAAAGTTACAATTTAGATTAAACCCACATTTTATTTCCTATTCTGAAACAAACAAACAAAAATCTCATCATTATTAAATGACAAAATAATTCTGGCATGAATCTCAATCTGTTGGTATTAATTTAAAAATACTATATTTACTAAAAACATTTACATATTTTATGTACTCAAACTTCTCCATATTGTTAAACTCCCTATTCAATATGGCACAGCCAATGTTAGAGGATAATATTCTGAATAAATATTAGTTACGGGGCAGATATTTAATTACAAAAAGTTCTGAGATTGCGAAGTGATTTGCAGAAATTGTATTATTTCAGATGTGATTTTTCATACACAAATGAATCTTGTTCTGGACTAGTCTCTTCTGAATTGTTTCACTCTTGGGTGACTACTTGAAAATAGAGGTTTGTCTTGGCTAGGATAGCATGCAAAATGTGTTTAGAATTTATGCAGCAGAGTGATCAATAAATTAAAGGCAGGTATGTGTAGCAGAGACTTCATTGTCATTCTTCTTACCCACCATCGACTTAGAACATTTTGGGCTGGGTCCTTGGAGAAAATGAGACCCAGACATTTTTCCATAATTAGGTTTAATTCATTGCTGTTCCTATAACTATAAGCCTGGTCTAAAGCTGGCCTTCACTGAACATACTCTGCTGGGAACTTCCAAACATTTATTGCCTGAAGGCTTAAACCAGGTTCGTAACAAAGTTAATCCACAAGATGCAATCTCGTCTAGACTCATTACACCCCAGGGAATTTCAAGAACTCTGACAGGTAGGAATGTATGAAAGTGACCTTAAAATATCTGTTCTGGCAATTATCCACACTTAGGTTTTTTAGATGAAAATGATGTCGCCCATTCACAGTTCACCTTGCCTATTGACAAGTAGAGATTATTCAAGTTGGGCATAAGAGAGTATAGAAAGAAGAAAATTTCACACCACATGATGAATGCAAAGTATTTTAAATAAATATTTTAATTCTATTGTTGGCATTTACAAGTAGAAAGCATACAGTATGTTACAAATATCAAAATGTGAAAAATATGAACGTTACATAAGTAACAAATGTAAAAAAAGTATTTTCTTACCTTCCCTGAAAGTAAGAAAACTTTCAGCATAGGAAAATATCAGTATCAAAAACACAGCTTAGGTGTAAAAAAAAGTTTTTACACTGTATTAAAAAATGATCTATCAAATGGCAGAAAGAAAGAAGAGTTGAAATTTGACTTTATATAAATTATAAAAACTGGGTACTTGGGATAGATCTTAAATGATTGAAAAGTAAGTCCAATCATAGGCTTTCTTTAGGTCAATTCTTTAAAATTTTAAAAGCATAGAACATTTTTCAATAAATAACTTCTAAAAGTGTCTCTGAGAAGTGCTGCTGAGAGCGTCATTCCACAGTAGGAAAGGAGCAGTGTGCTAGGATAATACGCAGTCATTTTGGTCCTAGTGGAAGCCTGATGAAGGTCAGAAGACCGGAACGTTTACAAAAAAAAAAAAAAAGAAAGAAAGAAAAAAGAGAAAAACGATTCAGAAGTTTTAACACAATTTTGTAAGAAAGTTCTAAAGTGCTGAACAAAATGACTTTAGTACCCACTGTCATGTAAAACTTAACTCAAATATCAGACATTTCTGAGCAACATCAAATATGGAATCTATAATTCTGAAAAGTGTTAATACTTAGTCTTTCGTTCAAGGATAGGAGGGTTCTTTCTACACTTTACAAGGATTGCTTAAACCTCAAGGATCTTGCGATGCAAAACATAACAATGATAATACAATGGAAACGATACACATACCCCACTGTGAAAGCACAAATTCATTTCTGCAATGGCAACGGTATTAATTTTAAAAAATCACAAATCAAACATTGGTAAATAAGAAAAAATCTTCCAAACGCTGCATGCCCACATAACTAGTTACAAAATACGATGCATGCAGGAAAATAAATTCAACCAAGCATATTTAAATTAAAGACTTGCGTTGAGTCTGTTTCAGCAGCATCGTGGTTATTATTTTTTAGTTTCCCTCCAACACCAGTCCACACTGGCCTGTTTTGCAAACGGAACCCACCTAAGTCGGCAATCTTACAACGGTTCGAGTGTCCCTTGCTTTTTGATTTTTATGATGCCAGTACGTAAAGTTCACACATACTGCTCTGCTTCCCCATCTTTGGGGACCGGCTTCGTTGTCCCATTCTTGCTTTCTTCGTTTGCTGCTGCTTTTTCTGGGAGAGATGCCAAATCTTTAAAAACATCTACATAATGGCCAAAGCCAGGGCCCCAGTTCAAAAGGTTGTCCCAGTTGAAATTCCCTGCTTGCTGCCCGAGCTTCAAGGGCAGTGTGTTGTCAGCAACCCCTGGTGCTGTCGCCTGTGTGCCCACAGGTCCTCCCTCAGCCCTGCGGCCATGGTATCTTCTAGGCTTCAGTCTGGCTCCGTAATTATCTTCGTCATCTGCATCAGATTCATTGACTTGAGATAATTTGGGCATCCTGGAAGTATACACCATTGGCTTTTCCCTGTCATATTCCATCTCTGAGCAAGTGAAAGACTCATGTGAGTCACTATCAGAAGAAGATTCTGGAGCTGGGATGCCATCCGCTGGGTTCCTCGTTCTGGACAATGGCCTTCTGCAGTCCTCTTCTGAAGAAGACCTTCCATGATCTGCACTGCAGATACTTGGGTTTCTGGGGCGAGGGGTGTTGAGCCTCTCCACCTCTTCAATTGACAGTCCTACCGGAGGAGAAGTTTCCAGAGCAATCTGCCCAATTGGCTGCTTTAAGCGACTTCCTGGTCTAGAACCATGAGAGGCCATGGCCTGAGGACTCTTACTTCTCCTTCCCAGCCTCGTGGCATAGTTGAACATACCAGGTTGGCAGGCATCGCCGTGCATTTCCAAAGTATTTCCATCTCTTACGGGCAGATGCAATTCCCTGGCCGGGCTGTTCCTGTAGAAAGTAGAGGACTTGGAGAACGGGGCTGGGCTGTGGCGAGACAGGGGGTTGGGCGTTGGGCAAGCGGAGTGGCTCAGGGAGCTGGTTCTCAGACCCTGACTGTACGAAGGCTGGTACGTCAAGCTGCTCGCTCCCAAGGGCATGGGCGATTGCCTGGCAAAGCCCAGGGGACTGTGCCTCTGGATGGAAAATTTAGGCGTGTGGCTGCGGAACTGCTTGTAGTGTTGGATGATGTCTGCGTCCGAAGGGGCGATGCTGCTGGCGTTGTCGATGTCGTAATGCTCTATCTCTTGCTCTGGAGAAGCCAAGGGGGCGCTGGGGATGGTTTCTGAGCTGTGGGGAATGTCCGTCTCATCGTAGATGAGGTAGGGGTTTTCCCGCTCAATGATGTCTGGCTTCGGGTTCCCCTCAGGCTGCTTCCTCACAGTCATATCATCCCCGTAGGGGGGGATATTGTCTGGGTCATCAAAAGCAACGTTCTCACTTCCCTTCTTCTTCTTCTCCTTCGGTTTCTTCTCCTCTTTGGGGTTTTTGGTCTTCTTCCCCCTGCACTGGTTACACAGAATCAGGCTGAGCACCAGGAGAGCCAGGACCGTTGCGCAGCTGCCCACGATAGCGGGCACGGCCCACAGGGGCAGGGAGATCTCCTCGGGACCCTGACTCAGAACACAGACGTGCCCTCCAGGACTTCCGGCTTTGCACACTCTCCCCTGAGGACACAGCACCCCGAGGCAGGCCACCACCGTCTCACAGGTCCTCCCCGTGTGGGACTCCGGGCAGCTACAGGTGAAGCCGGAGTGCAGGCCTGGCTCGCAGCTGCCCCCATGCTGGCACGGGTGGGAGGCACAGTCTCCGGGAGGAACGCACTTGTAGGCGTACCACTGATTGATGCACAGTAAGTCGCCCCAGCAGGGGTTGCTGGCACAAATGTTCGGGCCACGACAGCCGATCTTCACGGAGGGATCTGTCTTAGAGATGGAGGCCAAGCTATGCTTCCCGCTGAAAGGAAGACTTTCGCCACCGTACAGCATAGAAGCAATGCAGCCGTCAAAACCTGCAGGGGCGGAAGGAGCAGCGAGGCATTTTAGAGGAAACCAAGGCTTAAAACCCTGCACTGGGGGACTCTGATAAAAAGAAGCCTCCCCATCCCGTCATGAGAGCTTAGAAACCCCAGTCTCAGCCATCACCCAGTTCGAGGACCGTAACTCTGTGCGTCTTACAACATAACTTAAGATGTGTAAGATTTCCATGACAAAAGTATGGAGAGAATTGCTCAGATATTGCTCTTTCTGAAGATTTATGAATGACTCAGCCTGGATTTTCTTTTTCTCCATCTTTTTATTTATTAATTATCTATTTGTCTTATTTTCATAGTCTACATACCAAGAATTGCATATATAGAAATAAAGCGTATTAAAAAATACTTATAAAGAATAACAACAACAAAAAGAACAACAACAACAAATTGGCTAATAGCTTTATTCATTAGATCACTCATTCTCCATGGAGGCAATACTGCTCCCAAGGAGCTGAGCATAGGCTCCTGGAGAGCAAAAGAAAAAGCTATTACAATAGCTTTGCAGTCCTCTAGAGGGCAGATATCGAGTGTAACTATGGCATGAACACTTCATGAGATGGGAATGGCAGAAGTTAGAAAAAAACATCTAAAGTGGCTCCTTAGAGGCTAATAATGATTTTCTTAAAAGTTGAGAAGCTCTTTGTGGGACTTCAATGTGCTAATATTGCTAATGCTCCTGTCCAAAATAGAGCCCAAGAATCTATTTTGACACTAACAAAAGAGTATGATTTACATTGGTTTGTTTCTTACAACATCCAAATGAATTATCATCCATATTCTAAAATAAACTAAGTATACAAGAACAAGTTATGACCTGGACTTTTACTTTTGCACCTTCAGTCTATTACTCTCCCCTGCATTTTTCAATTTTCCTGGTATCCTTCCACTGTAGTGATATTTCCATCCCTGATACGCTCTTTTTCCATGAGCTTCTGTAACATCTGCTTTTGTTCCTACTCTCCAGACCTTCTTTCTATGACTTTGTCTCTTTTAGGTTTCATTTTCCTCTAAACAACCACTGACTCCTGGAGTTGCTTAAGCTAAGGCTCTAGGCTTTCTTTCTACTCCACACCCTCCCATTAGGTTATCACATCCATGCTCAGTACTTCAGCTACCTGCTTGACTCGGCTAACTCCTAGCATGTATTTCCAGCTGGTGTCCACTCCTGATTATAGTCCACCTATCCAAAAGTCTTTTGCAAACGTGTTCCAAGCCCCAAAGTCCCAAACCACCATCTTGATATTTCCCATAGACACGCTTCTTTCGGCACTGCTCTACAGTTTCCTCTTCCGGTGGCATTGCCCTTCTTCTAGTTGATAAGTCAGAAACCTTCCTGAATTTCACCAAAACCATCAACAGTTTGGTTTATTTTAATTCCTAAAGTATTTCTTGCCCATCCACTTCTTACTAACTCCTCTGCCACCACATAGCTCAAACTCACACAATACCTAGCCTAGATCACAGCAATATCACCTCAGCTAATTTATGCACGTGCACTGCTATCCTCCTCCAATGCATTTGCCATGTCGTAACCTGAAGGATATTTAATATCACTGCCTATCTAATCTTGACACTCCTAAGAGAAATTTTTTAGTGACTTCCCATTGTCCTGAGAGTAAGACCAAAAATGCAACACGGTCTAGAAGGCCCTGCTTCTTTCTCCAACTTCCTCCTTTACCTGTGATATCAGTCTCCAATATGCCAATAGGCCAGGTTCTGTGATCTTGACTTAATCTACTTTTTGTTAAGGCTTCTATCAATATAAATTAAGCTTTCATACTCTCCCATCTTCATTTTTATAGTTGAGATTAAAGTACCAATGTCAATTTCCCAGGGAAGTTTCCTTTCTCCTTTTTTGGAAATCTTGTAGAATTCCATATTCCTTCTTCACATCATTTACCATATTCTAAAATAATATATTTACTTGTATACTGATTTCATTGATGTTTGTCTTCCTTACTTGGCCATGTGTCATATGAGGAGAGTAGCTATTTATTTAGTTCACCATTGTACTCCTAGTGCCAAGTACGGGGCTCAGTAAATATCTGTCATGTGAGTGAGCAAATGAATGAGTAAGTAAATTAATGAATAAACAAATGTTCGGTGGACAAGGGAAGTGCCATTGGCTGGATTATGAACTTAGTAGAACAAGTGCATATGGCTAAAGTAAATGATGGCCAATAATTGATTAAAGGCTTTCTAAAGATAGTTATGATAGTCTTAGAATATGCATAATGGATATTATCAGAAGTCCAACTACTGTTATAGGAACAATTTTACCTTTCCTTTGCTCAACACTAGGATTTACCTGTTTGAGAATCTCGGTGAGCTTGATTAGGCGGAATTCCTCCAAGAGATATAGTGAGCACATCGAGGCCACCAAAATCCTGGGTAGGGTGGATGATATCTCTGTTATATATTCTGTCGATGGACAGTACTGTGGCTGTTCCATTTTTTCCAATTAGAAAAGTATGCCAGTGGCCATCTGCAACATACACTTCAGGAATATTTCTCTCCACTTTCCCAGCGATTCCTGCATCTGATGTAAAATGGACTTTGCCATTTTTAATCTGTAAAATGTATTAAACATAATGTACACTTAAACTATGATGTGCTTGAATAAAAATAGTATAAAAATGAAATGACACCTTAAAATATTGATTAATTTAAAGCCAGGAAACGAGCTGAACAGTCTGGCTGTATCAGAGTATACTTACCCACAGTGCTTCTACAAAGTTAGGTAACATATACCTTCACGTTCGATTGTTTCAAGGTGCTATTATATTCATACCTAATTTTTCAAGATGCATAAAATTATTTTCCAGAACACAATTGAGATAATAATGGAGTAAAAGCCCATTTTAAGTAAAGTACACCTTTATGTATTTACTCATAATTTAATCACAATGGCAAGTGTAAAAAAAATCTGTCGGTTTAGCAAATGGTCCAGAGTGATCAAAAAAGGTTAAAACTACTTGCAAAAAGAAACATCAATGCTTAGGTAAAAATGAAGCATAGTTGGGAAAAGAGACAGAAAGAAATTCTTTGATCTGTCATCTCTAACGCACTGGAATTTTAGAAGAAAGCATGCCTATTGTTTATATCATTTATTGAGATGAAAACTATGATGAATAACGAGTGAGTTCTTAATAATGAGGTGTCTGGGCAAGTCTTCACTTTGGCTGCCTTTTATAATTTATCTAAGGGATATTTGGTTTCTTTGACTTTGCCCAGTAGAACATTGGGTAACGGGATGCTCCTACTCGTTTCCAGCTACCAAGTTTCCAGTGTTCCAAGTACTTTAGAAAATGAAATAATTTATGAGGCAAGATGAACATTTGGTTCAGAGAACATAGTCCCATCATGCTGCCAGACATAGCTGGTGCCTGGGCTGGGGGATGAAGTGGCACCGTGTATCAAATGACAGGGATGAAAGGAAGGATCAGTTATTTTGTCACTCGGATCAAATGCTATTTCTACATGCAGCAAACACATCTGGTAGAACTAAAAATCAGTTCATTTTTGCTTTGTGGAAAGTATGCCTAGCACATTTACATACGTTATTCATATTGTAATATTTTATTAAAGCGGTCTCCCTAGATAATAATATATTTCAGTACCAAACTCAGATGGGAAAAGAAAAGAAAATTGTGGTTAAATGACAATAACACTTCATCAAATGGGCAATGTCTCATGAAACACACAGTAAAAACAGCAACCCCTCTTTGGTGAGAGCCAGAGTCCTTTTGGAAAGAAGCCTTAAGAAGAGCCTTCTCTCAGCTCTGCGCTTCCCTCCTACCAGACCAAACCATGGCATCCTTTTATTCGTCAACTCTGATAAGACAGTCTTTAGAATACATCATGGAGTCCGGTGAATGAGAACACAAGTTCGCATTGTAACATTTGTAATGTTTTGCTTCTCCCCAATGATACTCTACCCGGCTCTTATATCCTTCCTAACTCTGAAAATATCGTGCTCATTTTTATGCTAATTTTTGCTTGGTTTTATTTACCCACAGATTTATTGATTAATTTATTTACTTACTTACTTATTTACTTACTTTTTAATCTAGAGCTCTGAGTCCCTCATCCCAACTCTGTACACTACACTGGGCCTCGCTCAAAAACAAAAATAAAAACTATATGCCAAAACAATAGAATTGATTTGGAACAAAAATAAAGTACATCATCTGACATGATCACAAAACTCCAAATATGGAGATGCACAGTCTGCAGTAAAAGAAGGGAGATTTGTGAAACACTTTAAATATACCATCAACACAATTATACACAAGTATGCTTCCTTCTGGTTTTCTATTTAAAATTCTCTCTGCCTAACTTCTTTTTTATCTGAATGGATTCTATTTGTTCTATGTATTCTCCTCTCTTCTCACATTGCTATTGCTACCCACTCTTGATCCTCTCTCCTCAAACCATTTGAAATCCCATTTACCCAACTCTCTGTTTTATTCTCAAAAATATCATCTAGGTGCCTTTGTGAGTGAGAGAGAGGGAGGGAGAAGGGAGAGACAGATTGATGCAAAGAAGGAGGGAAGGAAGGAAGGAAGGAAAGAAGGAAGGAAGGAAGGAAGGAAGGAAGGAAGGAAGGAAGGAAGGAAGGAAAAGAGAAAAAGAGAAAGAGAAGGAGGAAGAGAAAGAGAAAGAAAGAGAAAGAGAAAGAAAAAAAAGTGAGAAAGAAACTGTCAGAAAGTGAGCCAAAAGAAAGAAAGAAGAAAACCAGGGGCCTTAGTCACCGATAAGCTAAATGGAAAGTAACAGTCCCTCCTGACTAGCTTCCTAGCCTGTGTAAGTAGATCGTATTCCCATCATCCAAATAACTTGCCTGCTTACTTACAACAGCCATTCTCTTCTTGTCTCTTTTGTTCTCCTTATTCACTGTTTTTTAATCTACTTATTTTACCTGCCAAGCCCCTTAATCTCTGAAAAGCAGCTTTTCAAAATATTCATACAAAAGAAATGTGCATTTTGGTCTGCATTAGTCATTATTTTTATTCATTAGTATTTACTTCTCCTTCAGGAAAAAAAAATCTCTAAGCGCTTGCTACCAATGTAAGAAAATCTGGAGAAGTTGCATGCTGCTGTCCTGTTGGAAATGCAAGATTTTATGGTGACAAAAATGGATCCTGACATTCAGCTTCTTCCTTAAGGAAAAAAAAAAGTTCTGTCTCTGATTTCATCAACCACATTGTATTTTGTCTCTTGGCTTAAAGAGATAATGTACAGAAATATTTCATATGTCATTTAAATGGCACGAGGACTTGGAAGCAGCTTAACAGATAAGGCACAGACCTCAGTGTCAAAGCCTCTCGACGCACACAAAAAAGTGTTTCTCGTAGACTGAAGGTTTACTTCTTTCTGTACTTCACTTCTTTCTTTGGTTCTGATACGCTGCCAGTGCAAATTATAAACACCAGATAATAACATAATACAATGACGTATGTGCTTTGTTTTGCAGTAGCCTTATTGATTCTGAACTGGGCTCTTTGTTTCAATAATGGAGGTAAAGTTATAACCTGAAGATGTTCTTTGTATTGGATTAGAGCAGCTTCTCAACCTCATTACTCTTGACATTTGGACTAGACCATTCTTGGTTGTGGGTGCTGTGTTGTGCCACGGAGGCTGTTTAGTGACACGCCTGACCTCTACCCTCTAGATGATGGTGGCACCCGCTCCCCACGGCGACAATGAAAAATGCCTCCAGATGGGAAAAGGAGAAAAAAAGGTTTTTAGCATTTTAATAAAACATTTCATCAAGAAAAAAAATTGCTTCCGGACATTGTCAAATGTCCCCTGGGCGGGAGAGGAGTAAACATCAACCACAGCTGACAACGACGAACTATGAGGATTGTGAGAATTTTAGAAAGATTTTTGTACTACTTAGTAAAGATACGTGCACGCACTGTAACAATCAGAGCTGACTTAGATGAAGAGAAACTTTAAGAATAAAGAGGCTGAAGTTTAGAGGTGAACATCTGTTATTATTAGTATTTCAGGTGAATTAAACCTAGTAATTTGCTATGTATATTGTCTTTTGTCTTCACGAACTAAGCTTTTAGTGATTTTCAGGGGCGCCTGGGTAGCGCAGTCGTTAAAGCGTCTGCCTTCGGCTCAGGGCGTGATCCCGGCGTGCCGGGATCGAGTCCCACATCGGGCTCCTCTGCTGGGAGCCTGCTTCTTCCTCTCCCACTCCCCCTGCTGTGTTCCCTCTCTCGCTGGCTGTCTCTCTGTCACATAAATAAATAAAATCTTTAAAAAAAAAAAAAAAAAGCTTTTAGTGATTTTCAAAATATTAATTTATAGGCTAAATGTTTTATTAAAATGCTAAATTAATTTATAGGTGAAAAATTTGGGTTTATGTTCTTCAGAATTTACCAAAATTCATATAAAAATTGTGAATAGAATTATAATATCAAAATGATATCTAGAAATCAGTCAAGATAACTAAACTAAAGAAACTGATGATTTAAAAGATGAAGTCTTATTTGTGGGAAAGAAAGCAGATTGATAGTCTTAGAAATTAAGAAAGCTGAGCTGAAGGAAAATGCGTATCTAAGGAAATTATTCACCAGTTTAGCATCTCATTTATAGTGAAAATCTTACGTAAAAGCCTAACGATAAATCAATACATTGTTCTCATGAAATGGAATGTTTAAAAATAACTTTAAAAACAATTTATTTAGAAATTATTTGGAGAACTCAGCTGTGATTTAACTTACAATAATTCCAAAGATACTTAATTTCACAGGGTTCACCTTTACCTTGTGAAATTAGTGAACTGGCTCTATGCTCCACAATAAAGCCGGATAATTTAAAAATGTTTTCCTTATTCTAGTCCCACTAATTAATATAAACATATTAGTATCTGGAATAATTTTTGGAGACTTTTTAAAAATTTTCTAAATTTCAAAGACATGTTATCTTTTTGTTTTACTTTGTTTAAAAGTAGAGAAATGAAAGCAATATAAATTTTTATTTGACAAAATAGATTGCAACAAATTCTTTCTATGCTGGCCTACCTAGCAGTGGTCTTTACTCGAAACCAAGACAAAAGTGTTTAGAAACCAAACCATTCAGATCTTTGTTACTCTGGCCAATGCCTGGGGAATAGTTAAGATAGATGATATTGGAATAGTGCCCAGCATTAGTCGGAACTCTAATGGGTTGTAAAGAAAAGGACAGAAATTATGGGCGAAGTGATTTAAACCATGACACAGCAGGCGGTCTAATCAAATGAAGTCACCATTAGCTTTTATCTTACCTTCACAGTAGTGTAATTGCTGCTTTCTTGGATATGGATTAAAATGCCATTCTCGCTTCTTGTTCTGAATTTTATTTCCAGACTGTTCACACCAAAAGGCTCCAACATGGCACCTCGTATGCTCTGTCTTAACAAATATTCCCGCTTCTCGTTCTGACTCATGTGGTAATCCAAGCGCCCTTTGCCTTCCAATGATAAGGCCGTGTCAGGAGTAAGAGCTGAAAGCCAATGACGAAAGAGAAAAATGAATGCGTCCATTTGGCTAAATAGTTTTTAGAGGTGACAAAAATTATAAAAAATTTTAGAATCAATGGTCACCAATTGTCCTCTTGAAAAAAATTATTTCCACCTGTGAATTATTGTGTAAATTAATCTCAAATGCTTAAATCCAATTCAGAAGCATTAATCAGTTGGGAAATATTCATTAACATATTCGATATATGCTATAAATCATGAATACCTATAGAGATACCACCTGTTAAAAATATGGAGTTGAAAAATGTGTTTATAATAAGTTTTACTGTGTTTCCAAAATTCATAAATGAGTATACATTTTCATAGTTAAATGATTTATAATCTTAAGCCTCTAGCACATTACAAATTTGGACAAAGAAGTGCACAATCAAATATTTATATTTGCAGCAACTTTATTAGTAGTAATAATCATGTGATCACATAGAATTTATCTTTATATGTAATTGTCATGTATAATTATAATTTATCATAATGTGATAAAATGTTCACACTGTTGAACTTTAGAAGTTTGTTAGAGTAACAGTGAGTATAGCGAAAGAAAGGACATAAAGCAAATGAACTCAAAAGGGTTATAGCATTGAATAGTATACTTTATAAAGGTAAATTTTATAGTATGTGAATTATATCTCAATTTAAAAAGAGGACCTCAGGTATTTCTCAAGCCAACAACTCATTTCATATTCCAGATATAGTTGGGTTCCTACTTAATAAATACTCACTACTATAAAAAACACTAGGTGACAGCATACTTTTTAATGTTTTGATTTTATCCTAAAAATTAAATGTAATTATACTTCCTGCTAGTAAGATCTTTTCGACTACACTATATCCTTAATGTGATCATGAATTTCCATTCATTCTCATACTTTAATAGAATCAAGACTTCTTAAGAAGTGGTCAGATAACTGCGATGACTTAAGTAGTAGTCGCATATTTAAATAAAGTATAGTAACTGTATATTTAGAAATGAAGCAAATTTTATGAAAGAAACCCTGTTAGAGTTAGTTAGTGGGATACACAGCTTAAAATTAGAGAATGCCATGTTCTAAAGATGGATTGAACACCACTAATGTCTTATTAAAAATAGTATTAGTATTTAAAAGCAAATAACTAATAAAAAGATTTAAAAAGACTCAAAACCAAATCCAATAATTGTAATTTAAAATGCAAGTAGTGGACCTTCTGGTGGTTCAGGCAGTTAAGCATCTGACTCTTTTTTAATTTTTTTTTTATTTGAGAGAATGAGAGAAGGATCTTGGGACGTGATCCTGGGACTCTAGGATCATAACCTGAGCTGAAGGCAGATGCTTAACCAACTGAACCACCCAGGCACCGAAGTATCTGCCCCTTGATTTTGGCTCAAGTCATGACCTCAGTGTCATGAAATAGAGCCCTGAGATGAGCTCTGTGCTCAGTGGGGAGTCTGCTTGAAAGTCTCTCTCTCCTTCTACCTCTCCATTCTGTCTGTTTCAAAATAAACGAATACAATCTTAAAAAAAAAAAAAACAATAAAATAAAATGCAAGTATTACCCTTAATTATAATAGATTATACTGACATGGTATGGTGTTTGAACTCAATGTTCAGTCATTTAGTATTTATACTTTTCTACCACATGCAAAATATTTACTGGAGAAATATCCCCTAAGGGCAGATAATATTAAGCCAAAACCTGGCATAGCCCTTGACCTTGTAAATTGTCTAACATTCCTATAAATTAGATTGACTAAATTAATAAATTCATAAAATGGAAATTAAAAATTCAGTAAATAATTCTAAAAGAATCTCACTCTTTTTCAAGTTAAAACACCAAATAAGTAGAAAATGTAACTATATTTTTACCAATTCCCGCCATTTAATATTTTCAGCATTTAGAATGAAAACAATTCGTTGAATACAGTTACATATTTAAGTGCATATATTTATACTTTTCATGATTATTATAATTTCCAGTGGAAGATAAAACAGCTTGCGTACATTTTTCACAGTATTTCCCAGTTAGTCCTTCTTTGCAATGACACTGCTGCCATGACCAGTAGTCCGTACACGTGCCGCCATGTTGGCAGGGGCTGTGAGTACAAGCACCTTCTAGTCTAGGACATCTGAAAGGAAATAATAATAAAGACTCATAAGGCACATAATGACGTGTGTGAGGGGATTTGTTAAAATTAGATATAAACTTTTATTAACTTGCTTAGTTTCATGCACTCACTTCTTCGACACTCAAGTTACAACTACATTTCGAGCCTCTAATCAAGCTAGGAGCTGTCCTGTAGCACATGTTCTGCCTCCTTGCTAAAGGACGAAATTAAGTAAACTGACATCTTACACAATACATAAAAAGAGGTGATAATTTCTTCTTTGAATGAGTTCTTGCCTGAGTAGGACATCTTAAGTTAATGTTACTAAGGCCACATATTTATTTGCTTACACATCTCCTTCCCAGACAACTCATTCACCTGATGCTAATTGAATGCTTACTGTATGTCAATTATAAGCATCCTATTCTAAGCATGGAAGAGGATGAAAAAATCCATATGTCATGGAGTATTTATTTTTCCTTGTGGAGGAGACAGTCAAAAAACAAAACAAAAATTAGGTAAATGTGTAGTATGTTAGAATGAAGAAAGTTCTATGGGAAAATTAAGATAGACAAAGAGTATTGGGAGGTTTTTTGGAGGGGGGGCGGTGTTGCTGGATCCTCCAGATTCATCAGTGAAAGAAGGACCCACCCGCGTAAAGACCTAAACCAACTGAAAGAGCAAAGCATATTTGGTAGAAGATCATTCCAAGCAGAAGAAACAGCAAGTAAGAAAGTCTTGAAGTGAAAGTGTACCTAGTATGTTTGAGGAACACTGAGGGTCCCAATAAATAAAATGTTTTACAATTAATCAAATTATTGCCTGTTAAAGATGTATCCAGTTTTTGAAAATATACATGTTTGAATCTAAAACTTTTTAATATCAAATCATTTTTGGCCTACATTGTCTCTAACATTTATATATTATTATGTGCCAGGTTCTTTTCTGTGAGATTTACTCTACTTAAGTCATTATAATCTTCCCAACAACCTACTTAAGGTAACATGAAGCATATACAAGCATACGTGCACACATATATTTTTTCTTAGACTCCAGAAAACAAGAGTTAACTTTCTAACTAAATATCACATTTTATGCCAAACAAAATTTAGCAACTATAAATAAATATTTAAAATTGAAAACAATGTAAAACATTTGATGCTTTTAGGGCTTTGGCATAATAATCTCATCTTTGGATGCTCAATTATGTAAATTTTGTGCATTTTTTCTTTAAAATAGTATGAAATAAAATTGCCATACTGATCTAGGATGCCTTGTGCTGCCAAAGCCTGGCTGGGTTCCAGAGGCCTTCCGTTGATTGCAAATTCCATTATACACCCGACAAAATCATGGCTTTCCACATGTCCTCTCCTCTGAAGGATCGGTTCTAGAGATCTGATACCTCCAACTGTGACTCGATTTGGCTGAACGTCAAGAGTCCTACATAAGAGAGCAAAGATAAGTATATTAGTTCCAACATGATAGATTTCAGTAGAATGTTTAGTTTTAAAAGGAATGAACATAACTTTTTCTGGCATGTGTTATAGCGTGGTAAATTTGAATGGAAAATATTACCTATTGGTGCATATCCTCTAACAGATTTCTCCAGGATTATTAGGTTTTTCAAGGTATGAAAAATAATAAAACTTATGGAAATGACATTTTCAGTTAGTCAAATGGGATGTATAAAACAATGTTGAATTAGCAAGAGGAAGCATGTTATTAGAAAGAAGATACAGCGCAGGAGAAATAGTGAAAATTCTAATATTAATGTTAGTTTATAGCTTTTCTTCACTACAAGATGATAATGATGCCAATAATTTAATTAATGCCATGGATGATGTGTCGATATTTATTTTTCTCTGTTATTTTTTTTTAATTTTATTTATTTATTTGACAGAGAGAGACAGCCAGCGAGAGAGGGAGCACAGGCAGGGAGAGTGGGAGAGGAAGAAGCACGCTCCCAGCGGAGGAGCCTGATGTGGGGCTTGATCCCAGAACGCTGGGATCACGCCCTGAGCCGAAGGCAGACGCTTAACGACTGAGCCACCCAGGCTCCCCTCTCTGTTATTTCTTTTAAAATCACTTATGTTTTAGACTGCATAATGCTGTGTTTCAGCTTGAGGTACCGTTGAAAAATATCTGTGGATAATTGTCACGTACAACTTTCAGGGAAGGTATTTAAAACAAGTGGGGTCCTTAGACTAACCTTGCAGGACCCAGGTCACATGCCGTGATTTCATGAATCATCTCAAAGAGTATAGTTACGTTAGTCTTTCCTTCCTCTAGCTTTATCCTCGTCTCTACCACTTCATTTCACGCCATTTTTACATATTCTGTATACAAATTATTAAATTTTTATTTTACAGCATGAAAATTCCTTTGGAGAGGACAAACTATTGTAAAATTTTATAACACTTAGCATAATACAATTATCTTTAAACATACAATTTTCTTTTTTCTTTTTTTTTTTTTTTAAGTAGACTCCACGCCCAGTGTGGAGCCTAACGCAGGGCTTGAACTCATGACCCCAAGATCAAGACCAGAGCTGAGATCAAGAGTAGATGCTCAACTGACTGAGTCATCCAGGCACCCCTGTATAATTTCCTTTTTCATGTCAGTTAATAATAAAGATCAAACTAATAGTTTTACTCACCAGTCATCTGAAACTGCCACATTACTGACAGTGCAATACCCTGGTTCTTGGTTCTCAGTACAAGAGTCCACAGTTAAGGAAGCTGCCTATAAAGCAGAAGGAAACATTCAACTTGGATTCTGCCATCCCCATTGTCCTTTTCAGCCAACACTACCCAGCATTTGTTTCTACATGGACATGATTTTGCAATTGTGATAACAATTAGTTACAATTACAGTATCAAATTTTGGGTACATACTTCCTTCACATGTCTAAAATTGTGAAATCATTACATATAAGAGGTGGGAGGGTACTCTGAAAAATCTTCTCCAGCCCCTTTGTTTTATAAATGAGAAACTATAAATGCATTAATGTCTCTTACAATATCATACAGGAAGCTTATGGGACATATGGGACAGCTTCCTGGGGTTACAATCTTAGGACATGTTTAAGGTATTACCCAGCTATTCTAACAAATGAAAAGACATAGATTTCTGATTTTCAGAAGTCTTATTCCAGTAATATTTTCATCATATTTACAAAAATATTTTCAAAGTACAGCATAAATACTATTACAGCAATCTATGAAAATTGTTATACTTGTACTAAAGTTTGAGACAGTAAACAAGTCAGTTAGATGCTCCTCCACTTATGATAAGAATCTTTATTTATAAATAGTGTATTACAGTATATTTATATATTATCAGAATGCATTGTTATCTATTGCAATACAGTAGAAACTCCCCAATAGTAATTAAATTACTACTAACAGTAACCATTTTTGCATTCCAAGGGATGCATACCACCTGAGACAAAACTCTTCTGTTTACTAGAACGTATGAATGTTGAATACTCTATTTGATCAATAAATGGAGTCATCAAATCATGGTCACAAGGTTCAGGAATATGACAGAAATCAGGGTTCTTTCTATTGAGCATTGGCCACTAGAGATGTCTGTGGTCCAGTTTAAGACCAAGGTTGTGTATTCTTGTTATTCTGTGCTCTGCGATTCTACTGTGTTGTCCCTCCTGCATTCCCCAAACTGCAGTAAAATCCTGCAACCGACAAAACTTCACAAATTTTAGTTGGTGAAATTATAAGGTATTCACAATGTGGTATTTCAGAACATGACCAGTAAATCATGGGCGAATGCCTGACCCCAGATCCAGAAGTAAAGAGTTCTACTTAAATTTACTTGAATGCCACAGAATGGGACTAATTTGTTCATTATATAATAAAAATATAAATACTTTGCAAATATTAATTTATAAGAATGTTTTTGAGAAACAGCACAGGGAGGTAAGCAAGTTGACTAACATTACACCTGTCTTATATGCAAAAGCATCAGGTTTTTTGCCTTCCTGAATTATTACATGGGGAAATGATTCATTTCCTTAACATCCAGTGTTTACCAACAGTGGATATTATTTTCAGAGATTGTCCGTAAAAATTTATATTTGGATGGAGATTTGTAAAAGTATGTCTTAAATATCTCACATTTCAAAAACAAAGAATGAGGTCAATTTATAATTGTTGTGCATCAAATACCACTGGCTAAAATATTCAAAAATATTTCTATCAGTTAATTATTAGAACTAATTATAAACCCCATCCAAAAAATTCTCATGAGCCATGTAAATCTTTTTCTGGCCACCTTTTCAAGGAAATTATAACAAATACTAACACTTTTAGGAAACATTTACACTCCCAATTCTATGTCAAAAATTGCATGCCCCACTTAGTTAACTCTTTCAAAAGTCAATTTTTTCCAGTGTTCTATAATAATTGAGTGACATTTGATCTCAAAAGCAATATTAGGTTTTTGTGATGTAATTTGTGTCGCTTATGCTGATGACTTGACTTAAGCACAATCCCTTTAATTTATTTCTAAACAAAATGTTAACCCCTCTCGCTCCGTATACTATACAAAGTGTCCCTCCATTCTGGAGACCCTCAAAGTTATCGCAAACTACAGAATATCACATAGATACTTACGAATGTCTCAACTAGGGGGAGAAAACCCACCTTACATAATGGCATCGTATTTCAGTCAATCTTAATAGTTAATATATTTTTCTTATTTTCTAAAAGCTTCGTGATAGAGCACAAAGAAAGAACGCCAGAGGGGAAGTTTTATTTGAATAGCAGCTTGTGCAACTTAATCTTCAGAGTTAAATGCGCTTTCTCTTAGCGTTGAATTTTTCTACCAGTACTGCTGTAAATTGAGATGTTTCTATCCTGTCTATTCAATGATTCAAAGCTGAGAAGTTAATGATTTTGCCAGTTTCTAACAAAATCCCTTTGAACTGCAGAAAATGGCAGTTTCAAAATCCAGTAGGGGCCTTATTTTGGATGTTCTTTAAAAGAAGAAGACATTTTTTTCCTCTGACTGAAGAACTAATGACCAAGGTATTTTTTTCCACATTTGGGATTCTTTAAAACTTGAGGACTATAGCCACATACTACAAATGAACTGAAAGCGTTTTTTCTCTATCCTCTTTGGCATACACGCCATACCTCTTTCGTTGCCCTCCCTCTTGCTCCCAAATGCTAGTGCGATAGAATTAAATCTTCATGAAATTTAACGGGACCTGGGAGGTCATCAGATAAAATCATTTATTCTACGTTAAAGTCTGTTGACAACATCTTAGCAATATGGTTATCTCACATATGCTTGGAGAATTGGGGTGAGGTGCTACCTGCTAGCGGCATTAGGGTCCTGTCATGGTTAAGAAATCATTATCGCTCATGGAGCCCCGATATACAATATAGATAGCGGACTCCACGTGTTTGTTCTAATTCTGTCAGGTTCGATAATGCTGGGGTAAACTGCTAACCAGGAATGTTGGAATTTGCAAAATCTGTATTCTCCTAGAGGTCTTTCTCTGAGCATATTAGTTTGGTATTAGGCTGGTTTTAAAAATCTCAGGCAGAAATGAGCATACTAACTTATTACTAACCTAAAAACTTATTATTTCCAAGTTTTGTGTGTTATACCCCTATTAGGATTCAAAGAAGTCAGTGTGACTTTTTTAGGCACTACTCATAATTAAAACTTTATTGAGATTAAGTAAAAGATTTTTTTTTAACCTCAAAAGGCTGTATGGGGCAGTGTTTTTGGAAACTCAGGATGACTAACATTTATCAAGCACCTATTTAATATCAAATATATAAAATTTTAGATATGATTTATATTAATCTTTGCATTAATATCAAAATGTGGGGATATTATTCCCATTTATAAACCAAATTTTTATTTTCTGCTCAGCCCCTCTTCGATAAACGAAGGCACCTGGAATTACTATCAAATCAAGGCTTCAAATGAGTACTTTTCAAGTAGATTTTTTAAATAAATTATTTTTCATATATCAAAGCTCTAAATTGCAATTGTTATTACTAAATTTTATTCTTGTTTGTATTTCATTTTCAGATTGTTATGGGTAATTTTGTTAAGTAATTATTTTATAAATTAAATATCTCAGAAAAAAGTTATGGTTCCAGAATATTAACATCAAATTCATAAGAAAATGGAAGACAACATATAATGAAAATGATTCATAAATTTTCACTAATACTTATATTGTTTCTTCACGTATATTTCAATAGACTACATCTAATAACCTGTTAGAACCTTGAATGCAACACAGTGGATGTGGGGGTATCCGTGGATGCATATCCAAGCATCTAACCTTCATGATGATGATAAAATCATCTGGGCATCTTTAGACCCATCACTATTATTTTTCCCGTATATGAAAATATTTCTGTATTTAAAAAATTGTTTAAATCTTCTTTCCTATTTTATATTAGAGTCAAGGACAGAAAAGCCATTGTATCTGATGTCATTAAAAAAGCCCTAAAACACATGGATTCAAAGTATTCCTAAAAACAAATGGAGAATTTAGTCCTTTGATAAAGACCACTTGTTATCTATATTTGTCAGAAAAAAATTAATATAATAAGATTGCTCTGTCTTATGCTTTTATGAAATTTGTAATTATAAAGGGCACAAAAACTTCTTTTAAAAACTATGGATCACAGAAAAAATAACAAAATCATGGTAAAAAACATTTTCTAGGTTCTTTCTGCAAGTGGCTTATATGTGGTCCAACAATATAGTGTTCCCAAACTTTAGCGTTAAAATTATTTGTATCATCAGACAAATATATGATTCATTTGATCAGTTTCAAAACTATATAACTCATTATATTTTTTATATTTTCCAGGATTGCCACAGAGCTAAGAGATAAAACTGTAATCATTTAGATCTCAAGTTCTTCTTTAAAAATGATGTCAGAGCATTTATTTTGTTCTTTTGGCTAATTTTTATGTTATTACATGACTTCATGCTTTTTAATTCTATTTCTTTTGTAAGCTGTTATGTAAATTTTAAAGAGTTATAATTTTAAAAGTTTGATGTTAAATCCAAAAATATTTTTAAATGGTTTTTGTTAGCATTTACTTTTTCAAAAACGTTTGATTGTTGTTGAAAACGGGGGGAATCCATGAAGAGACAGTTGGGAAGGTAAATAAATGAATACATAAATAAATAAGCCTTTCCGTTCTATTGCTCTATATCAAATGTTTTCAAGCACTAATAGGGAAAATACATCATGCATTTTCCTTTATAAAGAAAAACTTGTTTAATACTTGTTTAATGAGCATAAATACTAAGTAAATATGCACCATCTTATTGTAATATGAGAGCCATATAATTAAATGGAATATAATATAGAAATCTTTAATATTATTGAGTGTATAATTCTGAGAGTATCTTAGATAGTCAACAAACAAAATTTCATTGTCATACCATGTCATGGAGCTCACAGATGACAGTATGTTGAAGTTCTGGTACAATAAGTGTTACTAACTACTGTATTGGGATATGTGTTCGTATCATCTTTTGTCAACAATTTATTTGTAGAAAAGTTTTTTCATCTGTTTTTAAATTGTTTCTTCAGTGAGAGGCAGGATACTTAGAAAAGTAGCCATTTTAAATACAGTTCTGACGTGGCCTTAAACATATATAGGAAATGTATAAAACGAAATGTTTATGTACTAGGATGTTTTCTTTATTTTGCTACCTCTTGTTTTTGAGAGAAGTTTTTTTTTGTGAGAAATAGTTGTCATGAGCAAAAGAATAGACATTACCTCTTGGCTGCTGTAGTTCATGACAAAACTGGTCAAATTTGCACCTCAATTCATGCTTTCACTTGAAGGCCTGATTGACTGGATTACAGCAATAAACAAGTTTTACCGTAGAATGAAATGTCTTACCATTCCTGCTCTCCGGGCGATCACGGTGTGGAAATGTCCATCTGACACCTTCTTCATGGTGGTGAGTTTATATGTACCACTGCCCAGGTTATAAGAGAATCTTAGTCTTTCTTCAGCAATTTCAAGGGCCAAAAACTCAGCCCGGTCCCCTGTCTGGTTGTCATAGTTGTAAAGCAGTAAAGCATGACTTTTAATAGTTGCAAATTTGACATAGATGTAGTTGTTATTGGGGTCCAAGCTGGGAAATTCCATGTATGATAACTCCTCAAATCCGTAGCTATTCAACTCACAGTGTTTTCCAAAGACACCTGTAGATGGGAGAATTAACAAATTGACATGTGAAATTCCAGTGAAGTGTTAGAAAATGACTTTAAGATATTTTAAAATTACAATTATGAATTGTGCTTTTAACAACCTTTTTTGCATTATTCTCCAAAGAAAACTGTCTAAATTAAATTGAAATAGAACAAATTAATGATCTTTAAAGCATACAAGAGGTAAAAACTGCTGTATTTGTTTTTCTTTAGCCAACTAGGAAACATATCTAAGTAGGTCCCATTTGTAAAAATTAGAATTAGTGGAATGGAGTATGTCTGAAGAGATTTCTTTCCTGGAAACCTTTCAAAATTAGTTTGTCAACCTTTTAAAAGTTTCAATATGCTGTAATTTTCAACAGAGCTATTTCCTTTATAATATATAATTGTCAAAAACAATTTCAATTCAGTTGAGGATGGTAAATTTTGTTTTGACCTTCAAAAATATTAGTCCCTGTCCTCGTGGTATTTTCAAGAGCCACAAGATCAGGGAAGGGAATCACTGCTGTTAGGGAAGGAATAACTGCCTTAAGTTTTTATCTCTTTCTTGTTTTATACCTTCTTTGGGTATGATTTATAACAGGCTACTTTAAAATAGCTTTCTGCTTTTTTCTGAAATCCAGCATTCCCACTTGTTTGTGCTGGTTCTTTTTCAACTTGAAAAATGAGTTTTATTGATGTTACAATGCTACGCCAAAATTCTTTTCCCACAAATATTAGTCGACTGTAGCAAATGATTGGAAAATTAACCCATGCCAATACATCATGATTCTTATTAACTTGCAAAAGTTCCATTCCTTAATTTTGGCTGTACATCTCCCGTAAATGCGTTAAATTTAGAGTCAGGGAATTGTTCAGCTAGAAGAAACTAATGCCATCATTTTACAGATATTTAAAACTTGCCCGAGGTCACAGAACCCTGGGAGACAGAGCCAAAATTTGAGGCCAGATCTACTGATTGTCTAGTTGTTTTGACTGCACCACATCTTATATCCAAATGTTCTTTAAATTAAAATGGCCTAGAAGCTGCTATAAAAGCTTGTGTTGTTTATCTTTTCCTGCTCTGTCAAGGATGAGATCATATGTGTAGGAAATATGCATATTATTTATTTTTAAACATTAACTGAAGTTAAAAAGCAAAGAGATTATAGAAATTATATATATTGTGTATATCATAGGTCATACATTTATTTATACGTATCATAACTATATGATATATATCATATAGTATTATATTTCTAATTTATATTATATATGTAACATATATACAACAAATTTTAAAAGTTTATTTATATTAAATATACATTTACTATATTATATATACCTTACTTTTATATACAGAAAGAGTAACCAAAATTAAAGAAAAAGCAAAGATAAACTACACAAATGAAATAGATTATTGAGGAAAACAATTTGTACTATGTGTTCTCCTTACTAAGTTTTAATAAAAATATGAATATGGGCTTAAAACTTAACTATAGGGCCATCTGGGAGGCCCAGTAGGTTAGCATTCCATTCTTGGTTCCAGCTCTGGTAGATCTCAGGGTCGCGAGACAGAGCTCCGCATCGGGCTCTGTGCTGAGTGTGGAATGTGCTGAAGTTTCTCTCTCCCTTTCCTTCTCCCCTCCCTGCCTCATTCTCTCTCTCTCTCTCTCTCTCTTTCTTTCATAAATAAATAAATCTTTTTAAAAAATTGAATGTAGGGTGCCTCAGTCAGTTAAGCATCTGCCTTCCGCTCAGGTCATGATATCAGGGTCCTGGGATGGAGCCCTACATTGGGCTCCCTGCTCAGAGGGGAGTCTGCTTCTCCCTCTGCCCCTGCCCCTGCCCCTGCTCTCTCTCTCTCTCAAATAAATAAATGAAATCTTTTGAAAAAAATTGAATATAAATATATCTAGAAAGCATACACATGCTGGAAAGATGTCCTATATTTTTATACAAATCAATTCAGATACTTTCAAGCATGAAAATATTTGTTTATAGAATATTTTTCTTCTTAAAGAGTTTGTTATTATTTCTTTTTTTTTTTTTTTAAAGATTTTATTTATTTATTTGACAGAGATAGAGACAGCCAGCGAGAGAGGGAACACAACCATGGGGAGTTGGAGAGGAAGAAGCAGGCTCATAGCAGAAGAGCCTGATGTGGGGCTCGATCCCAGAACGCCAGGATCACGCCCTGAGCCGAAGGCAGACGCTTAACCGCTGTGCCACCCAGGCGCCCCTGTTATTATTTCTAAAGAAAGGTAGATTTTTGTTTTGAAATAAAATAAAATTTAAGGAAAATTTTAAAACGGCCCTTCAGATGAAATGCTATGAAATAAAACTACATAAAGATCAAGAGAAATTATTAAAATAAGGAATATTCTGTGTGTGGGTAGTTACACCTATATATCCATACATATGAAATTATCATTATACAGGCTCCCTTTATAAAATCTTAAGCACTTTATGTTTTTTTAAAATACAATCTAAAACAATAAAAATCTAAAAAAATTTTAAAAATCCAAACAACAAATCTTTCACTGATGAGAAAGTAAACAGTGCAAATTTTTTTTCCAACTTCAAAATTATAGTTAAGATGTTGTTTTATAGGATGCATGTGTAACTACCTCCAGCTATTTGTTTGAGGCATTCCGTCTGTCATTTGTATTTGCATGTTTCACCCACATTCAATTTGAAAAGGAAAATACTTTGTCCTTTTAATTCTATCTCTCTGGTCTCAAGTCATGTATTATTGTTTCAAGGTTTTCTGTTTTCTTTTCTTTTATAAATCTTCTGTTGCCAACTGACAATGTCAAAGTTTAAATCATGGGCTTTTTGCTTTTTGTTTTTTGCCACTAAGGGAAATGAAGGGAGAAATTTGCACCGCCAGCTGCATGCGATCTGTCTCTAATTTATATTGCTGAGCTAGTCCCCTGGGATTCTCTGGTAGGGTGAGGGCAACGTCCATTTGGACCCCCGAAACACTTTTGCCCAATAGGCAATGATTGTTGTATCAGCTGCACTGCAGCCACGATCTGTTTCTATTTGTATCAATTATCTTAAATCCTCATATTTGCAACTGCAACGTAAAGGCATCTCTAAAAATGTAAAAACCTTTCTTCAATCACTTGAAAATCATTTTTTCCACTTTCCATTCCAATCCCCTTATCTTTCATTCCAAACACAAGTTAAACCATGAAACCTGCTTGCGGTTATCTGTCGAAAGCAGCACCCTTTAGGATTATAAGAGATTACTGAAAGAAATTTTGGGAGATCTGAAGTTGTGCTTCTTTTGACCTTAATCTGCTTTTCACTGCTTCGGAGGCCTTGTTGGTAAGAATCTCAGAGAAATTTTAAAAAGCAGGGATATTGTAAATGTCATACTGGACTGAAAATAAAATTGTGTTCTAGTCACTGTATCATCTTGGGGTAGTTTTGTTTTGTTTTCATTTTTTGACTTTAGACAAAGCCCTCAATTTCTGGGCCTCAGTGCCATTGCTAAAATGCATTGCTCACAATTAGATAGTTATATTCTGTTTTTCTTCATCATTCTACCGACGTTGTGCTTTATGAAAATAAAACGGGATAGAGCTGTGGAGTTATTTGAAAATGACTTAACACTACATTTTACTATTACTAGAAACCTCAGATTCTTCTTAAGTTCTATTCACAACTACACATTGATGTCTCTTTTCAGAGTCCATGGAGCTCAGTGATTGCTTAAGGAAAGACTAGAAAAATATCTTTCTCCTCTCTTGTTTATGGAGAGAGATAGGGTCTCTAATTACTGTAGGACATCTGGAGATAAATACTATATCGTGGGGTAAAGTATCCTTCAAATAAGTGTAGTAATCACAAACTGATGAAACAATCCAAGTTAAAATAAAACTCTCTCCAGAGCTGTTCTCATAGTCCTTGGCTGTCCCAGTGCTGGGTAACATTTGAGTGAGATCTGAAAGGAATCTTTTAGTCCATTCCATTATGGTGAATAAATACAAATGTGTACAGAAAAATTCTAATGACTTTCTTTCTCAGAAGAACATGTTAGTCTGAATTGTGATTAGTTATTTGGTAGTAACTACAAAAAGCCTATCGTGAAAACTGCATATCTAGTTACTAAATCCTTCTATTAGAAGTGGTTGAACTAATGTAAAAAAGAAAAGCAGCGAAACAAAACAGAAAACACTTTGGCTAATTATCCTTAAAGATTTTAAATAGAAAGTGATGTCAGATAGTGCTTAAAAGATTTTTTTCTTTGATAGGTTCCAAGCTAAAAAGAAGTCATCCGTAAATATTTGAGGGGAGATGTCCTGAGGAGACAACATCAAATTCAATTATCTTGAGTTGATTACTTTTCTTTTTTTTTTCCTTTTTTTTTTTTTAAGATTTTATTTATTTATTTGACAGAGAGAGACAGCCAGCGAGAGAGGGAACACAAGCAGGGGGAGTGGGAGAGGAAGAAGCAGGCTCATAGCGGAGGAGCCTGATGTGGGGCTCGATCCCAGAACGCTGGGATCACGCCCTGAGCCGAAGGCAGACGCTTAACGACTGAGCCACCCAGGCGCCCCTGAGTTGATTACTTTTCTAGTAATAACTGAAGAAATATATTCACTGGCATTTCCATAATTAACTTTTTAAAAAATTATTAAATCTTTGCATTTTTATTTTGCTAAAACCTTCTGTGTACAACAACTAATATTTTCTTAATCACTCATGACCACAATAAAATAACATTGCCAAACTGTGTGCCAAAACAGATTGACATTTTATATCGACAACTAAGCTATACTCACCAAATGGACAATGACAATAGTATGACTCCACACCACTTTGGCAGGAACCACCGTTAAAGCAGGGGTTACATTCACAGTAATTGACTGAAGATTCACACGTTTTCCCTGAAAAGTATCAAACTGGTTAAAAAAAAATCTTATGCATAAATATATTAATACCATTACTTCATAACCATATGTAAAAATCTATTCTGAGAGATCATATCTTGGAGAAAAGAAATATAAGAATATTTTATTTGACATGAGAAAACTGGAATACCTCTCAGTTCAAAATCTTACTTAGTTATTCAATTAAAGATGTGTATTAAAATAGGAAATAATTTACATAATCATCTTGGAAGGAACCACTGTTTTCAGGAAAATCACAAATGGTGAACATATTTAAATGTTTTCACTGAATTTATTTTCTCTTTCTTTTCTCCGGTTGCTTCCTTTTCCAATTTTATAATGAAATTTGAAATTTTACAGTAAAATTCTCACTGTAGAGATTTCCTTGACTCAGATTTTTTAAAGGTAAGAATCAGTCTCATTTAGCCTGTCAAACTAAAATACTTTCACTCTCAAGAAATACCCCTTTACTGACACATATCTGTTGTGAAACAGAATAAGAAATCAGGAAACACATCATATATTTCAAATACTTAAGATTTGTTCTTGACTACAGGTTATGTATACCTTGTCTTTTTTCTAAAGCATTAATACCCAACCAGCATATTTTTTAGTTTATAAGGACTTCTCATAGATCATCTTATTAAGTTGAATCAACTAATATCGACCGAGTGCCTATTACTGGCCAGGAAGGCTGGAAGGGGGGGGATATGGCACTCAAAAAAAACCAGGTAAATGTCAGAACATGGCCTTTCCATTTTAGTGCGGGAGATGAATCCAAGCAATAGGAAACATTTACATTCCATAGATGAATGAGAAGAGTCTCTTGAAGGCTAATATTTTGCCTAAGAAATTATAAAACTATGGCACAGACCAATGTAGGTCTGCTCCCATATCCAAGGTTTGCAAAGCTGTGATTGAATAGTTAACCTCTAGGTAAGCCAATGTAGAGTATATGGCCAGTCTTATTTGTTTTTGTTGTGGTGATGGTAGTAATTTTTTTATGTAAATACAAATGTGCTCTAATGTCACTTTTCCATACTTTTAAATTATTGCAATAATTTATTTGTTAGAATAGTTTCTAGTTTTCTAATTCCCAGAAACAATGAGACATAGAGTTCTGTCTTAATTTCCATTCATTGATATGGGGGTTTCATTGTTTAATTAAATAGAGTTTGTTTCTGTAAAGCTATTTTCTACTTCATAGCATGATTACACTAATGTTTTTATTAAATATCTTACGAACACATGCAAGTTTTATATGCACAACTAGACTTAATGTCGAGCATAGATAATCCATTTCATCATGATTACTATGCTTAAAACACAAAGTTTTGTTTAATTTAGTTCTGTTTTTGTGGTTTGATTATGCAGCCACAATTGTTCTAGTTTAAAATTATAAGCGTGAGTCAGACCTCATGACACAGCTAACTAAACACGATTCTCTACATCACAAGGTCATAAACAACATTTTTTTCTTTATAAATAAAATTGGGAACCTCCTTACAAGGCAAAATGGTAACATTTTTAGAATACCTTTCCATTCTACGGGAAAATAATGAAAATAAACAAGTAACCAATCTAGAGGCACAGAAATTAGGTTTTTAGTATTGTAGCACTGAGTTATATTGGAGAAACAGGCAGAGCAACCTTATTATAAGCCCGTACAGTATCACACCAGAGAGGTGAAATGTCATAGAACACTCGCCTATGGTGCTTTCCGATTGGATTTCTTTTTTTTTTTTTTTTTTAAGATTTTGTTTATTTATTTATTTGACAGAGATAGAGACAGCCAGCGAGAGAGAGAACACAAGCAGGGGGAGTGGGAGAGGAAGAAGCAGGCTCATAGCAGAGGAGCCTGATGTGGGGCTCAATCCCATAACGCCGGGATCACGCCCTGAGCCGAAGGCAGACCCTTAACCACTGAGCCACCCAGGCGCCCCTCCAATTCGATTTCTGACACATCATTCTAGAGAAATGGATTTTTTTCCTTAGTATTATTATTGCCCAATAGAGAATAAATAAGACCTATTGGCTGTACTTTTAATTACTTATTTGCTACCACAAAAGTCACAACCACTCCTTGCATTTTTCCACTATAAGAAATTTCACATGTGCTATTGGATTAGGTAAGTTTTCATTTTTCTTTTTTTGAAAATTTCTTCTAGAATTACATTAAAAGTAGCCTGTTTTGAGTACAGTTGTCCTTGAACAACAGAGGGCTTTTAAAGAAACCAACTCCTGTAGTTGAAAATCCACATATAACTTTTGACTCCCCCAAGAGTTAACTACTAATAGCATGCTTTGACCGGAAGCCTTGCCAATAGCATAAATAGTTGATTGACACATATTTTGTATGCTATATGTATTAAATACTGTCTTCTTACAATAAAGTAAGCTAGAGACAATAAAATGCTATTAAGAAAGTCATAAGGAAGAGAAAATACATCTGTAGTACTGTCAAACCGATGTTGTTCAAGAGTCAGCTGTACATAGATGAATACATTTTGTAAGTGTGGTTAGTCTAATACTATGAAAACAAGTTAGTGGGTTACAAAATTACAACTTTACTTCTGGAAGATTGGAAAAGGGGAACAGAGGGTAACCAATTTAGGGAGCCATGAACAATTACTCAAATATTTGGACATATGTCCTCTCCAAGAAAAAATATATAAATGTATAAAACACAAGTCTTTGATACCATAAACCTCAATTATACCTTCTTTTGAATCCTGTAAGAAAAGACTGCCTTTTAAAATTTTGGTTTAAACAATAACAACAGAAGAAAATTAGGTGGGGTTTTTGTAATTTAGATAAATTTGTTATCTTACCCTTGCAAAATTAGAATTTAACATAGACATCTGAGTTTAATGTAAATATAAACTATAGGCTATTTCAGTTAGTCCAAAATTAAGGACGGAAAGAAACCCCAAATTAAGTAAGACTCACTTACGTATTATTACATACAACTATGGAAATGGCGGAAGAAGCTACAAACTAAGAAAATATTAGTTTGAGAATAAATTTCTTTTGAAAGTTAAAATAAATTCTCAATGGAATCTGATTTTTTGAGTATACAACAATATAGACATTAGTATGAGAAAAAAATCAAGCTTTCATTTTGCATTTTAATTTAAACCAGAGCTTTATTTTCTTACTTTTCTCTAGTAGATGAATATTAAAAATATAAAAAATGACTCTGCTAGGAGTTAAATAAATCAATTTATTGTTGAGTTTGAAAAAAATAGTCTTATTAATATGTTGGTGTTAGAGTATATAAATTATTTACCACTCAAAAATTTAGTTTGAGTACTCCATTTGATGAGTTTTTTTCTTTTACAATTAGTGAATTTCAAAGAGGTTGCCATACTAGATTTGAAGACATGGTTTGAAAACTCGGTGTTGCAATTTAAATATTATTAAAAAGACTATTTTATGTGAAGGAAAGATGTCATAATTTTACATAGAATTAAAGGAAAGCCTTGAAATGCAAATTTCTCAGGTTTGGAAAGTTCATGCTCTATTATCCAGTTAGAAGTCAGCAGCAAATTTTGTATTTTTCCCTACACATCTATCTACTTAAATCTCATGTTAATGGCTTAATGCTTATTGGAGAATGAAGCAGCTTGAATTACTCTAACGTGCTTCTAGTACAAAAAAATCTGCTGTGTTGGAGCACCGTGAAGCCAAATTTTGGATCATTAACTTAATTAATACTGCAAGTCAATTAACAATATTTGTCAGAGCCTTGAAGCTTGTAAGTATACGATAGGGCTTGCACAAAGAAATGTAACCATATCTCTTATCACAAAAAGCCTTGTTCTTTTAAGATATGTTTACAAGAATAAACTGGTCTCATTGCTTTGACATTCATCAATTAATTGTGTTGATATAAGTTATTTATCATAGATAGAAGGAAGTATGCTTTGAGAAGTATAAGCTCTTAGAACTTGGAGAATGGGAATTACTGAAGAAGAAAATGTGTGCATCGTGGGAGGCCAGCGTATCTACAGACTTTCCAAGAGTATAGTTTTAAACTTACAAAAGAAATTTAGCATATATCTTCATGTTTGGGGCAGAAGGTGTGCGGATCTCATAAACTGAATCTGTTGTGATCACCTGTGGTCTTTTCAACAAGGCTGTATATTCAAATTTCATTTATTCCAATAGAACATTTTAATGTCGATCATGTGGAGCAGAGCTAAATTTATTCTCACCTGTTAAATTCAGACACCTATGAGAATATGATGATTTCTTAGATTATATGTAATATATTAGATTACAACAATTGCTATTTTTGTATCTCTAGCATTTAACATAGAGTATGTGAAACTTTCGAAGTCCATTTTATATCTAAATTGATTATATTATTAATAAATATGATTTAATAATATATGTTATTTATTCTGAATATTTATGCTTATAAGCTTTTTTTAATATTTTAGCAGAAAGTCGCTTTTTTCACACTATGTAAATATTTCCTATTATTGTGCAAAGAACAATGAAGATGGCTCATTTAAACATCCTGATTGAATAGTCTTATGTTTTTTTTACATCAAAAGAAAGCAAAAATATCATTTTTAAGAGATGCTAGTAAGAAAAATAAAAGGAAAAAGAACTGTTTTCCTTTTGTATTTTAAAACATGTATAAGTACAATTTCAATGATACTACAGACGATGATGTATAATGATAATATCCAAGATAAGCTCACAGATATGTTTGTTTTCTGCAGAAATAAGAAGCATTTAAGCTTCTGGAAGCCTCTTACTAATACTCTTATAAGTTGCAAATCAGATTTTAAAGTAAAGTAATCAAAACAAGAAATGAGCCACTCTTTTGTATCTCACAGAAAATTTCATTTCTGATCTATTCACTACATTTTGTTTATATTCTATGGTGTTCTGATCACGTGATCATTGACATCACATAGAACTTGTGATTTTAAAAGAATGACTCAGTTATGACTCCCATCTTCACGAAAGCAAATGTCTGCCAAGTTTCTCAGTAAAATTACTATGCACAACCTGTATATAACTTTATATGTCTGAAAAAAAATTCCTATTTATACTGTCAAGTGTCATAAAAGTGATGAATGGACGAATCTCATCCTCCCCTGAAATATCAGGACTTACTTGAGACCATAGGAAAACTTCTCCATATGGTAATAAACCCTGGCATGACTCCAAATACCACACCTAAAATGCATCCAGATGTGTGAAAGTGGATGGGAAAGGTTAAAGGGGCTATGAACTAATTCTGTTAGGAGAGACCCAGATTGGAAAATAAGCTCTGGCTACATGCTGCATCTTACAACACCATCCGTTCCCCTGAGAGACTTAATGCAGGATTGTGCTCCGAACACTGGATACCTGCAGCAGGGAGACAAATGCTAAGTGGTTACTGACTGTAATTGTGCTTTCTAATTAGTGTTCTATTAAGTGCAAGAAATGTCATTTGTATAGGAAAAGAAATACTGGATTTGTAGTTATTAAGCTGCGAATTTCCTCCATGATCCCCTGAACTTCTGAGGCATGAATAATATGGAAGATATTTTCTTTTGATTTACTGAGGTATATTGGCAATGATGTAATTTTTGTATTATTATACCTTGTGAAAATCTAGAAAATAATTTTTCACATGCCCTATACTATATTAAATTGATTCATTCTTTCTAATAGGCTGTATTATAGTGAATCAAAGCTCCACTTAGTGATATAAAAATTAAATTGTAGAACAGTTTTTGACAATAAAACATAAAGGGATTATTACTGAATGTGATATTCTCGCTATTTTTTTTTTAAATTTCCTTTTGGTTATTTTTCCAGTAATAATAAGAAGAGATCAGAAACACAAGTTATACAAACAAATTCATTCTTTCTAAATCACTCATTCATTTAAAAATATCCTTATTTCATATGTATTATGTGATCCTATGGTTACCAACCTGAAAATAAAATTTAAAAATATATATATGATAAATTCATATATCAGGAATATACTGGTGGCAATGTGGTAATAACTATATCCCTTCATATATTTTTATTATAGTTGTTCCATAATATTCATTTTTGTATTTATACCCTTAAAGGATGTTCACACTAAAATCTCTGTTCAGCTAACAATCACTCCCTGTGGGATTCTTAGGATAAAGTCTCTTGGTTTTTATCTGTGCATAAGCCACTCATTCATCCAATCTTTAGAGCAATTTCTAACTTTATGTGAACTATACAATGGTGGTGGTGGTGGTGTATGTGTGTGATGGGGTAATATCTAAGGATTATTTTAAACATAAAGTTAAGAAAATCTCACAGTTCCAATTTGTAGTACCACAGACTTTAAAAATCATTGAAAAGATGCAGGTAAAAGTTCAAAAAAGTAAATAGAGTGTAGGTGATCAGAAATAGTTCTGACAGGGCGCCTGGGTGGCTCAGTCGTTAAGCATCTGCCTTCGGCTCAGGGCGTGATCCCAGAGTCCTGGGATGGAGCCCCGCATTGGGCTCCCTGCTCCGCTGGGTGCCTGCTTCTTCCTCTCCCACTCCCCCTGCTTGTGTTCCCTCTCTTGCTGGCTGTCTCTCTCTCACTGTCAAATAAATAAATAAACTCTAAAAAAAAATAGTTCTGATGTCCAAAAAACATTTGAATATACACAGGCTTTGGGTAAAACTTTACCAAAACATTAGTACTTAATTAGCATTAATAAAAGTAAAGCTAACTAGACTGAATATTTTTAAAAATTCATTCTATGAGGTACACATATGCTTAAGTAAGAATTTTGTTTTATGGCTTATTAGCTCTGATTAGCTCCTTTAAGATGTTTTGATAAGTTTACAGTACCATCTTCCTCAGTCAGGTTAGCAGGTATGTGGTAAAGACTACCTGGAAGGACTAACTCAAATGATTCTTCAGGGATTACCTTTGCAAAGAACATTAAACAGATACAGACATTAAAACAATACATTCCGTATGGATTAAGAATCTGTCACTATGCTTTTTGTTATACTGTTTCCTGTAAAACAAAATGAAGAAATAACACTATCAAGCTTGAATTATCTGCTAGTTTTACTGGATGGACTATGTACATAGAATTTAAAACTATGAATTACATGAATTCAAAAAATAGAAGATTCGTATTAATCATTCAGCTTTATATTTGTTTACATCATTCTTGATCAGCTGGATTATCTTCAGCTATGTAAATGAAGACTCCCAATGAGCTCGGAAGAGGGGCAGTATGTAGAATTACCATAGTAATTTCAAATTACTTTTGTAACTTCAAGTAACTTTCCTAACAGAAAGAGGTTACTATCTAGTCTTTGGCAGCTCTCCCTCTAGAGTCACCAGAATGTAAGCTGAATTTTCTACATTCTTGCTGTGCCAGTTATTATCTCTTGACGCTCAGCATCATTCCTACCCTTCTGTATTGCAGGGGCTGGAGGTCACAAAACTGCCTTTTCTAGACTCCTTTCCAGCAGGGCTCAGGCTTAGATTCTGCCAGTGGGTGAGAGTTGAATGATATCTGAAGAGTGAAAGCAAAGCAGGAACTGTTCTGGGGCTCACTCATTGCAGCACTGCAGGTAGACAAGAGGATTGGCAGTGGTTTCTTCCAATACCTACAGAGTTCTTATTGCTGAGGATATTGGTGAATTTTCCTGACCTTCATTCTTCATCAGTTTAAAGATTTTGCCAGCTTTTTCTTAGTATTAAGTACCTTTCTACCTGGAAGTCCGGAAGTAATTTCAGTTCTTGACCAATCTCATACCAATACACTATCTCACATACTTTTTGTGCAGATCCAGTAGAATAATGGACAAAAGTTCTTGAAAGAGATCATGGACTTGCCATAATACTCCACAGCAAATACAAACCAACGTGCGATGAAGAATCCCATGCATATAAAAAGAGGCTCTGGAGTCAAGCTTATAGTGAAAACTCATTTAGACCACCGTGTGTGCCATGCTGGAGGCAAGTTATTTAATCTCTTTTAACCCATCTGAGACCCAGTATTTTGCCTTTAAAATAATAATAATAATAATAATAATAATAATAATAATAATAATAATAATACAGTTTCATTGAGTTTTGCCAAGAGCTAAATGAATGACTAAATGAATAATAATGTTGATAATGTAAGGAACTTTAAGCGGTGCTTTAAATAGCAACTTGATTAATGTTACGCATATTTCATGATGAAAAGAGGGGAATTCCTGAAAGTTTCAACTACTACATTTAGAAAAGTATGCAATGTACATTTACATGTAATGAATCAAAGAAAGAAACAAATTAGAGAGAGGTTGTGTTAAAAAAATAGTTCTATGCCCGATCATGAAACATTTATGCTGAAATCAGCATATGCAGCCTTCGGTCATACCCATGGTACTTCCCCTGTTCCCTATCTACTACCAAATGCCTTCACACATTTTTCATTCTAGGACTAAGTATAAACTCATTTAAAATCTAAGTGTGAATGAGTGAATTATACTAAAATGACAAAGAAATAATCTTTATTGTTGAGTTCTCAGGAAAGAAAATAATTTTCGGGGTTGGAGTGGGAAAGACTAAGGAAAATTTTCTAAAAATTCTGAACTGATAACATGGATACAGCCCTATTATTCATGATGCTAAGAAGACAACTGGGGTAAGATTCACACCTTGTGCCACTAGGGCTTCTTGTTTTTGTAGAAATTCTGTGCTACACCTCTATTATTATCACTACATACCACTACTACTAACACTACTAATTTGCATTGCTACCTATTGACTGCTGGACACTCTCATAGGTGTTTTACAAGCATTATCCTTATTCATTACAACAAACCTAAAAGATAAATAAGTATGATTATTTTCATTTTGCAGATGGGGAAGTTGAAGGTCAGCAAGGTTAAATGACTTCCCAAAAGCTATAGCTAAATCAAATACTATAAAATCCTTTGATTCTTTTCATTACTCTTATTGTTGCCCCTTTTCTTCATTTATATTTCAAGGATATTATTTTATTAGTAGGCAAAGCTTGTATGTTCTGTTTGACTTATTCAAACTTGCTTTATATCACCATCAAACAATTTGATTCTTCAAATATGAAACCATAAGTAGACATGATGGGCATATTTTAAAAAATATAATAGCTAGGGGCGCCTGGGTGGCTCAGTCGATTAAGTGCCCAACTCTTGGTTTCAGCTTGGGTCATGATGTCATGGGTCGCATGGGTCATCTGATCAAGCCCCAGTCCCCAGTCCGGCTCCATGCTCAGTGAGGAGTCTGCTTGAAGATGTTCTCCTTGTGCCCCTCCTCCCACTGTGCACGTGTGCTCTCTATTAAATACATAAATAGATCTTTTAAAAAATATATTAGCTAAATATATTTTCTTTTTTTTTTAAAGATTTCATTTATATATTTGTCAGAGAGAGTGAGAGAGAGAGTACAAGCAGGGAGAGCAGCAGGCAGAGGGAGAAGCAGACTCCCTGCTGAGCAAGGAGCCCTATGCAGGACTTGATCTCAGGACCCTGGGATCATGACCTGAGCCAAAGGCAGGCGCTTAACTGATTGGGCCACCCAGGCATCCTGCTAAATGTATTTTCTTATAAAAACTTCTTTTGAAGTATTATTCTGTGAAATATTTACCAAATTAAAAAAAGCATCCTGGTTTTACCTCTCTTACTGGTACTTTAAATTGTGGTTGTAAACACCGCAGAGCAATCCAATGTGATATATATGGCCTAACACTGTAAAGTGTGCAAATGACAGCAGACTTCCTCTCTCCTCAAACTTATTGACAGCATAATATTTACACACATTTGAAGGTGTACCAACAACTGATTGGCTAATAGATAGATGTTAGATAGAAGGGTAGATAGATAGCTAGATAGATATAGAAACCGATAGAGATGTATGCAATTTGTACATCACATCTTCCTAAGATGCCAAAGACTAGTGAAGCATATTTGCTGCTCTATATTTTATTATGCTTCTAAAATGCCAAGGTAAATTATGCTTCAGTTTTGTTGTGGCTTACCAGAGAAGTCAGCTATTATGCTTTCTACCTGGTAGTAGAAATAGCAAGGCATTTTAATTTCAATCTTAAAACACTGCTTTTGCTCTATTGTGACAATGCTGATCAAATTTTAATAATAATGATGACGATGATTTTAAAAGATCATAAAAACGTTGAGGATAGAAGAATCAAACAGCAATAATTGTTAACAGTTATTTAGGACGTAAAATGGTCTGGGTCTTATGCTTGAAATAAAGTTATGTCCTTTAAATTTTAGAACATTCTCATTTGAAGATATTATACACTTTTTGCCCTTGTACAAGACACTTAGCAGATTGACTAAGAGCTCAAACTCTGGAAATAACTGTGTAGGCTTACCACCTGACTCTGACAAATCTGGGTCACCTCAGAAAGCTGACACCTTCTCTCTGCTTCAGCTTCCTTTCTGTACAAACTGGAAAATAATTATCCCAACTTCGTAGGTTTCTATGAGGAGTAAATAAAATAAATATAGACAAAGTGCTTATAACAGTTTCTGCCAATAGTAAGTGCTTAAAGCATTTGCTGTGATTATGCCCATTTTCTGGAAAATCATTTAAAAATGACAAAATCATTGTTTTCCATTATACTCGACATGGCTAAAGTCTTAGAGAAAGAGCCAAACATCATCATACCTGTGTATCCAGTTTTGCAAACACAGTTGAAGCTTCCTGGAACATTTTGGCAGACAGCGCCATTCTTGCACGGACCCAGCAGGCACTCATTGACGTCTCTCTCACAGGCCCTGCCAGTGAAGCCATCTGGGCAGCTGCAGGAAAATCCTCCTACTAAATTGTGACAGGTCCCACCATTGTGGCAAGGTGATGGAAGGCATTCGTCTATATCTATTTCGCACCAGCTACCAGCATAACCTGGCAGACACTTGCATAAGAAAGGCTGCAGAGGTTCATTTGCCACAATGATGACTGGAAGACTCTCGTGGCTCCTTAACACAGAGCTCACGGCCAGCCTTCTAATACAGCTCCCTCCATTCTGACATGGGCCATGAATGCATGAGTCATGATCCACGGATTCTACCTTCACTCCACTCTGCCGGAGAAGGATCTCTTTGATGCTTTCAAAGAAGGTGGCTACACCACTGGGATTCACATACTGATTATTGTTCCGCTTCACAGCTGCTAAAAGAAACGTTTTATTGTTCTCCTCATATGCACCATAAAGTTGCACAGCAGTCCCCAGGCCTGTCAGTTGGGAGCTGGCGATGCGTAGAAAATGAAGATAGTGGTTAGTCAAGAAGTCCTTTACCGTTGGAACACCGAGACGCAGTAGGATGCTGTTATCCACTGTAGCATTAGAAAATGCAGCAAAGAAAACTCGGATATTGCTCGTGACTGTGCTGTGAACTCCATCATTGCTAAGGACAGTGAGATCAAATGTGCCATCCGTTGACCTCGGCTGTGAATTTAGATCACAAGTACCCCTTGGAATACTGAACAGGCTTGTAACTCCCGAAGTAAGGGAGCAGTGGAAGGTGTCTAACACATCCGGATCCTGTGGCTTCACAGAACCTAAAATCCCACCAGGAAACAAATTGCCATAATAATTAACAAATATCTCCACGGTCCGAGACTGGGAAGGATTATCATTTTGGTCTATCACTGTGATATGAACGGTTCCTGTGGAAGACATTTGAGGAACACCAGAATCTCTAGTAATCACAGACAGGTAGAAGTCTGCGATCTGTTCTCTGTCAATCTCTCTGGTCGTGCTCAGAACTCCAGCAGTGTTCAGACTAAAATAATTGGTGGCAGGACCTGTGCTCAGCAAGTAATAGGTAAAGGGGCCTTGATTTGGAGGGAGATCGGGATCAGTGGACTGAAGGGTCATCACCAGAGTTCCTGGGCGTTTGTTTTCCGTAACTTCACCTTCACTGATGGTCAACATAGGTCCATTATCGTTTATATCTTCAAGGGTGACTAACAGGGAGGCACTTCCTGTAGCTGAGGGGGTCCCTGAATCAACAGCCAAAACCGTGAGATTATAGATGGGTAGGGTTTCTCTATCTAATTCTGCAGTGACAGTGATCTGCCCTGTCTGTGGATTAATGGAAAAGGCACCATTTTCATTCCCTGATCCAATGAAGTAAGAAAACCTGCTCCAGCTGGGGACAGAGTCTGAGTCAAAGGCACTGACAAATGTCACATGAGTTCCAGTAGGGACCCCCTCACTGATCTGAACGCTGTAGATATTTAAACTAAAAATGGGTGGGTCATTGGCATCAAGCACAGTGACATTTACAGTGACCTCATCGATATCCGCACCCCTGATGCTGCCAAAATTCTTGGCCAATACCTTCAAAGATACCTTTTCTTCTTTTTCCCTATCAAGAAGTCCGGAAACATAAATTTGTCCAGTCTTCTTATTGATCTGGAAACCCTTCTTTCGACTGTCACCAAAAATCAAATAATGGACCTCCCCATCCATTCCCAAATCACGGTCACTGGCAAACACTTCTCCAACAATAGTACCTTTAGGAGCTGCTTCTGAGATTTCAAAATAGTAAAGTTTGGAAACAAAGCGAGGCACATATTCATTCGTCCCTTTTAATTGTATGTTAACAGTGGCAAAACTGCACCTTTCTTCATCAGGGACATTGAAGGCTTTCACGGTAAGATGGTAGCTCTGCTTGGTTTCAAAATCCAAGAAGCCTTGAGTGGTGATGACTCCTGTGTTAGGGTCAATGACAAAGAGGTCACTGTCAGAGGACTGTACGGTGTATGCAATCACAGCATTGGTTCCAGAGTCAGCATCTGTTGCATTGAGGTGGATGACTGTTGTTCCACTTGGGGCGTTTTCCAAAACAGTAGGAAAATATTCATCAGGGAAGAATACTGGAGAATTGTCGTTCACATCAATCACACTTACAGTCACACTGCAGTAACCAGTTCTTGCAACCCATCCTCCATCTGTCGCGCTAATAGTCATTTCATGTTTCTGGCATAACTCATAATCAAGAGCTTTGGCTAGTGTTAATACACCTGTGGAGGAATTGATTGCAAAAATGCCTTCTTCATTTCCTGAAGAAATACTGTAGCTAATCAAGCCATTCATAGCTGCATCTCTGTCTCTTGCAGAAACAGTTCTGACAATGGCCCCGATACTATGGCTTTCCGGGATGGTTGCACTCATGTGATTTTGGGAGAATTCAGGTGTATGGTAGTTTTCCTCAGTGACAATTATTTGAACAGTGGCTTGGGATGAAAGTGGAGGGTTTCCTTTATCTCTTGCAGTGACAGTGATCAAAAAGTTCTGATTCAAGTCAGATACCAGCGAAGAGGCCACTGAGATCCACCCCGTACTATTGTCCAACTTAAATTTTCCAAAATGATTTTCATTAGAAATCAAATATTCCACTTCAGAATTCAGTCCAAAATCTCTATCATCTACTGCAGTAACTTTGATTAACTTCGTACCAACTTTAACATTTTTGGTGACCGGAGTAAAATATTTAGTTTTAAGAAATTGTGGTGCATTGTCATTACTATCCACTGTGTTGATGGTAACTGTTGTCTCACTAAGTAATGAAGGATTACCTCGATCTGAAGATGTCACTATAAAACTATGTCTGTTGATGTTCACATTACTGAAGCCGCTGACGTTCTGGTATTTTAAGACCTGTTTATTGAAAATCTCTCCTGTGGTGGCATTAATCCTGAAATACTCTGACTGAGATTTTATAAAATAGAACACTTGTCCATTTGATCCCTCATCAGGATCTGTTGCGGATACCTGAGTCACTTTGGAGCCAATTTCAGGAAGTTCAGGGCAATCTAAGTAATAGGATGGTCTGCTAAATCTTGGAGCGTTGTCGTTGATGTCCGTCACAAATATTGTGACATCTGTACTTACGGTCCACCCAGAATCATGTGCAGAAACTCGGATTCTGTAACGGTCTGTATCTTCTCTATTTAAAGGTCTACTAATTACAATATCCCCTGTGCTGGGATTAATTGTAAATGGAAGACTTGTGTCTGTTATAGAATACCTACTAACTGCATTTATACCAATGTCTTCATCGGAAGTTGTGACACGTGTAACTGTATATCCTAAAGGGGAATTTTCAGGAACATAGGCACTGAATATCTGAGAAAACCTAGGGGCATTATCATTTTCATCCAAGATGTTAATGATGACTTTTACTGAGGTACTCTGAGAAGGGGAGCCTTTGTCTGAGGACTTTATGGTAAGCACATACTGCGATATTTTTTCCCTGTCTAACGGCCGAATGCTTCTAATTTCACCAGTGGCATGATTAATAGCGAAACTATGTTCTTTGTTGCCATTAACAATTTCATAATCTAACTGTCCATTGGGTCCACTGTCCTTATCCATTGCTGAAACAGTAAGTATTTTGCGAGGAGAGAGATTTTCCAATATTTCAGATACAAATGGATCTTCCTTAAAAACCGGGGAATTATCATTGACATCTAAGACTGTTAAGTCAAGTTTCTCATAAGAAGATAAAGGAGGGAAGCCTCCATCCCTGGCCTCTATCCATATGACATATTTTTGTATCTTTTCAAAATCCAGAGGTTGACTAATGGACACCTGTCCTGTTAATTGATCAATTTGAAATGTACTGCCAAGGTTCCCACTTGCAATATAATAGGACAAAGGTTCTCCTCTCAAGGAGGACCCCGTAATGGTGGTGACAAGAGTGCCGACTGGCTGGTTTTCAGGAAACATGAAAGTCTGTTCTTTGGCTCTGACTTTAGGGAAATCTGCCTTGTTCACAAATCTAACAGTCACTGTCGTAGAATCTGTCTTTGGAAATGAGCCACCGTCTTTTACATGCACAGAAAATGTCACTTCCGAAGCCCCATTTAGTGGTCCAGCTGCCATAATGGCTCCTCTCAGTGGATCAATGTGAAATTTTTCAGAATTTCTACCCGAAAGAGAATAATGCAGTTCAGAATTGGGTCCAATATCAGCATCTGTGACTGTAACCGCGAAGACGAAGGAACCTATGAAAGAGGGAGTGTGCAGTTACCATCACACGAAACCCAAATAAAACATTTGCTAGTAGATTAATGTATACAAAATATTATATTGCTCCCTAATATCACTTTACTTTCTCATGATTACTGGAGGAAAACAGTAACTCCTATATTATCTCTGAAGTTCCCAAGTCAAATCTACTTAATGGTAGTCTTCAGGGACTGACCTGCCATTTTCTAACTAAAACCCATATGGTCTACTGGATTTAATATTTTTCAGTATGCCTTTGAGAGAAGCACAGGGAAGAGCAATGACTAATCATTCAGAATAATAGTTCCTAGGAGGAAAATCTGTGCATAACACAACTTCCAACAAACATGATACTACAGGAGCTCTGCTAAGAGCTCTGTTTCTACCCAATGAAAAAAGATAATTGCTCTGTTATGTCTGAAAACATCTTTGAATTGCCATCTAGGTAATCATGTCAACAGAATTTTTAATTTGTTTTAAAAAATTATTTTGATTCTTTATACCCACTGTTTCTTAGCAGCATTCTTTTATCTGTGAGCTATTATCACACAGAGATAAAAAATATATATCCATAAATCAATTAGAACAATTATAAAGTAGTACGTAATAAGAACTGAGGAAGAATGGACTCAATTTGGATTCCAAAAGTTAGTGCTTGGGACAAATGCCAGTGGAACAGATTGTAGCAGAAATATGCAGAAAAACTGCCATAAGGACATGTTTTTGATATACTCATTCAGAAACCTTTCCAAACCTGCACTCATAGCCCTAGAGTAAAGTTTTTGACAAAAGTGAAAAGTCTTTTATTAAGGCCAGTAATTCTGATTAATTATAATACGTCTAATGAGGAAAAGATGCTTAAGCATTACATACCCACTCTTTATAGGGGATGCTATATTGCATCACCACACATTGGATGTAATTAGAATCATGCCTGCCGGCATCATTTCAGCTAAAGGCCTTCATCAGGGATTTATGACTTTGATATTGACATTTCCTTTTGATAAAAAATTGGCACAAAAGTTTATTCATTTCATACTTTGAATTGGTATCAGTTTGACATTCTCAAGTGAATATAAGATCAAAGATCACTGAGAGGAGAAATTCTGGATCCATTTACTTTTTCTTCTAATTAAAAATATTTTAAAGCAAGGCAGATCAAATTAATTTTGGCCTATATTTGTATATTTTCCTGTTTGGAAATGCATCTCAAAGATTACAAATGGCAGATTATTTGTGCAGTTCTTAAGAGAGCTTGCCGTTCTTTACAAACAAGCAAACAAAACCGAACTAAACTTAAATGAAGAAAGAGAAATGCATATTATCATATGAAAGTGGTCATTAACATCTTCATAAACTTACTAACAGAAAACCTTCATCCATCAAAACTGGAATAAAATATTAATAACAAAAATTCATTAGAAATATTCATTCATCAAAAATTTTGAAAACCTATCTATGAAGGATTGAAGTAAAATATTTTTTTCTACCAACAAATATAGTTGAATGCTTATTACCTCCCAGATGTTTCAGGTGTTAGCATATGGCCAAAGAAAGAAAAAGAAAGAAAGAAAGAAAGAAAGAAAGAAAGAAAGAAAGAAAGAAAGAAACAACGTCCCTCCTTTCAGAGAATTTATAAGCAAAATATATCTCAGGGCGGAACTCTTCTTGACTACAAGATGACTATTTAATCATTTGAAAATATTCAAGCAATATTGAGAAATAGTACCAGGAAAGATGTAGCAATCATAAGATCTTAAGCACAATTGGTTTAGGAAAAAATAATTAATTTGTGAGATTCAACGTTCCTTCAATCTTATTAGTCAAAACAAGTTGAATTTTAGAGGATTTGCAAACCTAAGCTATATCAGAAGTATTCAAATAAAAGTAACAGAAATATATTTATAGAAAATGCCTACTGTATAGTTTGCATTTATCCATGAGACCTCAGAGTTGGCTTCATTACCTGGAGGAGTAGGAGACGGGATGTGTGTGACATATGGATGATGTTGAAATCTTGGTGGATTGTCATTGACATCAGTCACAGTGACGAGCACGCTGGTAGAACTGGAAAGAGGCTCTGGGGACCCCGCATCACTGGAGACCACAACTAAAGTATAATTCTCTTTTGTTTCCCTGTCTAGCAATGCACTTGTGATGATTTGTCCTGTGGATGGGTTGATGGTGAACTGAGAGTTTCCACCAATGATCCTATAACTGAACAGAGAGGCATATTTTTTCTGGTTATCATGTTGTAGCATCTATTCACTAAAATTTAAAAACTGAGACAGAAAGGTAAGAAAAATCACTAGAAGTATGATCACACAACAATTAAAGAATGTGGCTAGAAAATAAATATTTCAAATTTTATGCGAGCATCATATTGACAATCTTTACTGTGAAATGTCCAGTGAGCTCAAGCAGATCCTTACAAGTGCTGTGGATTTCTTGGATCATGCAAGGCCCCAAAATAAACCCAAAAGTCGACTGTATTATAAATAAGTGAACCTGAAAGCATAAATCAGGGCCTTGCTCTAATATTGTGGTTAGTGGCCAGGATCACACATGAACATCTGTTAAATGAATTTAAAACTTATTTTTCTGCTGTGTAACATAATAAACCCGAGATCAGTTGAAGATCTTATTTTTAGAGACAAAACACTGCATTTGACATCCATTGACTACCCAGAACAACTAAAGAACGGATTATTTATACAAAGACATTCCTACTTACTAATTCTCTCATTTGTCATTCCTCATATGGCTATGCTTTTCTTTCTTGTTGTCAGGAGAGGTATGACATTTTCATGGATATTCTGATGCTAACCAGATTGGTTAATGGGCAGGAGTTTCCACTGAGAATAGCTTTTCTCTTCTTCATGAAGAGGAAGCTATCTGTGTATTCCTTGGAGATCAGCTAGTGAAGAAGTAGCTAAGCTTGAAGGTTCAGAAACTGGCTGGGGTCCACTGTTTTTAAGGTTGGAGAGTGGCAAGGAAATGGATGTCTTTAAAATTTTCTGCTTTGTACCAACAAAGAAATGCCCTTGTTGGAATAAATGGCATGTTTCTAGAGTTTGGTTGGAGCCCATGAAAACATAGCAACAGCAAGAATCTAATAGAGACAGGAGAAAAAGGCCTACATTGCAGCAAATAGAGTATACATTCCTCCCATTAAGCTCACAGTTTAAAACAAACATTTCAGCATTTTCATCCTTTTTTAGAGAAATAATGAACTGTTGGGGAGCTGATGTTTTTACAAAATAGAAGTCCAATAAAATGATAGCAAAATAGAAAAAAAGAGTAGAGAGGGAGTTTTGGCTGAGAAATGACTTCAGTATTTGGAAAGTACTTGATATCACTCAGATTTTTAACACTTTTTGGCACACCCACATGCCAGGATCAGGAGTAAATGAGAATAGCATTTCCTGGACCAGAAGTAACTCTTTAAACAATATAATTACTGTCCTTACACACTAGATAGCTAGTACCTTTATCAAAATAAAAATATACAAGGTTTATAACTGAATTCTTAAAGTTAGCAATTCAGGACTCATGAGATAATCAAATTGTTTCACCTCTTCAATAAATTCTGTAAGAACCTGAATTATGAGAATTCTGTGATGTTATTCCAGGAAACCCTGTTTCCCTACATCAGTGGATATAGAAATGACCAAATAACTTAACAGGGAAAAAAGAGTAATTCACAGCACTGTAAACTTTTTTACAGCTTTTTGACAGCAAAGATCAGGGGTCAATTAAATATTCCCTCAATAATTCACAAATTAAAATAAAATTAAAGTGATGAAAAATGTATGAAAATTTAGATTTGGAGTTTTGTATATGACAAGACAGTGGTGTATAAAGGAAGAGCAATGTGCTGAAAGGCAAATGATGTGAGTTCTGGTCCAGGTTTAATGAAATAATCCATAAAGAAATCTTGTACTGTAAATTCTTATTCTTTATTTTATGCTATTATACATGCTATGGAGCATATGACTGTTTAAAAGTAATTAACATCTTTACTATTTTTGAACATTAAAGAATAAATCATCCTGTTAATATGTGATTTTTTCTAGACTTCACCTGATTCTGAAGTATGCGAAAAGTCGATTTTAAATATGAAGTGTTCTGTAATTCACATAATATCTATAATACCAGTTTAGTGCAATTTATACTTGTAAGTTAAAACACAGAGAGAGAGAGAGAGAGAGAGAGAGAGAGAGAAGGGACACAATGGACAGACAGCCAAGACAATATGCCCAGGTCTTGGTTTGGTTCTCACCCCTTCATGGAGATCTTTCCTGCTTATCTGGTCCACATTAATTTCTTCTAAGGGTATAAAGTCTATTAGATTGGGTTTTGTGTTACCTTTGTAGCATCTAAACACCTACACTGGTCTTTGGGGATTTGCAGCTCCTTCCTGTGCTCTTACTGTGCACTGAGCACCCTACAAGGCATTTCATATTTGCTCTCATTTTACTTCAAAACAATCCTGACACTTTGGTTTTGTTTTGGATTTTTTATAGATGAGGAATCTGAATCTAAGAGAGACTCATGTAGTTGCACTAACAAAGCATAACATCTAAGAATGGTAAATCTAGAGTTGGAACTTCTGTCTTTATGACTTCAACCCAGACTTGCTCCATTAGACCTCGACATAGAGAAGGTAAAACTCAGCCTGAGGGGATCTAGTGGAGACAAGAAATGCTGTACTGCTTGCTAAAGCCAAAGGGGACCTTTTTTTGTTTAAGGGATGTCAATGTAGCATTGGTTTACATTGATTTGGTTCAATGCAAATCAACAAATGTGTTACTTATTTGCTGATTCAAGAATAAGAAATGACTGTTTCAAATTATTGGCGTGAACTGACATCACTGCTATCTAAAAATCTAAATCAATCGTTTTTGCACTTGTAAAGCTAAAATACCCCAATTTGATTTTTTTAACCTTTTTTTGCCTCTTCCTGAGCTCTACTAGGATCATAAAACACTGTGCTGTATGTTACTAGAATATGATAATTTAGTAATAGTTAACAGACTGTACTTTGAAACACAGTTCACTTGGGCGTGAATATTTACCTCACTCATAACACTTCAATTCATCAAATTATTTAACCCTTCTAAGCCTTTTCTTTCTATCTGTAAAGTGTGGATCACATATGCATTCCTTTCACTTGATAGTCTTGAGTATTAAATGTAATTTCATATGAAATGCATTTGGAATTGTAATTGGTACATGATGAGAATTAAAAGTCTAGGATTACACACATAACAGCATATATACGTATGTAGTTACAATTTAATAATCTATCATTTATAATCTATTATAATCCACCTACATATTTAGTTAAACGGATAGGTGGACTAACAGTCACATTGATTAGAAAGTAAAAATCCTGCCCTTAAGCTTACATCCTAAATGGAAGAAAGAGAGGAAAGTAAGTACAAAACCAGGCAGTATATTTGAGTGTTATGAAACTGTCCAGAAGCACTGCTCTAGGTATTCAAAAGCCAAAGAGACCACTTTTGAGTGGAATGATCAAAAGAAAGCCTTCCTGGAGGAAGGCTAAATTGAAGCTGGATTTTAAAGAGGCTACCCATCTTACAATAGTGGTGAAAAGGGAGAAAGGTGTTCCAGGTCAGGAGTCAGCAGATTTTTTTCTGTAAAAGGCCAGTGTTAGTACATATGGCTTTGGAGGCCAGAAGAGCTCTGCTACAATACTCAACTTGCCATTGCAGCATAAAAACAGCCGTGGACAAAAGTACACGAATGGGCACGGCTCTATTCCAATACGACTTTATTTACAAATTCAGGCACTGGGCCGAATCTAGCCTGCAGACTGCAGTTTGCAGAACCTTGATCTAGGATGCAGAAGAACTTGAACAAGGCCATAAGGCTTGGGAAACACAGATCCTTTTCCCAGGAGCAGAAAGCGATCCAGTGAGCCTGTAGGTTGGGCTATACGTTGAAGATTTGGGCAGAATAAGCTGGGGCCGTTTATGGAGTGACTGGAATATGGAGACTGGGCATTATGCCATGGGCAAACTGGAAGTTGAAAGATTTTGAGGAAGGGAGTATTGTTAGAACTGAGCCACTGAATGCCCAAGCTGGTTCATATTACTGCCATTGCTCTTTCATTCACTGACCCAGGCTTTGCTTCACCCAGATCACTTCCTACAACACTGAGACATAAATCATCATAAAATGTAAACTAGTCGTGTTATTGCCCAGTTTAAACACTTCAGTTGTTTCTCCCGTTAGCTACAGACAAGAGTGTGAATTTTTCACCCGGTATACAAGGCCTGTTCCTCACCCACACCAACCGTACGGAACAGCTTTACTTCCCTGACACTATGCTTCTGCAGAGCTCCTTGCCCTTGAGCCTATTACCGTCTTTGCCTAGAAGGTCTTTCATGCCTTATTTGTTGATAAGCTACTTCCTAGTCTTTCCAAAAATCATTAATTACTTGAAGCTTCTACTGATTTCTTCAGATAGCATTGAGTATGCTGTTCTTTCCACCCATTCTGTGCTTAAACTATACTTGTCACAGAGTACTATAATTACAAGATTACAAAATTATCTCCTATACTGAACTGTTCTCCCTGTGGTAGCTAGAGGGCTCAAGTCTTCAGGACTTAAAGGGCCTGGGACATAGTGAGGGTTCCAAAATTATACAGTACGGTGTGGTATATCGTTTGGAGGGATTAGAAAACAGAGTCAGGGAAGAAAGTTAATTTTTATTATAATAGTCCAGGCATGATGTAATTGTGGACTGAACTAGAATCTTGGCAGGAAGATTGCACAGAAAAGAATGGGTGCCAGACGCATTAGTAAGAAGAAACATGAGAACTTGTCCATTGACTGAGTATAGAGGGAGAGGATGACCCTTGGCTAGCAAATGGTGATGAAGAAAACAAGGTAACACCATTAAAAGAATGCAGAATGCAAAGAGGAGAAACAGGAAAAGTTAGGAGTTTCTGATATGCTGTGCTTCTGATGCCAACAGAACCTCCAGGTAGGGATGTCCACTACGGAGTTATAAATGTAGGCAGGGGACTCAGGGATAGAGTCAGAATGGATAGCACAGATTTAGAGTTTTCTGCACAGTTTTCTGGGTGGTTGCAGCTATAAAAATGAATTATTTTCTCTCTCTCTCTCTCTTTCTCTGTCATTCCCTCACTCTTGCTCTCTTGCTCTCACACACAAAGAAAGGGGAAAAAAGACTGAGAAAAATATTTGGGGAATATCCCAATTATTTTGGATAGAGGAAATCAGAAGGTAAATTAGAAAGTGTGGTCAGAGATGCAGAGTGAGAAATAAAAGATAACATTTACGTAGACATTGAGGAGGAAAAAAATGCCAAAAAAAAAGAATGACCTGTAGTGCAAATAGTGCAAAAGGTAAAGGAAAATAAAAACTCAGAAAAATCACTGGACTTGATAAATTTCAGGAGAATCTTTGGATAGATTACTTTTTAAATAAAACAATAGAGGAGAAAATCCGATTGAAAGATTTTCAGGAATAAATAGCTGGAGAAAACTGTAAGGAAGTCCCACTTTCTCAAAAATGTGGTGTAAAAAAAAAGTGAGTAAAAACAACAGCTGTAAGAATTGGACTCATTCATTCAATACATTTGTCAGTCACTACTATGTTGCAGACATCATGTAAGGAAGAATATAGTAGGAATAAAACAGATATAAGAAAAAGAAAAAGAAAAAAACTAACATTAATTTAATGACTTTTGTGTCCTGATAATTGTTTTAGAGACATTTACATGTCTTAACTGATTACATATGTATTACTTGGCACATAGTAGGTGATCAATATATATTTAACTTTCACAAATTGTAAAGTAACAATTCCTATCTCCACTTTTACTGATGGATATACAGAGCCTTATAGACACAAACATGACTTTTCTAAGTCATGGTAGGTAAATAAAGGAACCAGCATCCGATATCAGATAGTCCGAGCATTTCCATAGGGATCAATACATGATCCAGGGGACAGGGGTGATTTGAAGATCCAAGAGACAAATGCAAAACGGTTAAATTAAAGATTTGGAGGAAACTAAACGGGATGGGATTAAGAACACAGAGTAAGGGATCTGCCTTTGAATGTTGACCCTGCCAGTACAGTTTTGTGTTTCTCCAGTGCCGTGACACGGAACTTAGAAGTGAGGTTTAAATGGAGATTTGGTCTAGTTGAGAGAAAAAGGGATACATATCCTTAAAAGCTAACTGCTGGAATGGGTGTCTGTCTGGGACATATATAAAGTAGATAAATAATATATAAAGTAGATAAAGAGTAGGAATTAATGCAGACTAGTTTACCAGAGGGGAAAATACTGGGAGTGAAATAAAGTATATAACTCAAAGTAAGCGCACCATCCATAAAAATGTGTAGCTTGATCAAATGAGGAGAAAGAAAAATATAAATAAATATTTTTGGGGTGACTGTTGTGTACAAGATTATGGTAGACCATAAGGGAAAATTAACAAATTATATGACAAATAACGGTTGTGCTATTAGAAAGCCCATCAGTAGCTGGGTAAATGACTTACATACATAATATTTAAATAAGCAATATAAAATTAATATAAAATAGCTAGTTGACCAGGAGAATGGGTTTCTCTCAACTCCATGATTAGGAAGGCATGATTAACACCTAATATAAAAGTGTATAATATTCCATTAAAAAGATATCAGGCCAGAGTAAATAAGGTTTAGGCTGGCATAACTACTTACTTTATCTATGAAAGTATTTTAAATCTAAGCTGTAATAATTGTCCTAAGATAGGTGAATTTAATTATTTTTGCAAGATAAAAATAGCTTCAATTTCTATATTATCTCACTATATGACACTCAACTGCAGTCATTTAAAGGCTTTTGCAGACGTATTTTATAGATCTCAGTGAATGTAGATGTAGAACGTTAATTCTCTGATACTAAAGGAAGAAGAAAATTCAACCAGTCAACTAAACAACCAAAATGCATACTATCAAATCAAAACAATCATTTCAAAGCTATTAGCACAAATGTGTAAAACGTTCTGGAAATACGGACAGGATTTTCTAGACCAACTTTACATTGATCACCATTGCTCACAAACACAGGTCACATTTAGCAGTGCAACTCTGACATACTCTAAAAGAAGACAGTATATCTTCATAGCATTTTATTCTAGTATTTGTATTGATTTTGTAAGCATGGGGCTTCACAATTGATTGTTCCAGCAACTGAAACATCTCGGACAAGGATACTGTTCTGCCACTGAATGGTGATAGTCTACGTATTATATTTAGAGTAAGACTCCTTGGCATGGCAGATAAAGATTTATTAGACTACAACACTACAACGGATAGGACATCTCTTCCAAGATTGTCAGAAACTTACTGAGCACTAACAGATGACAAGCAAAGGGAAAAGTGCTTTGCAAGGGTGAGGACAGTATGTGTTGATGGACATTGAGTATTTTTTGTTCTAGGCACTATTCTAAGCAGTTCACTTGAGTGTTTTATTTGTCTTCACAATAATTCTACCAAGTCAGTTTTATTATTTAGTATACCTATTTTATTGATAAGAAAATTGACCCCCAGGAATGTTAAATAAGCTGCCCCACAATTAATAGTAGAGTCAGCTTCATTCCCAAGGCTGTGCTCTTAACACTAAGCTAAGACTTCGTGCTTAGGGTATGGATTCCATGATTTCTATGCTTTGGCATAGGACAAGCAAAGGAGGTGGTATTTTGAGCCTCAGGCCACAGAGAAGGTAAGTTGTACCTGCCTCTTTCCAGGTGGTGCTAAGCACAGGGGCCCAAGAGGCATATAGGTATGACCTTGGGCAGAAGTTTTCCCCATCCTTAATGATTTGACTGTATAGACGTTTTGAAATTCACCTCTTTTCCTGGAAGTAGGTCCCAGGCTTCTGAAAGAAGTTCGTGCATAGCCTTCCCTCCTACAGTGCGTGTCAGTGTCCATCTTCTTCCGGATTCCCTCCTGTAACTCTGGCCAGACCTGCTAAGCTACTAGGTGACTCTTCCTTCTAAACCTGCCTTTCAAGCATTGAGAGAATTCCAAATAACCAGTTCCTGCCCTTCTTTTGTTGCTCTATACTCTCTCCTTAAGCATTCATATTCATTTTCTTGGTTTTAAATATGCTCTAAGTATTGATGACTCCCAAATCTGTGTCTTCAGCTCTGGCCCTAACCTAAGCTTCACACTTGTATCTTCAGTGTCCCAACTGACATCTCTATGGGAATGAGTAGTACTCATCTCAAGTTGTATTCAGATAAGAACTCCTGGTTTCTCTCATGCCTGTTTTTCCTCCAACACTACCTACAATGGTACCGTTTGCCCACGTGTTCAAGCCAAAAAGTAGATGACTCTGATTTCTCTTTGTCTTATTCCTACTTACAATCTCAAATATTTTTCCAAATCTATTCACTTAGTTTTCATTTCTCCACCTTAGTACATGGACACTCCATCTTTTGTTTGAGTCACCATATTAATTAGTACCTAAATGGTCTCACTAGTTTTTCTCCCAATGGCTTCTTTCTACAGACCCGCCTCTTCCAATCCAATCCAAACAGATCAGTTTATATTGGTCGCTGTTTGAAATACTCCAATAGTTTCTCACATAAAAATAAAATTTTAAATCTCAATTTCTAAATAAAAATAAATAAATAAATAAATAAAATAAAAATCTCAATTTCTTACCATGACCTAGGAGCCCTCAGATGGCCTACAGGATCTTGCCCCTGTCTACCTCTCTGGCCCCTTTCTCACTTTGGTCCACTCTCACAAACCCTCCTAAACACACCATGCTTACTTCCATCCCACAGTCCAGTTCCTCCAGCCTAAATGCCACCTCCTTAGAGAGGTCACCCACAATAACCATACCTAAAAGTCCCTTGTCACTCTCTGTTATATAAGCCTGTTTTCTTTTCAAGGCTGTATTCACCATATGAAGTAATCTTATTAATGTCATATTAAATGGTTTATCTACCTCAAAAAGATTGCAGGCTCGAAGAAAGGGGAAATGCTCCCTTGTTACTCATACAAACAACTCAGTGCATGTTTATTAAATGAAAAATACCTTGAGGCCTTCTACATAACTCGGTCATCCCTACCAGCAGGAAGAAACTAATGCCAATTTCCCAAAGTGATTTTGAAAATAGAAAATTAATAACAAACAAAATAAATCTCTAACCAAATCATCACAATAGCAACACGCATGGGCCACCCTTGACTGATAACTCCTCTGAACGCTCAAATTCTCTCTTCTGACCATTATTGTCATAGTCATCTGACCCACTCTCATTTACCTACTATCAGCCTACAGAAGGTGGGGGTAATGTGTGGGTAAGAAATATTTATGTCTTCAAGACTTTTCTCTGGAAAATTTGGAAATGTTCATTTCTTAAAGTTTAGAATGGGCCTGGAAGAATGTGACCCAGCTAGATCCACCAACTGTTACAACCCAACTGCTTTCATGTGCTCTCTGAACAAGGTACCATATTGTTTTCTCCATTTTGAATAGATGTAAGTAGAGTAAAATCAACTTTTTAAACTTTGAAAATATAAATATTCTTATCAGGACTAGTGGTTGGGTTAAAAATGGCCAAAGTTCTTTGATACTTCTCCCATCAAGAGGTGACGTGCCTCTCTCCTCCCAGTGAATCTGGGCAGTTCATGGCTGCTTCAACAAATAAAGCATTATGGGAGTGAGACTATGCCACTTCCAGGCCTTTTCCTTAAGAGCACTGGCAGCTGACATCGGAAGTTCTTGGAGCCCAGAGCTACCATGTAGCCCATCTTAGCTACCTGCTAAAGAATCAGACTGAGAAGCCCTGAGACCACAAGATCAGAGACAGGGGCCTAGCTGAGCCAACCTGTCCAAGGCACCAGACATTGAGTGAAGACATCTTGAACCCTCCAGACCATCCAGGAGCCAGGTAAATACCACTAAGTGATACCAGTCCATCATGAAGCAGACTCTCCCTGTGAACAATGTCCTACGAACAAATTAAATGAACTACAGAAACATGAGATATGATAAAAATATAAATAAAATTAACTAAAATTTTATAATAATAAATAAAATTATTATTACTTAAATCCTTATTTTAGGCATAGTTGGTTATTTAACAGTAGGTAGCCACAATAGGGCTATGTGTTAATATCACAGACTTTCTAGCAAAATTAAGCATTATATTCATTTAGTCCAAAGACTAATGTTTGATGAGAAAGACAACAAATTTTACAAAGGGAAATGTACTGACCTGATGACCGCATTTGTTGAAGCATCGGCATCTGAGGCATTTACCAATAAAACGTCTGTTCCAGTTGGTGCATCTTCAGGAATTGTGGTGAAATACATTTTACTGGCAAAAGTGGGGACATTGTCATTGATGTCATCTACTATGACATTGATTGTTCCAGTTCCAGTCAGGGCAGGGGATCCTAGAAGGAAAAGAAAATCAAATTTTTAATGTTTATAAATAACGAAGATAATAGCAAATTTAACAATAATTGGTTGTAGATAACACTACTGATAAGACTTTAGAAAACATCTCAAAGTGAAATTTCTAAATGTTACAAGTGGAGTGATTTTTAATTTTGTTACAAGGAAAGTATCAAAAACTAATGATGAACTATATGTTGGAATAAAAAATGATTAAGATGATTTAAAAAAGGAAGAAAAGTATTTTCATTTATGAACTAGTATTTCAAATCTTTTCTGGGGATCCTGCACAAAAACAGTATGTCAACCTCTCATTCTATTTTAAAGGTCCTGATTCGGCAATGTGGAACACAACAATATCATTTAAACACCGCAAAAGAGGCACTGCTGGTTTCTCTGAAATTCCATTAAAATAACTCAGTAGATTTGGAGAATACCCATGGGCATTGAATAGATGGCCAACTGACAAGGCAAGAAAACTAAATTCCTAGTCATGACTATCAATGTTAATATCAAAAATTTGGGTTTCTAACTCTTTAAATCCCCTCTTCTGTACTAATATTTGACTGTAAAGAAAAAAGATAAAGCTTCAAGTTATGTCTCAAAACTGCAACCTTCCATTTGCTAGAAATAACATTATGACAATAAGCTGATTTAGAATTACTTTCATTATATTTATCTACTATTTCATATAAATGTGAAACAATTCCTTTTTATTTCTTGTTCCAGTTCTGTTATCAGCATATAATGAAAAGCCAACATTTAGTAAAACCTTGGCGTACATCGTCTGTACTACGCAAAGTTAACAGACTCTTTGTGGTGAAGATCAAATGCAGAATTTGGTTAGATTCTGTGGGTTGTCCCACAACTAAAAGTCAAATCAACTGCCTTTGGAGGCATTTGCAAAATCATTTTTCAAATTTTAATTTCTCTAAATAGAAGCAATAGAGATCCGTTTAACTGTGTTTATCTAAAAAAAAAATAAAGCCCTGAATACTCCCCTTTTCTGTTTAAGATATTAAAACATTTTCTCCATAAAATTATTTCTCCTTATATGAAGTTAAAATTCTACTAATTCCTAGCACTCAACACTTTTTTTTTTTTTAAAAAGCCATCCATTCATTCACTCATTCATTTCTCTGTAAAATGTCTATGGTGTGAAATTTTACTCTTACAGAATAGTGTTGTGATTCACAACCTTCTGTATTATTTTTTCTGGCCATCTTGTGATTTGCTGATATTTCCTTTACTACTATTTAAACTTTTTCTATGTTCTTAGATTGTAATTACTGATGGCCTGATACCAAGCAGCTTTTATGCTCAAATGTACAGGAACCAAAATCAGCAGACTAAAAAATTATGGAACCCAGTGGGTTTGGTGATCTGTTATTTTTGTGCTCTGTACAAGGAAGCTCAGACTCTGTGTTAGATGTGCATGACCAGTTGAGCTGGGCACTGTAATGAAGCACAATCACTCCCAGAATCCTATGCAATTAAATTTAGGCTGTATGTCTTTCTCAGTAAGTTATTTTATATTAAGCATTCCATTTACATTAACATATTTTTAAATTCATGACTGCCAAAGTCTTATCTTTTATTTCATTTTATTATATTTTTTTAAGACAGAGTGGGATAGAGAGTGCACATGTGGTGAGGGAGGAGCAGAGGGAGAGGAAGAGAGAGAATCTTAAGCAGGCTTCCTGCGGAGCACAGAGCCCAACAGTGGGGCTTGATCTCAGGACCCCAAGATCATGACCCGAGCCAAAACTCAAGAGTCAGACACTTAGCCAACTAATTCAGCCAGGCATTGTAAGTCTTACCATTTAGGTGTTTGGTTTTATATTAAAGGAAAGAAAATAAGTCCTCACTATTCCTTATATGTATAATTAACTACAAACTTACTAAAATAGCATAATTGCCTTTTCACCAATCACTTAGTGTAGATAATGGTAAAATGATGTCACAAATATTTCACACACAAAATAGATTTGGAGGTATTATAAACACTGGAGAAGCACATCAAAATAAGACCTTAAAAATCTCACTCAACACATTAATAATGATTATACCAAATGTTTATTGAGTCCTTAGGTGTGCAAGTGCTGGTTGAAGAAGTTTCCATAAATTATCTTGTCTAAACTTCATCAGTTAGTACTTCTGCTATCTCCATTTTATGTTTAAATAAGCTGATGATTAAGTTAAGTGACTTTTTCAAGGCCATAGATATAGTGAGGAAGCTGGGATTTAAACCATGTGACTTGGATGTGATGATGTTTGCCACTGGCAAAAAGCTGGAAGATGTTGCTAGTAGCTGGACTGGTGCCACTCAGTGAGATGTGCTGGGACTTTGGACAATCTGGGTCCAGACAACAACACAAGACATGAGTTGGAGGAAAACGCCCATCTGTGAGGGACCTTAGTTATTTGCCAGTTGATGTTTGTGGGGCATTTGGAGACAACAATCTTGTCAGAGATTTTGAATTTCTCACAAGGGTCATGTTAAAGCTAACTAAATATCTTCAGGGGTATTAATGATGACCAATGTTTGTCCTAAATCTCATGTGTGTTTAATTATATATAATTTGGTGAAATGGAAGTTGAATATCTGCATCATGTTAAGATCTCTTCCACTGCTTACATTGAAAAAACATAACCGGAGGATATCTGTGCTTTTATGTGGGCAAAAGAGGTTGTCATGGGAAGGCAAGTGTGTATACTATGATGAACTGAGAGAGGGAATAATTAAATCAAGGTCCTAGAAGCAAAGGATAGGAGGAGATGGAGAGCTCTTTCACATCTTTTACTGACATGGAACTCCACTCACCAAATTTCAGTCTCCTTATCTGTAAAATGGGAATAATAAGCATAGAATCTACCCCAAAGAAGTATTGAGGGAAATGTAACATGCTTAGCATAGTGACTGGCACATGGTTAAAATGCATTCTCCATTACTCCTTGTTCTTGTACTTGCTTTAGAAACAAGGAAAATGGAAAACTGACTTATAGAAGCTTCATTTTTAAATCTTACAGATTTCAATATCATAATTCTCAGGATTTCAGTTCCCCAACAAAACTTCTGAGTCAGTTCTATAATAATATTATTTAGGAAAACATTTGAGTCATCCTTTCCTTTTGATGATTCCTTTGTAGTATAACAATATGAGACACTTAGCTCTCAAAACTTTCATAGTTTTGTGGAGAACATGTTGATTAGAAATTTAAAAATAAAAAATTTGATAATTTACAGTGAGAGTTTAAAGAAGACCTACATATTTCTGGTAGGCACATTGCTCTCTAATCAACAATAAGTACTTAAACTTGTTAAGAAATAACCCAGTAACTGCCAACCAAAGGTTTTATCTTTGGTATTCTAAAGTGTCTGATGACACACATATGGAAAACCACATAAAATGATGACTAACTCATTTGGTTAGGAACATGTGATTTCTTCCTTTGTCTATAAACTACATAAATATTGTTGCTGATGTGTTTTCTGAATTAGTAAGCAAAAAGAGAAAAACATTGTTTATGCAGGAAAATATTCAGCAAGTTCAATCTCACTGTCTTCATACCAGAGAAGGTCTAATTTTCCAAAAGATTTTAAAAGCACACCAGTAACAACAGATGGTCCTGGCTTGAAAGTAGGCACATAGGTGGTTACATTTGGTTAGATTCTGTGGGTTATCCCACAACTAAAAGTCAAATCATCTGCCTTTAAATGCATTTACAACATCATTTTTCAAATTTAAATTTCTCTAAATAGAAACAATAGAGATCATATCAACATGGGGACTCTTCTCAAGCAAAGAATGATCCCCAGATTCTCCTTTTCTCCCCTTAGTCGCTGCCACAACCCACTTTATAAGTACTTAGGTTTCTCTTCCTATTTTCTTCATGAATTGATAGTGTGAACCACAATTTCTCATGGTCTCCCTTTCTTGTTGCCCCAAAGGATGTGAATGCAGTCTTATCTACTTTTTTCAATTTTACAAGGAAACCTTACAAACAAATTGTGCTAAATTTCTAAGTCTTTTACTGAGATTTAACTAACTCTAAACTTGAATTCTGCCTCCAATATATTTTATTTTTGTTCTTGGGAATGGGGCCTACCACCATACACCTAGATCCCACCTCATCCTTGTCTACTGATAGTGTGAGCTCTGGAAGTCATTGCCTCTCAACTTCANNNAGGAAGATGAAATCAGGAGAGAAACATGGAATCCCCTCTGACTGCAAATAAATCTCATTTCTACATCACTCATCTCAGATGAAAGACGCAAGTTTCCTAGTCATTGGCCCACACAAATCTTAGCACATCCTCTTATCTGCTAATTGAATGATGAAGTCATGTTTTCATTGTTGCTTTTCTGCATTTGCTAGTTTTTACACTCTACTTCTTAATTGTGTGAGGATGTGGTCTAGGGCCCTTATGTTCCTGTTTCCTAACATCTTTTTGTTATATCCCTTGTGAAGTGCTGCACAATGTTTACTATTACTTTATCTTTAGTCCAGAACTTTATGTTGACTCCAGGCTGATACATGCAACTGACTACCTGTTGTCTCCTCTTGCAAGTTGCCAAAAAAGCCTCAACATTAGTATGTCAAAAACTGATATATCAATTATTCTGTGTAAACTTAGCCCATACTTTTATCTGTAAATGGAAATATAAATGTATACATACATATATTTGTATATACATATTGTTGAACTCTTATTTGAAATCAGATATATATGGTATACATGGTGTGTGTGTGTGTGTATAGATCTTCTATTACGCATTTAATGTACAGATTCCATGAAGTAGGTATTGTTTAATTTTTTTATGAAAAATTTGAGACTCAAAGAATTTAAGCAATTTATTTGCGTTCAGTCATAGTAGAAAGAGAAAGCCAATCTTGAACTCTTAAAAAAATCTTTTTTTTAGTTTATTGGTCCAGATAAAACTATGCCATTCTTATTACAGATGTTTTACTCTGTATTATCATTACTATCAATATACTTCTGCCTTATCCCCTATTAAGTTATAAGATAATTGAGAGCAGGAATAATTTTATTTAATTCATCTTTATATAAACCCATAATGCATACCATTAGGACTTGTCCTCATTCTGTAGTCATTTCCTTTGATTCTTTATATGAAAATCTGGTCTAGTGACTGGCTGAAAGTTCAAAGAGCTGAATATTTCTAGAAATATACATGTGGGAATATAGGCCTTAGCCTAAGGCTGGGGTCAGAGAACAAGACTGCAGACAAAGGTCAAAGTTTTGGAGATAGTCTACTACTTATAAACAGAGGGTCCCAATTAATCCTGAGTCCCAGGAGAAGACTCAGAATACCAGGGGCCAATGTTTAGTTTGAAAAGATCTGATAATGATGAATTATATAGGCAGTGGCGTAATAGGGCAAGATTTTTCAATTTCATCTGGGATTGATTTATGAAAAACGGATGCAATCAAAAAGAAGAGGCAGGATGTAATGACACAGACTCCTGGTAGCTGATGGGGGGCCAAGGAAAAGGTTTGAAGTTACAAATGAAATAAAAAATTAGGTCTCAGAAATTTACAACTGTAGAGGCTAGGAGGTGCAGTGGACATTTGAAATATAATTTTAAGTCAGAAGATATAGGGAACTTCAAATTTCATTTTGTAAAATTTTATATATTGTGTATATACATATTCATCTGTATCAATATGTATATATGTATGTATATTTACATACAAATGTAAAATAAACATGGATAAATTGATAGAAACCTGGAATTTTTAGAGCAAATGGCAAACAATGCACATGATCCTGAAAAGCATTTTTAAAACTGTGTGAAAATAAATCACAAACACGGAGAAAGAATGTTCACAGCTTAATCTTCTGATAATCCATGCTACTGTGGGTTGTTCCAATGCTTTGTCTGAGTCATATTCCATATTTTTTAATTTGGGAAATTATTAAGTAAGTTAAGTAAGTAGTAAGCCTTTAACACTGGTGGCTTAATAAGCTCATATATATTAAGATAAAGTTCAAGATAATTTATAATAAGATTTTTAAAAAGAAAAAAGTTTCAGGCAACTGCTCTATCAGAAAATACATCTTTAGTAAGTGTAACAAATGAATCTAAATGAGTAATTAAAGTTCAAACTGCAGGCAGATTACATTTTTTATGTTAGCCCTTATAAATTAAACATACTTTTGTGAAACATGAAAAACTATTCCACAGAAATAAAATTTTTGCCTAACTGAAATCTGGTGCTTTGCAACAAAGCCGATTTCATTCTTGACATCAAACATTTGGTGAATGGGTCCTCTGACTGGGTGTGTATTTGGTGTAGTAAAGTATTAGCTTCTTTTTTTCTTTCCCATGAAGTAAACATGGTTTTCTCACAGTTCGTAAGCCATCCACTGAAAACGTACTGAATCTCAGCCATTCTATATTAACATTGGAACTTCTATGGTTAGATTTAAATTTGAATTCAGCAAATGTATAAAGCAAATAAGTATGGAGCATGTAAATATGACTGGAAGTTTAATATTGTAGAAATTACATTTTATAGTATAATTTATTACTGCTAATTAGTTCTACAAATACATTATCATGTAGGTATATGTATGCATAGATAACACCTGATTTTTAAATTATCTCTGCAGGAATCTTTATCAAAAACACTGTAGTTCCTTGATAAATTCTTATACTAAATAGAGATGATAAGTAAAACTAAAGCGACCATTTAATAATATTATGAAAATGATATGGAAAAGTTGTACAACCATGTGAATGTACTTAATGCTGTCGAACTGTACACTTAAAAACAATTAAGATGGTAATTATGTTATATATATATATATAGCCACAATTTAAAAAATTTTTAAAGTAATATATAATGTTAATAAAATATTTTATTCTGCACAAAACATCTGTCTTGAGGAATTACTCTTTAAAGGATATTTTTAAAAATTCTCAAAAAAAAAAACCAATCCTCAACACCTGTTGAAATTCTGAAACACCAAAGGCTGTCTTCAAATGCTAAACACAACCTTCCTCCTTCCTACTTAGTGAAAATATTGAATTACATATTTATGAAATAACTATCAAAATAGGCTACAAAACGGTTATGTTTTAACAAGATAAAATTAAAGGACTTTTGAAGAGAAAAAAAACCTAACAATAAGATCAAGTTAATTTTTATGATATTTAGCATTTATCTTTTAAGTAACATAAACATTTTCCTTTACAAAACAGTTTATTTCCATTTCAACATTGGTTCCTTTGTCTACTTATATTTATAGCTTATTTGAGTAAATGAAGTGTAGACTGAAATTATTTTATTAAATTTTAATTCTATGCAACAGAATGACAATTCTAGCTCTTATTTAACAGAATTTCAGAGGTTAAATCATCTGTTTTTGTATTGTATCTCATGAATATATAAATGAAATTCTACATAGGAAGATTTTTTCCTATTAAAGAGTAGCTGATTTAAAGAAAAGTATGTAAATAAATAATTTATAATAATACTTATGTCACTAACAGATATGGTACAAAATCTTACTAGAAATAAGAGGAAGTAAAATAATCATCAGTTATCAACTTTGGAAATAAATTCTCATCTAGGACAAGTATTTTGTTACAGTAACCTTATTTGGCCCAAAATGGAGTCATTCATGCTAAGCCTCCCATCAGCAACCCAGAACTTAACTAAGTTTCTGTGTTTGGGGGTTCTCCCAGAAACAGAGGCCTAGGTCAACCAACCAGCACTTGCCTCTTCAGAACAAATTACCTCAGCTGACTCCAAGTCTTCCTTATGCTCTGTATAGGGAAAGTGACCTTGCTTTAATCAGTCAGCAAATGCCAGTATAATGTCCTTGCTCCTGCTCACCTGGTCTATATGAATCTCATGTCTTATACAGATCTGTGAAGGTTCTTTCTATTAGATTGGATACTGCTTGATTCATGAATTATTGAATAAAAGCTTACTAGATCAGTAAAATGTTTCTGGAAAGATTTTCGTTCAACAACTCAAATGGAAATAACCAAAACTGCCTTAGACTAAATATAGAAGCAAGTTAAATGCAATTAATTTTTAGTAATTGAAGATAATTCTGGCTCTATCTGATTTATGGAATCACTGGTGCCTTATGGAAAGTTTTACAGCAATTTTCATTATTAAAAATGTTCATCATAACAGACAAGACAACCTCTTCTCCAACATTTTCCCACAAATAATGTTGACAAAATGCCATCTTTCTGGAACATTTAAAAAACAACTATCTTCAGATGTAATATGTCATATTCCACATTTCTGACCTCTCTTTTGATTATAGAGCCATTTGCAATGCAATGACTGTCTCAACTAAACAACGTGACAGATAGCATGAATTCAAATGTCATCATATCTTCACCAAGAAAATAAAGCATGGTGACTAGCCCTTTTAGCTTTTAGAATCAACTTTTGCAAAAGCATCATGTTTCCCCTCCATTAAAAAGTAATTTTCTATCCCTGCATAAGAATGAAGTTTAGTCCTTCTTTCAGTCAGATGATAAATGCCCTTAATTAGAAATGCTAATAACTGAACTTTTCCCCTCAGACCTATTAGTTATGCTGACACATAGACGCTTCATAACTAAGCTTTTTGGCCAAATCTACATCCAGAGTATCTCTATATCCCTTTTATATATTAGACTAAGAACAGATAAAGAATAATGTATTTAATTTGTGTACTGATTAATTTCCCACCCCCAAATTAAATGCAAACATGCGCGCACACAGCCCAACTGACTCATTGTATGTATATGTCCGTTTATATCATACATATTGTATATTCTTAGTAAAATATATTACACTTGTTTTGCACTTTATAAAACCTATAGATACACATTTCTTGATTTGATGAGAATATCAATACTTTGATTTCAAATTTACGAATATTCTTATTTTGCAAGCTGTTTTAATGGCTGAAAACCACAAGTTGTTTTTTTTATAAACCAATTTTTTTAAGTGTAAAAATAACATTTAATCCAAAGAGAAGAAATTTTTATGAACATGGTCTATACAAAACATATCACAAGTAGACAAGCTAATATGTAGCAAGCAGTGAGTAATGGTCAAGAAACGTTCTCCCTGCCCAGGTTTACCAGTTTTGAATCCTGTTTTCACTGAAAAACAGCTGCATGCTTAAGCCAAGTTGCTTACCTTCTTTGATACTCAGGGTTTTTGTTTTTCTTTTAATTCATAAAACTGGAATAAAAGTATCTATTTTACAGGGTTGTAATGAGATTAAATGAGACAATATAGTACAAATTCTGGCCCATACAAGCACTCAGAAAGCACAGAATGGATAGCACCTAAAGTTTGTGACTTTCCACGGTGTCTCTACACCAATGTCTTCCCTGAGAACTAAACTTCTAAATCTATCTACCCGACATCTCCACTGTTTATCTCATATTGAAAATATAACATATCCAAAAAATAATTCTTGATAATTTATCTTAAAATTCTTCTCTCTCCCCATCTCCAAATTTCCAAGGCAAATATTCTAGGACTCCTGTTTGACTCATCTCTTTTCCAAACTTCCTGCACCTCCAATCTCATTATCAAGTCCCACTGGCTCAATCTTTAAAATGGATAGGATAGTTCATTCCTTCAGCCCACCTCCACACTGTCACCTAATTTCAAACACTGTTATCTCTTTCAGGGATTGCTGTCATGGTCTTTTAAACACCATCTCTACTTCTGCTCTTGTTCTTCACCACTATCACAAAGCCAGATCTCTTCTCCACAGCACCAGATCTTTCCAAAGCCCCCAGTCACTCCCTATCCAAAATCTTAACAAGGCTTCACTTCGCTCTTTGAATAAAATTAAAGTTCTTTACCCCGCCCTAAAACATTTATGTGATCTAGCTTCTACTTTCCTCATCCTCCAAGACTTTCTCTTTTTCACTCTAGTCCAGCCATCCAGGACCTTCTGCTGTTCTTTGGGTATGGTCAGCTCGATCTCTGCCTTAAGGCTGTTTCATCTGCAAGCAACTGCAAGCAACCTAGATCTTCCATTTCACTTTCCTGACTATACGATCAAAAATAGTACCTCCAGTTCCTCCCTCTCTTACCACTTAACCTGCTCTATTTAACTTCATAACATCTCATATCACTCCTGGTCTGTGTATTATATTTTGTTTTTTGTTTATCTTTGAGAACAGAAATTTTCACTTTTCACCATTGTATCTCCAGTACCTAGAAGAGCTGGAAGAGACTGCTGCACAAATATTTTCTGACAAAACAACACTGAGGTATTTGTTACACATTAATGTAGTCCATAAAAGCAGAAGTGTCTCATTGACTATACTCAGAATTCACTTATAAGGTCTATTAAATCAACTTCATGGTTTGATTTTAATAAATGCAAAATGACAACGGCAGGGATAATTGGTAATATTACCATCTTCTACCTGGAAAGCCTAATGAATTTTTTTATATCTTCTCCCACTTAGCAATTTAACTTGAACAATGGCTAAATTTAAGCCTATTTTGAAAAGATCAATATTGAAATTACTGATTCTAATTAATTTGACTTCACTTAAACATATTTTGAAACATTAATTTATTTGGAAAAAATAACAGTTAAACGTTTTGCTCATTAGAAGGTTACAATGAACAGCATATAAGAAGAGAAGCTTTCCAAAAATTGCATTTTTGGAAATCTATGTTATTCAGAGAGTCAGCAGATCCTGCTTCAAAAATACAGTATATGTGAGCAAGAACTCAGTTGAAAGGCAGAAATCCTAGATATTTTTCTTGACTCTGTCACTCTTGGTCTTCAAGCTCTGGCAAACTGCCTATTTTTCCAGGCCTCAATTTTCTTATCTCAAATATAAAGAAAATGGACTGGCTCATTTCCAAGAAGTCTTCTGGCTATAAAATTATCAGTTTAAGTCAGGTTTCTCTAATTTGGAAGTTTTTCATATACAGTTCTTTTTCAAAATCCTTCCATATTACACACTGAATTATAACTAACATCCCCCTATTGTCATATCACCATGTTTTGCTGCTTTCTCACATACTAATGCAGTTCCCTGAAAAAGCATTCGCAGATATTAATGATTCACAGATTCTAAATATACTGGTGAGGGCAGAAGATCATCTAATTTAAAAAATATATATATCAAAGAGACCTGAAAAATTACTTGTATAGATGTATATCTATTGGGATGGTTTATCTAAACACCAAAATTTCCATAACAAAACTCAAAACAAGTGACTCTTTTCATATTACATTTATGTGAAGAGTCATAGGCTGTTATTATTAAGCCATGTGAAGCTAAATACCATACGTATGATATAGTTTTTATAGCTAAAAAGGTGCTTTGGGTATTTGAGAGATAAGGAAGGCTCACCCTTTTTTGTTTGGGGAAGGCCACATACAGAAAAACTGCCAAATGGTAACACTGCAAAGGTACCTGGTTCCATCTTCGGCAGATTTTTAAGTAGTGAATCAAATTAAGAAAAGGTAGGTGGCACAGCACAGAGTAGGACAAGTCCTACCTAGAAACATCTAACAGATAACAGAATTGAATAAGATCCAGAAGGTTCAGGGGAAAGTCATGAGAACATAGCTGAAACAGTATTTTAAGTATTTGAAACTGAATTAAAGCCATAAAATGCTTCAGTGGGTCCTTACATATGACCGCAATTCATCACAGCACACTAAACACTCCAGAGCCTTAAACACTTGTGCTGTTTTTCAAAGAAGAGGTCAATTTGAATGACCACAACCAATGTAGCAAAAACTTCTGGAATTTCAGCCATGAATTTCAAAAGATTGGCACTTTTCCTTATGATAGGTCCTTTGAAAAATCTGCAAGTGATAAATATACAACAATAAACTAAAAGTATGGTAAATAAATACGAAATAACAGTTGCATATTAAAATAACAGAATGGTGGTTAATTGGTTACTAATGATCATTTTTCACTCATTAAATCAGTTTTTCATTCAACAAATTTTATTAAGCACCTGTTATATCACGGGTTCTGTTCCGTAATTCATTTCTTAACAAGACTTAGGAAATTTCCATTCTACTGGAAAAATGATAGTTACTGATGGGGTAAACAAAATGCACACACTCATGTATTATTTATAAGTATATAGTTTCAGACAATAATTAGTGCTAAGACAAAATCACAACAAGGTAAAGTGATAGAGAGTGACACTGGAGAGAGGGGATTACATTAGACTGGTGGTCAGATAAATCGTTTCCGAGAGGTTGACAACTCACCTAGATATAACAACAAAATGACCAAGACATGAATGTGTTTGTCCTTAAAAAAAAAAAAAGTCAGCTCTACAGTAAAACACTCCAGATAAAGAGAAGTACATGTGCACAGGGGAAAGGCAGTACAAGGTTGGTGTTTTTAAATTAAAAGAGGCCAGATTAACCAGCATTAGCAATTTGCAATAAAAGTTTGACAACTACTTTCCAGAAGCAAGTCACTGGATTGGTGGCATTTGCTGATTTCTGTGTGGCAAATACTTCCACACTGGATGATTTCAACCCATCGACACGATGACACTGAATGCAGAGCTGGGAGGTGACCACGGCTGAGCCTGCCCACTGCACGAGGGCAGGCGCCTGGTGAAGGAGGCAGTGGGTGGGAAGGGATGAGGTCAGATAGGTGGACAGAGGCCGGGTCATTTAATGCCATGTGTCAACGGTGAGAAATTCAGGCTTCATTCTTAGAAACCACTGAAGGGTTTTTAAGCAAGCGATGGGGCATGATGATTTAATTTATAGTTCCAAAGTTCATGAGCTGCTTGCTGAAGAATGTACTTTGGGGAGGAAAGTTAGGCCGTTAGGGAGTTACTCTCTCCCTGGTTTAGACCAAAGTGGTGGTAGTAGAAATGAAGAAAGTGGATAAATTTAGGACATTTTTTTAAGGCAGAGTCTGCTTGTGAATGGACTTGTTCAATGTGGGGTACAGAGAAAGAGGAACAAAGAATGATAACAACAATTGGGAAATTGTGGACATAGAGCAATTTATGGAGGGAAGCGAGGTGGTTAGAGGCAAAAAGCTTTATTTGGCCTTACTGCTTAAGCTGTCCAGCAAACATGATGACTAATATTAAAAGCTAAAGTAAGTCGATCTCTTATTTATTTCTGCCAGAAAGCTTTTTGTGTAGAAATCAGTATACTCATTTTATCAATATGAACATGAGGGTAACTTACCCAAGTTTATGTAGCTAGGAAATGGCAGAGGTGAGATTTGAACCTCAGCTTAACTACACAGCTAGGTATTTACCTCAGGATATACTTTCATTTTGCAAATTAATTCTCTGAATTAATGTTTTAAGTGTATTGCTCTGGGTTCCCTGACAATTCTGTGCAACTTGCTATATTAAAATCATTTTATTTATTGCACATATGAGACAATGATAAGGAAAACTCTTGTAAGGAAGGCTACTTGGGACTAGAATGCCAAACTATGTGAAGGTAACGAACTGCTCTAGAGTCAGTTGCCCTCTTACAAGGAACCACATAGCGATGGGCTCTGTGCAGGACTTCCATTACTGCGCCAAGTTGACGCTTCAGCTTCAAAGAGTTTGTACTTGCGGGGCATCTGGGTGGCTCAGTCGGTTAGGCGTCTGCCTTCAGTTCAGGTCATGATTTTGGGGTCCTGGGATTGAGCCCCACACACCAGGCTCCCTGCTCAGCGGGGAGTCTGCGTCTCTCTCTGCCTCAGCCTCTCCCCTCTACTCATACTCTCTCTCTCTCAAACAAATAGAATCTTTAAAAAAAAAAGTTTGTACTTGGTACAGTACATATTTCTGGAAAAAAATAACAGTAAGGAATACAGAATGAAGGGGTATATTTGCATGTTTAATTATAGTTAAATAAAGTATTATTTTTAACTGAGTTATAGTCTCAACTCTACCCATTAAACTACCATTTAATAATTTGATCCTCTAGGGAAAAAATGAGGTAGAATTATTATACTCTGTTCTGGTTTTGTTATTTAACAACGTAACCTTCAGCCCCGCATACATGTGATGGTGTGGCTGTAGCTCATTTTAAGTAGCAGACAGGACCAGTTAGAGAATTTCCAGATGTGCTACTTGATAGCTGTGCTGTCAGTAAGTAAAAATATAATAAGAGTGGCTAATATTTTCTCCAAAAAAATACTCAAAGACCTAACAGTTTGCTGATAAAAAAATAAGATAAAATAAAAATGAATAAATAAACCCTGCTTCTTCAATTATCGCCGTATTGCTGGAGTTGACCCACCTTTGGTCTGCCATCAGGTAAGAATTTTTAAAAAGCAAAGGAAAAGTGATTTGTGACCTAGAATAAAACCGTCAAACTTTTTTTCTTATTTAGAATACTTTGATATGTTCCTGGTCCTTAGAAAGCTGCAAATTTGAGAATACCATGGCATCTGGGATCTAAGAGCTGCCCTGTTTTTCCGAATTTTCTCACGTCACCTACCAATTTCACTTTTAAATCAAAGCAGTGAATCTGTATTTTAAATCCTATGTCAGAAACTTCATTGTTGGAATGCTGGATTAAATGGCGGATACTGCAGCCTGGTATCTCCAACTCACATTCTCCCGTAAAAGTGGTTTATTGTGATACCCGGGGTAGGCAAAGGAATTGAACATAAAGTCTAGTTTCAATGACTTTAAAATAATTAAGCCCCTTCTACATGATCTATATTGATCTTCAGACACCTAACTGAATACTTCTCCATTAGCCTCGGACACATCAGGCCATTTCAGGGCAACTCAAAAAATAAAAATAAAAAAACATTCCCATAAAAAGCTGTGCTTTGGGACAAAGTTCAATCCATTCTCTAATTTCCAAGGCTGCCAAAACGCTGAATCTCATTTGTGCCTCCCACCATGCTCCCTAACACCGTATTTAAGGGTCTGAATGACAAGCTTCCAAATACCTTAATTTTACTGATAATCTGAATTTCCATAACTCATAACTCTCTTATCTCAGTATTGGGCAGAATCAACACACACCTGGTCTTCACATTTCTCATTTAATGGCAATAATCAGTCATAGAAATTAGAGTTATACTTCTATTATTTGTCCTTGCATTAAGAATCCTAGGTCCCTAATTTTCCTCGGGCTCAAGGCTCGTGGCTCCAGAAACTCACACGGTCTGGTTCCCTGGAACCAGGACTTGGTTCCTGCACAGTCTGCAACATTTAGAACAATGTTCTATTTTATCTCCTCCTCATGAAATTTCCTCCTAACAGGCTCATTCGCTCATGTCTATTAGAAGAAAACACTTTTTGCTTTATCATTTCAAGTTTTCTTTTTATCTTTTCCTCATGGAATGTCTCCTCCATATTGTCATTTTAGTGAAGAGTGAGCACAAGCTGGGGAAATGGCAGGCCGAGGGAGAGGCAGGCTCCCTGCTGAGCAAGAAGCCCAATGCAGGGCTCCATCCCAGGACTCTGGGATCATGACCTGAGCCGAAGGCAGATGCTTAACTGACTGAGCCACCCAGGCATCACTTGAACAAGTATTTAACCCCTCTGAGTTTGGATTTACTCTAAGTAAAGTAAAAATAACATTAAGTCTCTGAGATGATAAAGAAAAGTGATGTGTAGAAATGGGTTAATGTCTGTAAAACCTGGTATACTGCACAACACATATGGCCAAATATCAAAAACAAACAAACAAAAAACACAACATTCCCTTTCTCTTCACAATATCTTTCACCCCTTGACCGCATAGACACACAAAAATAATTTAAATTCTCAGAATTATGTGGTTGAAAACAGGCATTCTTGTCTACATGGTCACATTCCTTCTCTGCCATGCCTTTTGACTTAGAATGTTCCAAAGCACAAATCCTCTGATGGAGAACTTGTAGGCTGTGCCTGCCCATCCCAAGTCACCCTGCACTGCACCCCTAACTCTTACAATCACATCCTGCTTCCCACCCGGGGATGACCTCCATGTGACACCTTCTGAGCAGCAAGTTTTATAGTGACTGATGCCTTAGCCAACTAGATTTCCTGTCCTGGTTTCTCCTCCCCCACTTCACCTCCACAAAAGATAGGTTTTCATGCATGCCTAGAACTGACCACACGTTTTCAGTACTAACTGGAGAGGGAAGCTAAGACTGGAATGTTTTAGTAACAAAACCTTAGTTCTAAATATCTGACTACCAGCTTCTACTCAGTTTTATCCTCTCTTCTTTCCAGGCAGCTCTTGAAATACTGGATTGATGTGAGCAATGTGGTAGTGGCTGCATTTTTTTACATGGGGATGCTTACATTTTGTGCCTACTAACCATGAGCACAATACTGACTACACACATAAGAAAACATGTTTCAGATCAACTTGGCTTAAGCTTTATGTGGTTACCACACCACAGTCTGTTTATCATTCCTCGGAATTTTATAGTTTGCATTAAACCTAACATGGTCATTCACACATATTAAAAAAAATACAGAGAATATTGTTTTCTCTGTAGGTCTCAGATAATTACACTCCAAAAAGTAAATAGCAAATAATATACAAGAGACTCCTCAATAATCAGCAGCACTATCATTTGAATACTGAACATAAATCGATCATTACATCAAAATGTCCTGCTCTTTCATAAGCGGAGACAATATATTGTATACTCCAGAACTGGTCATATATAACAAAAATATTAATAAATTATGTTCATCAAAAACATTTCAACAACAGTAAAAACAGCTCATTTGTAAACTCACAATTGTTCTTTTGTATCAGTATCCACACATCTACATATCGATATAAATATATATCATATTCATGAATATATATATATATATAAACACACACATACACATACATAACTTTAAGCATTTAAGGTTCCAACAAATGTGCCTTGGCTTAAAACAGTTTCAACAAATTTTTAAAAACTATGTCAACATTATCAAATTCTTTAATACTTAAATAGTAAGTTGTGACTATGTTTTTTAAAGATTTATGTATTTATTTGAGGGGGAGGGCAAAGAGAGAGGGAGAGAGAAACCCAAACAGACTCCACACTGAGCGTGGAGCCTGACATCAGGCTTGATCTCATGGAAACCAAGAGTTGGACGTTTAACCGATTGTGCCACTCAAGTGCCCCAAGTTGTGACTATTATTATAAATGAATATAGGACGATGTTTCATAATTCATTAATACTCCTAGAAATCAATTAAATCAATCAATGAATAAATTAATTTATTCAATCATTTATTCAACAAATAATTAAGCAATCCATACTTTCTTCATGTCCTAAAGTTTCTTTGAGAAATTTTTAATTATTTCAATTTTGAATTAGAAGTTTCAGTATTTATAGAGTCAATATATGCAAAACAAAATAATGGTATATCTTTTTTTAATAGATTATATTTTATACTACCTGCTATACAATTTTACATAATTACTACTTCCAGACACGAAAAGCTAGCTAACGTATATTGTTTTTCATTATTTCTATCATAGTCCATTACACTGCTAACTCAATGAGAATGCTGGGCTCTCACTGTTACTCTTTTTTGGAGCTCTGTGGGGCTTCATCAAATGTCTATTACAGCTGCTTATAAAACCTAGAGTACTAATGAAGTAAAACTCTGGACCCACTCTATTATCTCCACGACCAGTTAGAACTTCTCATCTGAATGTTTTCAAAGCCTAAAATACTCGAAACACCTCGTAGTTCAAGTGGTAGAGTTATCAGGTCATGCTCAAAGGTACTCACGTGGCTTGCTGGGCAAGGACGCATTTTGTCTTATAGGAATAGAGCTCTGTACTCAAGCCCTTAGCACTTACATATTTATACACAAATTTCATAAAGTGATATATGTGCTATAAATCATGTAGATATAATCAGAGTTCTAAGGATTAGCACATTTCAACAAATATTTAATTTCATGGTAGACAGATATACTTTCATTTATTTATATTGTGAAGAGATTCTTCACAACCAGACAAGATTTACCTGAATCTGTAGCTGTGATCATCAAGACAAAATGCTCCTTTGTCTCGCGGTCCAAACTCTGTATTACTCGAAGTTCTCCACTAGCTGAGAGAGTAAAAGCATTGTCTTCATTACCACCAAGGAGAACGTATGAGAGTTTGCTGTTAGAACCTTGATCATCATCTCTTGCCACCACCTATAGGAGAAAACAAGACATGCCAGGAATGTGAGTAAAACTAATACAATGTCTACCGCAAAGTAAAATGTACCATTAAAAATAATGAGGTAGACTCATGTACCAATATTAAAAGGTTCCAGAGACATATTTCTAGGTTTCAAGTAAAAAATAAAAATGGTACATGGTAAGCATGTACTATTTGTGTAAAAATATGTATAAATCAAAGGATAGTATTTTTGGAAGGTTTCGCAAAAATTTTTGACAGCAGTTTCATCTAGGTAGTTGGATTTGTAAAAAGGGAAATGAGAACAATGTAACAAAGTTTTCAAACTTTTATATCATTTTATTTTCTCACTATGTTTAAATATTACTGTTTTACTGAAACGAAATTCAAAATACACAAATATGTAAATGTGTGCAACATGAGTACACACAGAAGAACATAACTGAAATACAACATTTCAATCTCTGAAGAGATCAATAGGTACTTAGGTATAATTTCCATAAACCTTTCTTTTTCAGGGTTTGCTATATCTGCAGTTAAGCATTTATGTAGAGAATGATGAAGAGGTGGGTGTAGGAGAGGGTGGACTTTTAAATTAGATGTCTTACAGTGAACACAATATCTGTTTAATTTAAATATACTGACCTGAAGAATTGTCCTGGGCAGTGTCCCTAAATTCTCAGGGACATTTACAGAATATGGAGACAGCTCAAACATGGGAACAAAATCATTAATATCCAGTAGAACAATGCTGACAGTGGAGGTGTCAGTTCTTGGGGTACTGCCCCGATCTGCGGCCTGAACAGTTAAAGAGTAAGTAGGAGTTTTTTCTCTATCCAAAGGCTTAGCCACAGTGATGGCACCTGTGACAGAGTCGATCCGAAATTCCTGATTGGCATTACCATCAACAATGCCATAGCGAACCTGTCCATTTGTACCTTCGTCTCCATCTGCTGCATATACTTGTATTATATCTGTTCCAGTAAGTGTGTTCTCGTTAATCTCCACTTTATACAAGGCCTGCACAAAAACAGGGTTGTTGTCATTGATGTCAAGTACCATAACTACGACCTCTGTAGATGAAGAGAGAGCTGGTTGACCTTTGTCTGTAGCCACCACTGTCAGAGTGTAATTAGAAACCTCTTCTCTATCCAGTTCTCCGGTGAGCCTCACTTCACCATCAATGGTCCCAATACTGAACTTGTTTCCCAAAGGGTTCAGCAAGGTGTACTCAATATAGCTGTTTGGGCCACTGTCTGGGTCCGTTGCTTGAGCTTTGAAAACAATAGTATCAATAGGTGTGTTTTCTGGAATGTATGTCAACTTAGGGGAAAGAAATGTTGGTGGGTTATCATTTACATCCAACAAAATAATGGAGACGTGGGCAGTGCTTGTGAACCTGGAGGCCGGAAGCATTGGCAGGTCATGCACCTGAACAACCAGGTTGTAGAAGGACTGACTTTCCCGATCCAAACTTTTAAGGACTTTCAGTACACCATTCTTGTCCACTGTAAACTGACCGAGGCTATCACCTGAAGCAATGCTATAAGCCAACTGGGAGTTGATGCCTGAAATGGAAGGGAAGAAAGTTATATTTTCTTGAATGTATGCTGACTACAGACTAAGTTGCACCAAAATATCTGACATAAAACTTTGCATATTTGATATATGATGCCCCAAACACGCCTTACGGATGATTTAGCTGCAGTTAATTTTTTACATACACATAATTCCTTGCCTGTTAACTTTGGATGTGAAAAGATGTTTACAATTGGCGAACAAATGATCTATATACTGCTTGCTATTTACTACGATGTTGAAATGTGAAATTACAAACATAAAGAGGAGAAAAATATTCCAGGGAGCAGATATTTTTCTGTACATTTCCTTATTTCTGTCACACAGCTCCTGAGAGTTCAACATTAACAGTGCCACACTCTATACTGTTAGCCAAACATTTAGAACTTCAGTAATTTATTGAGGCTGACACCAATTTTCAGAGAAGGGTAATAAAATTTTCTGATGTATGGCATTAGTCATGGGTGTTTTAAGTCTACTTTTACATTCCTTGTCAGAACCAATAAATACTTTTTAATTCTTATTAAGCATCTGGCTAATGGCCTTTGTGAAAATAATTCTCTCTCAAATTTTATTATGTACATTTAATGTGTTTTAAAAGTATTCTTTGAAGAAAACGTTAGCAGTAAAATTATACATAAAAGGCTGCAAATATAAATACTCACACTTTTATTTGGCTATATTTAGATACTATTTTATCTATTTTTCCTAGGAACATGTGTCACTTTTTAATTGTAAAAAAATAATACATAATCTCTCATTTCAAAAAATGATTGCAGAGAATATTCTAAAAAAAATGAGTGGAGAGTAGATTGGCCAATCGATTTTAGTAAATAATTAAAAGTCAATACCACATAACTGGTGAAAACAGAAAGAAAAGTGATTTCTTGCCCCAAAATGGTGTTTTCTTCACTTGTGCATAATGCCATGTACATTTTTATGTCTTACAATAAAGATGTTGGGACACTGTAGAATATTATAAGTGTTGCTAAGAAATATATTGTGCCTCTAGATAATTCATTCTTAATAAAGATTTTATACTCTGAGATTTTATGCTAGGGAAAATCTGTTGAGTTACATTAATTGCTTACAAATAGCTCCTGTATTTCTGAAGTTAATTTAAACTATTCAGGCACCAGGGATGCCTGGCTGACTCAGTAGAGCATGTGACTCTTGATCTCGAGGTTGTGAGTTTGAGCCCAACACTGGGTATAAAGATTACTTAGAAATAAAATCTTTAAAAAAAATCTTTTTAAGTAAATTACTTAGGTTTACTAAATCAGAAATGATGTCCACTCTGTGCCAAGAGTCTTCTACAACAATTTAATCACTCTTTTTCTCTTTTTTCCTTGCAAAATACTCTTTCTCAGGATTATATAACTACTTGAGTTAGCTTTTACCTTTTCTTGAAACTTGTCAGGTTCCTTACAAAGGCAAGTTTGAGTAGAGTAATGGGATTTTCTTTTCTACTAGGTAAGGCTTGCCGGCTCTTTTTTAAAAAAAAGCTAAAATTACTATTTTCCTGTGATTTTATGGTTCCTATCTAATATCTTTTGTCTATATGTTGATACAGAGAAGGGATATTCATGAAAATAAGTTTCAGACACTGGTTTATTCACAAAAATTTCTAAGATAAACGAGGATTGAGTAGATCTTTGAAAAGGTCGGATTTTCCCCCTCATGATGAGTTGTGGCTTTTCACCTTTATAGTTTATTTAAAATTATTCACAAGTGAACAAAGCAGGGTAAAGTTCAGAATAATTAGGACTCTGAAGATCAGGAAAAATATGAATACATAAAGCTAATGGAGGCCACGGGCCAATTTACCAGCAGGAGATAAAGAGGATTTTAAGATCTGGATTGAACAAGGTCAACAGCCTACTTCAACCTTTGACTTAAAATTCCACAGGAATGAGGGAAGAAAAAGTTCCATCAACTGATGAAAGGAAAAGTTTCATCAATTGGTGCAACTAATGGAAATTTTATATAGATGACATATAGGGATATATATATTACATATATATATTATATTTGTTTATATATTACAAATATATATATATTACATATATATATATATATTCCTAGAAAGAAACTTAATTTAAATCTATATTTTTATATGTTTTTAAGTCACATTACTAAGGAAATTTTCTGCATTTTTTTATGGCTAAATCCATCAGTAAATATTAGATTCCTATTCTTTGAGGCATAAACTCAGATCCAATTATTACTGAGAAAAAGTTATGAAAACATCTGGATAAAATAATACCAGCAAGCAGAGATATAAAATTTAGTTCTGTGAAAGCATATAAAATCTTTCATGCCCAAGATCAAAAGAAATTAGAAAAACTGACAAAATTACACATGCTTACGAAGTGATGACCTAGCATTTCTACATAAATCAATTGGAATGCAAGCAATTAAAGCAAGGATCTGAACACCCTCTGTCCACAGTGTTTGCTACTTCCTGAGTAAACAACTAAATTTCAGAGGCAAAAAGAGAACATGATACCAAGACTTTATAGTCTCCTTGTAAACAGCAGAGCAGCCTCTTTTTTAAGGGAAAAGTTTGGTGGGGTAGGTGGGTGGGATAAGCAATAAGTATTAAACCTTAACAAGACTTATGAAAAAAGGAAAATTTGATTTTATATTGAAATTCAAAATGACAGATATAGATATTAGATACCATTACAATGAACTCATGATAACAATCATCTTCGAGAAAATATACATATGAATATAACAACTATTGCACAAAATACTGCCACACCATCGAAGAAACAACTCTCATCTCAGGAACTTCGTGAATCCTTACTGTTGCAATTACCCGCCACAAAAGCCGCCTGTATTTACTTTACTGTAAAGAAAAGGACTTCTCATTTCTGACAAATCTAAGTAACTTTGGGCATGTGCTCTACACTTGGGAAAGAGATGTGGATAGATAGAAACTCAAAAGCAAGAAACAGTACATACATCATTTTAAAATTCTGTAATCTACCCATAAGCATTGGGATTTCAGTTGAGTGGTGTTTTATAGCCCACCAGGTCTTTAAATTTAAAACTGTTCATATTTCTAACCATTGTATTCAATGTTCTGAAAGTGGTTTAGTCACATGGTTCCTTCTGGCAGTTTTATTGTGTGTGTGTGGTTGTGTTGGGTTTTTTGGTTTTTTTTAATTTCAGTCTCAGGAATAATTTGGTTCCAGGAAATATAGCACATAACTATAGGTGTACAGTTCTGTTATGAAATGTGTGTATTTATTCATAGTCTGTAAACGTTGTCAAATTATACTATGATGAGCTAGCATTTGTCAACTTATCACACAGCTGTAACACAAGGAACTGCTTCAGACAGCATTCATCTTTATGAAGCAGTTCCAACAAGGTCATCAAGTCATTGGAATATGAAACTCCTTTCATTTGAATGACCTGCAATTGTACTAAGCATGGACAGGTGAACTTATTATTCAGCATCATTACCATTGCATTATTCTCAGAACACTCTATGACTCCCAATATTTTGAAGAGCATACAAATTTGTTTCTAGAATAATAACATAATAATAATTATCAAAGCCAGTATATTTCCATGAAGTTCAGTTTATAATAGTCTGCCTCAGTATAATACTTTTTACACTGTATACAGGGAAGCCTTGAGATTAATACATACACTATTTGTCTTGTGAAAATAGTTAAGATATTTGACCTATTCTTATTAAAAGATTCTGAACCTCAAATTTTATGTTGAACTCTGAAAGAATCCAGATATAGGGAATAGAAAATAGTAACTTTATTTTTATATAAAATTTTTTCAGATGATAATATTCCCTCAGCAGGAACCTTTTGATCAGAGATTAAGATGAATTTGTTATTTTTTATAGATGTCTAAATAATACTGTTTGTGAAATACTTTGAGAAATATTCAGTGTGACCGAGTTGGCAATTTTAAACAAACAAGGTTACCCTTGTACAGTCTTATCATTACCCTTGAAATTCAGAAAGAATAGGAACCATGTTCTATATTTTACGTCAAGGTACAGGAAATTACACTGATAAAAGTATTCAAAACTAAAACAATGGGAAAATGTAGCTTGACACTTTTTACCCAACACAAACACAATTAAAGAAAAAAAATGCATGAAAAGTAAGTAGAAGTCAATGGTTAATGTGTGTCTGTGCGTATCTGTGTGTGGAATATTCCAGCAGGTTTTCACAAAGAAAGTTTCTTATTTGCTATATTTCAGTTCCCAATAATTGAAGGTATGAGGATAAATAAAATTTAGTCCAGAGGAGCACGCAATCCTATGAAACAATGGTCTCTCTCTAATGCATAATAAATAAATCACAAAGAAACATGGCAGAAAATTCTTCACTACACATAACTCAGGACCAGTCACAAGGACAAATAAGATATTCATATCCAGGGAGCAGATAAACTAATTAAGGTTATAATAGAGAAATCAGTTCCCAAAATAGAGATTAAGCTCTATTGTATACAGAGTCTAATTGAGCTGAGCTGGGCTGACGTACATGAAACGGTGAGCAATGTTCTTAGGCCAAGACTGGTTATATACTAAATATGCCACTAATTTTGATTATTCTTATTAATATTATTAGCAACAATAGTAGTACTAGTATTACAGATACTGCTATTTTTGATATATTCCTGTGACCAGTATCAACTAAAAGGGGAAAACTTCAAAATGCACTTAATGAGTTCTAAAGAAAGTATTTCCAATTTTCTGAATTGAAACATACATAAAATGCTGTGCTTTTTGCCTCTCCTATCTTTCTCAGGGACACTTGTAGACAATCCTGAAAGGAAACTAAGTATAGAAGAGAATGTTGCGATAGGATGGTATTCCAAAATTACTTCAATCATTCATCCAAGTCAGTAAGAATCAGGAAATTCTAAATTAAGGTTGATATGCTTATGTCACTAGGCATATCCTCAGGCTAGAAACCTATTTCCTCTTTGAAGTTCTGTCCCTTGTTTTCTCAAGCGATAGGACATTCAACTCATCCAATAAAAGGGGAAACAAGGTATTAACTTTCCAAACAGCTCAGTTAAAGACTGATAATCTGCACAATGTTATCTCTAGCGCTGTATTATCCGTTATGTGTATTTACAAACACATCTTAGAAGAAAGGCCAGGAGAGTTATATTTTATTTCATTTCATTTTTTGAGAGATATATTTTAAAAGAAAGTTTGTCAAACGCTTTTGCAATAAATGAAATCAAACACACGTGAAGGGTAGATTTAAGGAAAAATCTCAACTTGATTATATAGCATAAATTAAAGAGATCTGAGACTGTCCTTTGAATCAAAGCATGAAAGCTTGCTAGGATATTATTAAAACTTTTCAGTCAGCAATATAAAATTAATTATGCATTCTTAAGTATTTTTTAAGATGTTGGTTTTCCTTTTGCTTCCAAATTTTAACCTTTTTATGTTAAAATAATATATGCAAACAAATATTTTTATTAATCTGACAAAAGACTAGGAAAAAAGCTGTTTTATGACCTCTACATTATTAAGCTGTGGTACTGTAAAAAAGGAAGATAAAGTTTATAAAATGATAACAGTGCATGCTATGTAACTATTATAAATAAGAATTTAACTGATAAAGCACTTAATTTCAATCGTCTATAGTTAAATCATAAATCTGTCCCTCTATGTGACAACTGAACACAGTAAATAAATATAATATAAATCTGAGGACATTTTTAATAAATTTTTAAGTGTATAAAATAAAGTACATACCATCGTCTGCGTCGGTAACATTAAACACAAGAACAGTAGATCCTAGAGGTAGATTCTCCATTAGAGATGTGCTATATGAACTTAAGCTAAAAATAGGTGGGTTATCATTTACATCTAGTACATTAAAGTAAACCCTAATGGTGGTAAATTGTCCCCCACCATCTTCAGCTCGAACAGTGAGGATATAATATTGCTGTGCTTCATAATCTAATACTCGAGTCAAATTAAAGACTCCAGTAACTGGATTCAGGAAAAATATGCCATCTTCATCATCTTCATTCACAATATATGTTATTTCTCCATTCACACCAGAGTCATCATCTGTGGCTAAAATAGCTGCTACCAAAGAACCTATCAAAAAATAAATTAATAGTCTAAAATTAATGGGATAAGGATATTACTAAGAGAATATATACAGACACCAAAAAATTTTATTTGTACGGTAAAATATTTTAACTAGAGAATCACTATGAAAATATAGTGAACATGACATTCTGCAGATTTCTATATTAACACTGATACCAACCTTCCCAAATATTAGCAAAACATATAACATATTAAATACTCAGTAAATTTTATGTTGCAGTGTAAATTTTGTGGAGAAATAATACTTCTGACACTATTTTTCTGCCTGGCACTACTAATTCACGAACATATTGGTGATTGCAGTGAAAATATATTGGGGCCCATTGCTAGTATCAGGAACTAGGGGTCCCCAGCAATAACACAGACTTATGCTCAGGGGATATCACTCGATAGCTCATGTGGTCATTGTTAAAATTAAGGCAGAAATAAATGTGATGATAATTTCATGAAGGACTTGCACAACTCATGGTGCGGAGTGAAGGGGAAAGCTGCAGTGAGAAGTAGTCTATAAATATTTAATTTCTTTGTCAAATGAGTTTCCGTAACATATGCCTTATTACGCAAAATCATTCCAAATGTAATTCGGAATAAAATTTCAATTTTAGATAAGAATTTCCAATAATGGAAATGAAGCATACACACACCAGAAATATGGATCGTTAGTACTCACACTCAACAATCACAACATAATATGCTCGAAGAGGCAAGCTGACAATTCAGGATTGAGATTCTACTAACACTTATTGAGTGCATGCTAATTCCTAAGCCCCATGTTAGCTACGGTATATATGATGTAGTCTCTAAATAATGATATATTCTCTAAATTAACCTTTATCCTAATTCTAACAGGAATTATTGTTTCCATTTTACAGAAGGTAAAATTGAAGCTAAGAGTAATGAATTAACTTGTCCCAGGCCACACAGGTTCTAAGTGTTAGAGCTAGTATTTACAGATTTTCATGAGCTTTTCTTTCTGCTTTGTCTACATAGCACTATAATCATATTAGACATTTAAAAATATCCATTTATTTTAATTTTCGTAACCAATTAAAATATGTTAAAAATAAAGATGCAGTCCTGTCTTGCAAATGCATTTCTGAAGTACATTGATTGAGAATGGATGCAGAGGTAGCAAAGTACAGCATGTTATATGACCAGTTTTTTAGAAGTCAGCATTTAGCAATGATATTAACACATACAATTTTAAATGGGCTGTAAAATATCACAGAGTAAAAAGTGGAAAAACAGTATCAAAACTGTTGTTGCCAGAAAAATTAACAACTCATCACAAATACTTTCAGAAACAGAAATATTTGTAATTGGTAATCAGATGAATTGCTAACCTCATTTGCTCTCAAAAGTCTAGCAATTCGTTTGGGAACCGTATCAACGATGGTTAATTAACAGACTAAAATACCTAGCACATATATTTTTATACCTAGTAGCATATGGTAAACTCTAGTCACTAATTAAGAGCAGACAAAACATGGTCCATAATTGTAGTCAAAAGTGATCTTTGCAAAACATACTTAAGAGTGTGCCACCTACCTGGGGTTGTGTCTTCTGGAATGTCAAAAGAGTACACAGGTCTGGAGAACTTGGGTGTGTGGTCATTCACATCACTGACAGTGATATTAATTCTCATATCTGAGGACTGAAGACCATCATCTGCCCGAACCAGCAAAGAATATTTGGAACGGCGTTCCCTGTCCAACCGCTTGGTCGCTATCAGATCTCCAGATTCAGGGTCAATGCGGAAACTGTCATCAGCTCCACTAATGATAGTGTACGTGACCAGAGCATTTGCACCCTGAGAAAAAGACCCGTATCTGAATTGTTAGAAGTAGAAGAGTTAAGGGCACCATTCCTTATGTTGAGTATGTATTTGACAAAATGAGGCTTTGGGCTTTACTTTGTAAGATATTAAAAGATTTCAAAAGATAACAAACCAAAGTAGTATATTACATCGTCTTTCACCACTCATCCATTAAATAACATGGAAAATCTCAGCTGTCAGTATTAGCTATATATTTTTTTAACTCATAAAATATACACATAGAAAGGAGTCAAGCTGTTGCTACAGAAAATACAAATGACACTACTACTATCAACCACATAACCAGCTAACGGGTGGCTCTGTGCCAGGCACTGTGACAGCACTATGTATGCCTCCTCTCACTTCACTTCGCAACTTCATGAGTGCCATCTCACAAATGAAGACACTGGGTTCCGAGATGCTGGTTAACTTACACATAGTCACACTGCAAGTATGATTTCAAACCCAAGTCTGCCTGACTCTGAGCTCATGGTCCTTCTGATTCAGCAGGACAAGGTCATTAAATGAGGCAAGTGCTAAATGGAGGAGGCTTGCAACAAGCACTGTAAGAACTAAGGAGAGAAATGGATTGTTTTGAGTTGATTTCTTTAGGGAAGATAATAAAGGAGAGTGTATATGGAGCCGAATTGGGGTTTGTAGAATTTTTTTTTTTTTTTAAAGCAAAGACTAAGGAAACATTTGAGATTAAGCAAAATGCAGAGGGAAAGAGAATGGTATGTCTGGCTTACTCACTGTTAAACAGTTTGTTAGAGTGGACAGTTTAAATGAAGACTAGAAGAAAAAGGTCAATCTAAAATGTTAGGTTATGGGTATATTTTGAGAATCTCAAATGCAACACAGACTGCCTTGAATTTTATGGCCGAGAAAATACTAATCTTGTTTTAATTAGAAGCAGTCTCTCAAGGATCTTGATAACGTAGGAGAGGAACTGGAGTAGGGAGAGGCCAGAGAAGGTAGAGTGAGTAGAGTTTGGCCCCAGGAGGCTAGGGCTTCGGTTCCTCAAGGTGAAACTTTCTACAATCTGTATTCTTTGTACGTTCCAAGTCCATGTTCTGTTAAATGAAAGCAGCGGTGATTTCTTGTTTTCTTAGATCTTTGAGCTGTGGCCCTCAAAATTTTGAAGTCTAAACTAGAAAGTTGGCAGAGGACACAGAAAGGTTGAGAAAAACAGAACATTCTTTAAGCGTTTACTAAGTGCCCAATGCTGTCTAAGCATATCACTTCATGGGCACTAATTGAGGTTAAAGTTTCAAGAAAGAGTAGATCTTAGCAAAGTCAAAAAAAAAAAAGAAATTTAGAAGAATTAAAAGTAAAGAACCCATCTGGATTTGATCATGAGGAATGCTAACCTCATAGTATTTTAAAATACATTACATATTTTTTATTTTAAAATATATTTGATAATGTAGTATTTTAAAATATATTATACATTAAATATATTATAAACCTGACAGTCCAATGTTAAAATTACAAGCAGTTTGATTTGGATATTTCTTAATTATGTATATTATAATTAAAATTTTGAGTTAAATGTTATACACTGCACTCGTTGATATCTGGTGCTTTTGGGGTTGAATCTCTGCTCCACCACTTGTTAATTGTGTGTCCTTGGGCCTTACATTTAGCCTCTATGAGCTGATGTTTCTTTATCAGGCAATCAGGACTATAACATTATCTACCACATAGGGCTGTTGTAGAGATTAAATGAGTTCATACATGTAAAAAACCTAGAATGATCCTTCAGAAAGTATATGACAATGTTAGCTGTTATTTTTACTCCTGTTTTTATGTAATGGGTTAAGTGCATTTGATGAGAGATGCCTGTATATGAATACTTGAAATCAAAATACAGCTGAGTTGCTATATATCCCAGGAAAAATATGTTTTCTGATTTCCTATCGTATGTAATTGTTGCGTTTTGACACTGAGGTATAATTAGTGTTGGAATTGTTGACTTCAAAAAATTACCTTTTGACTTAAATATACTTACACAAAATAAGTATAATTTTTACAATTATTAACCTCTAGAAATTTATTTATCAAAATAACCAGGCTAAGAACTGTCAAGAAAGATACTGGGAAGAACATAAATTTAGGATGTATAGGACTATACGGCTGGCATGCCAAGACATTTGGCACCCACAGTTTCCATACTTTTCCTTCATAGATTAGATATGTTTTATCCTTCATGGTCAAACACATAAGGGTATGATTTCTAACAGTCAAAGGCAGAAATACTCTTTCAAAATATATGTGTAGTGGCATTTGCTATATTTTTGTACTGCATTCTCTAAGCCAACCTTAAAATTTAGTAAAGTGAATGCCTCAAAGCACCTTTTAATTTAGTAATGGAATAGCTGAGTTTAACACAATACCACATGTATCTTGTATATTCAGGTGTACATGGGGTAGCTAACATATTTATTGTAATGGTATAGTTTAACAAAAACATTCAATAAGAATTTTAGACTTCTAATCTGACCACATTCTGTACTATTTATTCTGTTTAACTAAGAGTACCATTATTCTAGTAAAACAGTCCAGATATGAAAACAGCTACATTCAATTTTGACCTATTAAAATGGCAAGTATTTGGAAATTAGGGGAAGGCAAAAAAACAAAAACATATTTAAAGCTATTACACAAATGGTTTGAAATTTAGAGATGTCCTGTCTACAAAATAACTGTCATGATTAATTCTCCTAAAGTTATGATAATTCTTCTGAACAGAAGCAAAGGCATCAAATTATGTTGATAAAACATTCTTTTCATATTTAAAATCAGCTGATGCAGTGAATTAATAGTTCTAGTGAATGTCTGAAAATGTCTGGCCAAGAGTAATGATTTAATTAGGTCTTTTGAAAAGTCTATTTATTTAATATCCAAAATATGCAGTATCAGCAATACCAGGAGAAACAAATATCGTATTTCAGCTGCAGTGGAAATAATGCTGGTTAAAAATATTCCACTCTCCTGAGGAACCACAGAGACAAAAGCACGTGGAAGGAATTCTAAAAGTAAATAACTATAAATTGCAAATGCATTTTATAACCTTAAGTAGTATTTTCAAAAACAAGTATGGTACCATGAAACAAAGCTTGAGTATCCTGGCCCATTACAAGCATAATAATTCTGTTTATAAAAGGAAACAAGAGACTGACAAAGTCATGTGCTTCTGAAAGATGCGTATCTTGATCCAACATATGTTTCAAATGATATTTAAATTAAGTTCAACATGTACATGTTGCTTCCTAAAACTGATTCCTTTACCCAGGCATTATTCTCCAGTGCCTTACTAGAATTTCTCTAACATGCTAATATTTTTATGTTTGATTTAGTAATTAAGGAGAAATGTATAAATACTAAAGAATGTATTGATGAATAATTTGCTAATGACCTACATATTTATTAGTGTTTTAATAATTATATTAATCTTTTAAAACCAGTCCACTGGATAGTTGTGGAAAAATATAATGCTGACTACAAAGTAAAAGAAAACCCTTGCATTCAATATTGAGTCTTATTCAAACTAGATGAGGAAAGAAAACAGCCATGACTTGGTAAGAGAGAAAACATTTGGTGGTTCAGTCCATTAAGAATTTGCCTCTTGATTTCAGCTCAGGTCATGGTCTCAGGGTTGTGAGATCAAGCCCCACATTTGTTCTGGCCTGGGCATAGAGCTTGCTTGAGATTCTCTCCCTCTCCTTCTGCCCCTCTCCCACTTCTCTCTCTTAAAAAAAAAAAATCAACTAAGAGGTAAAAAGCTGAGGATAGAGTAGTAAATAGGATGACGGTTTATCTAAAAGGATTGATATTACTTCATTGCAAGCTACTCAAAAAAGGAAAGAGCTAATGATTCTGAATGCCATAGAAAGCTAAGGTATCCATTCCACTGGGCATAGGGCCAAAGAAATGTTGATTCTTCATGTCATGAGTTGAAATAGTGATCATTTAAAAGCTACTAAAATTTTTAAGAAAAAAATGTATTCATTTTCAAGAGAAAATGTCAGAAGGACAGTAACCTCATGGGCTTAATCTTTAAAAAATAATAGTTCAAAAGCAGTTTTACAAAAATGTCTTCCTTTCTTTTAAAGTTGTAGGTAAACCTACTTTCTCCTTCCCATCTTCTCCTGCCTTTCCCTCCCCCCACCAACAGATCTGATCACAAGGTATTTGGTGCTTTTTATACCTTCAGGCAGTCACACTTGCACAAATTGTCAGTATCCCTACCTCCCCCTGAATTTCAAACAACCCTCCCTCCATTTCCCCAGTCTATTTCCTCTGTAGGACCTAACACTTCCCTGTCCCTTTAACTCCACACCTTGTCTCACCCCAAATGCACTTCTTGCATATCCTAGATATCATGACCTTACATTTCAGTAGTTTTCTATACTAGGATGTCTAAGTGATAACACCTGCATGGTTACTTACGCTTTTAAATTTAAAAAATGAATTTAGTGATTCAACAGTTCTATACAACACTCAGTGCTCATCACAAGTGCCCTCCTTAATCTTCATCACCTATTTCACCCATCCCGTTTACCCCCTCCCCTCTGGTAACCATCAGTTTGTTCTCTATAGTTAAGAGTTATTTCTTGGTTTTCCTTTCTCTTTCTTTCCCCTATGATTATTTGTTTTATTTCTTAAATTCCACATATGAGTGAAGTCATATAGTACTTGTCTTTCTCTGACTGAGTTATTTTGCTTAGCATAATACTCTCTAGCTCTATGCATGTCATTACAAATGGCAAGACTTCATTTTTTATGGCTGAGTAATATTCCATTATATATATAATGGAATTACTTGGTCAGTACTAGTGAGATAATCACTCAATAGACCCTTTCTGTTCCCCTGAGGAAGGTGACCTTACCTTAAAAATACCTAAATAATACCTAATAATACCTAAATAATAGCTTAAAAATACCTAAATAATAATTTCATTTTCCTGCCCCCTTTTAGCCTTTAAAAACCTTTTCTTTTCTACAGATTGGCAGAGCTCCTTTCTATTGCTAGATGGGGTGCTGCCTGATTCATTAATTGTTGAATAAAGCCAATTTGTAAATTTACTCTGTTGAATTTGTGTTGTTTACAGATTTGATGGCAGTGGCAAGACTTCAAATAGCTTCAGGGACAAGAAATACAGGTGCAAGACCCTGGGAACTCCTTTGAGTTCACTGTCTTTCTAGCTATTTCTGAGGAAGGTGGGGAAATTACTCTTGGTTTTGAGCACTGCTTTCTTTGTGTTGAGCTCCCAACCTAATTGGCTTTCCATTCCAAGACTTAGTGAGTCAGCTTAAGCTAGGCAGATGCTTCCATCCAAAGCCTCAGTCCTTAGCTCTTGGTTTAGTCTGCAATCCCCCAGTAGACTGGAATCCCTTTCCCCACCTACAATCTGTAGTGCCCACTTACTGGAATTTGCTGGTTTAGTCCTTTCCCCAGTTCCAGTCCACAGTCCCCATTTGCTAGAATCTGTTGTTTTAAATCTACACTGAGAAATGCTGGTGGTACACACAGCCTTCTCTTGGCCAGTCTGCAATAACATCTTCTGGTTGCTGCTGGCATGTTAAGAGGCACATGTTTGTCTTGTTTTATGTAGATAAAGACTATTGCTAACAGGGATCTCAGAGGCCAAAAAGCTGCAAAAATTGATGGGCATTGGTCAAGCACTTAAAAGCTATTGTGATGCTTACCACCTAAATCAAAGACCCTTGTAATAGAAAAAGTTGGTCATGGAATGAGTGAAATTGACACTAGGTCACCTGCCAATCTCAAGCAAATTTCCATGGACTGAGGTACGCTGTGAAACACTGTACAATCACCAACCCAGAGGCACATCCCTTTTAGGCATTAGTTTGGTTCTGAGAGACCCAAAGGCTTAGCTGAGAAAAGTAATTATAATAAAAATGGGATGTTTAAAATCTAAAGAATTTCTGCTACCTTCCTACACACCTGGTTATTTTATGACTAAGAATTATGGTCCTGGAAGAAATAAATATTTACAAAAATAGTAAAATCTTCCTAAGCTTGTTTTGTGTCCTGAGAACTTGGTTTGGTATGTGTCAGGTTGGGAGCCCCAAAATATGGCTAGGCAGATAAGTGAGTCACACCCAATTAGCAGCTAGATATGGCTGGACAGAAAATGTGGGTTAAACCCCATTTGTGGCTAGGGTCCTACCAAACTGCTGCCAGCCCTCAACATAATTATAACCTAGAATTACAGTGGCCATTATGAGGAACGTTCCAATTAGGTAAGATCATTTAAGAAGTGCATTTAAAAGCAAGGACTGCCAAATCAAAGAAACAGAATGGAATACCTATTTTAATTGGCATTCAAAAACCTCTGAAAGTCTTCAAAATTCCAAAATAACTTCATTAAAAGATTTGTTGCAAAAGGCTAATGAAAAATTCAAGGTATAAAGGGTACTTAAAAACAAACAAACAAAAAAACATAAGGCTGATGCAATTCTTACTGCTTCCCTCTATCCTCTATTTGAGTACTCATTCTAGTAATCCTCTGTCTGAATTCCCTTTATATGGCCAAGCAAAAAGTCTGCCAAGTTAATGACCTTACAGACACCACACATCTACTCTTGAAGGAGGGCCCATTGCTAATGGGGATCTCCCAAAGTTGATGGGACTCTGAGGGATTTTCTGGTAAACTGCTGTTATTCTCTTGAACAGCCAAGGGAAAACTAAAGTTAAAAATAATGAAAAACCTAGCCAAATTCTGGTAAATACCAGAGCTACAGATGGGATCCTGAAAAATTGGTGGAAGCCAACTAAGAGTGAGAATTCTTGCCAGAGTCAGCTCTCCCAGATCTCTGTCTGTTGTGCCCAGTAGAAGGAGGAAAACAAAATATCTTATGCATCCTCTTTGGGGACACCTCTTCAGTCCAAAGTGTTATTCAATACTGCCAGAAATATTTACTATTTGTCCCAGCTAAAACTATAAAGTAGCTCTGTGGTCAGAAATTGGCTAAATTGCAGAGCCAAAAATAATTTTTTTAAGGTTTTCTCCCTTAAGCTAAAATAAAACTATGAATCCAGAAGGAAAGAAAAACCTTCTAAAGCCCTTGTAAAAGGATTTATGGGTGAATCAACCTATGATGTCATTTAAGTTGCAACCCAATTCTTTGAGGAATTGAGAGCAACTGTCCTTATCTTACAAATCTTTGCAAAACTAAAAATCCAGCTCTAGAGGCAGTTGAAAATTCACTTACTCTTTTTTACCAACCCCAAAGATTGATAAATCTCCTATTTATCTTAAAAAGCTTATAATTTGCACTCTTCACTGTGCTTTTGAGATGTAAGTGTTAATGTATAAACTTTGGGGAGGTAATCCTTATCAGAAAAAAAAAAAGGCAGGGGAAGAAGGTCATTAAGAATTTGAGCTAATGGGAAATCTTAAGTATATAGAAGCTATAATGTCTCTCTTCTTTTTAAGATTTTTATGTATATGTATTTTAGAGAGCAAGGCGGGGGAGACAGGGGGTACAGGGGAGAGCAAGGGGGAAAGAATTTCAAGCAGACTCCACACTGAGCATGGAGCCTGACACAGGGCTTGATCTCACAACCGTGAGGTCATGACCTGAGCCAAAACCAAGAGTCAGTCGCTAAACCAACTGAGCCACCCAGGTGTCCCAATGTCTCTCTTTCTCTATGTTTATGTGAGTGTGTGTGTGTGTGTGTGTGTATAGTATATAACATATATTAAAATTAATTTTAATAATACCATCTGGAGGTAGATAATTCTATACCTCTACCTCCAGATGGTATTACTAAAATTAATCTGTGAAAGAGCTATATTTAATTGGCTTAAACAAATATGAGCTTATATAAATTTAATATTCATAAAAATTCTCAAATATATAATGCAAACTAACCCAAATGCTTTTGGGTTCATGTAATCTGGGAAAATTTTCAATATTAAAGCTAATTCAAGTTTGTTGTTTTAATTAAAATACACATGTCCTTAGAGTTTTCAACATTGAGTATAATGCAGTCATACAACTTTTATTTTACCTGGATTTATTAATCAAATAAGCTTACGTTATCTCTGTTATAAAATTTGTCAGCAATAAAAATAACTTGTCATGATGAAATTTTCATAAGTAATCTAAATATAATTGTTAACAACAAGTAAATAAAATAGATATAAGTAGTATAAAAAGTTTTAGGTAAACTTTTTAGTTTCCCCAAATCTTTTTGGTAACCTGAAACCTTAAAGTTTTGCTAGGTTAAATTAAGTGATGAGTCTAGTTATATCTATTGAATATCCAGATCATTTCCAAATAAAATAAAATACTGAAACATGTTATTGAACATAAGTTTATCCACTTTTAGCTTCCTTTTACGGAGAAACTAAAGATAGGTCCATTAGTAAACAGTTTAATGCTGAGAAATTTTCTAAAGGAAAGTACATGTTTCTAGAAATTATAAAAAAGTTTTTATAAGTCTGCCAATCCACAGAATGCTAACATAAAAGACAGTTCATAATTGCTTACTTCTTAGTTTTTGTTAGAAATCAAAGGCTTTTAAGGGTGAAAAATTCTAATGTATGTAATTAAACCCACCAAAAATAATGAGGGAAAGGAATTTATGTGTGATCAACCCTGGCTAAGATCAGAATGAATTTAATTAAGCAAATGAGTTCTAATATCAAAAGTAACCTGGTGCAAAATCGGAATTCGATTTTCTGTTTGTTAAAAGGACAAAATTTTCTTGGTCCATTGATCTTCTCTTGTTGGAAATTATAAAAGGATTTCCTTACCTTTCAAAGTAATATACTTAAAAAAAAGAATTCTGTGTTTCATCAAAATAATTTCCTGTGTTGTTTTTATTAAGTCTTTGATTACTGATGCCTAGGACTCTCAATATTAAAAGAATTAAGTTTTGCTCAGAACCATGAGGACTTATATACTTGCCTATGAAGTCTTTAATTGTCACTTTGGTTAAATAGGTAACTGAACTGTTCCATAGTGACCTATGGTCTTAAACACCCATGGTGACCTATGATCTTAAAGCTTTTTTATATTTTCTGACAACCTTCCTAAAAATCAAATTCTATGAAGATTTTTTTGACTTCAATTAACTTTGGGATTTTTGAGAGGGTCCCTGAACTATCTTAAAAGATTTTGTCTCTCTCCTTATAAGAAGATATTAAGTCATTAAGAGTAATTAAGTTTATTTGATATGTTAAATTATGTGGGAAACATTGTCAAATAAGAAATAATACCAAGGCATTTTTATGTTGCATAGGTATAAATTATAAGTGTCCAAGAAATAATGTAAAATTCCTGGAAATCTAATGTCTTGGCACAATGATTTCAATCATAATCCCAGTTATTATCTTAAAATGATATGTAACATTTTACACATTTCCTTGTGAATTGTAGTGAACTCTCATCAGAGTTTTAATAATGGATATTTTTGAGTCTTTTGTCATTTATAGACAGTTGTGTCATTCTTATACTTTGGCAAAAGTGCTTCATCTTCAAGAAGACTCATGGAAAGTACTCCAAAAGGCAGGTTTCTGATAACTTTAAAATAAAAACAGAACGAAACTGAATGGAGTAAGAATTTCCAGAGCTAATGAAAAAACTGGATTCAAGTAGAACAAGTATTAATTACATAGGACTAAATGAACTAAGGGGGATGATTATAATTCTGTATGACTTTTGTTTAAAACATTGCTGGCTTTTAATGTTTTGTTTTAACAGATGTAAGAAGCCTTTTTTCTACTTTTTTCTTTTTTTTTTTTTTTTTTGCTATGACCTATAGAAGATTGATAAAGTATACCTCTGTAAACAAAGATAAAGCATTTGCTTTTTCTCTCTACCTAATCCCTCCAGAATTCAGAAATTATTTTTTCTGGCAATGTAGTTATTTGTTTGCACAAATTCAATGAGAATCCATTCTCCTTTAACAGGAAACAATTGGAAATATTGGTTATATTACCAAGGCTTGACTGGAATGTCATATTTGAGAGAGATATGTGTAGATTGACATGTGATCAAACAGTTTTAAGGAACTAAGGGTGAACCCCTTAGAAAAATTCGCTTGGGACCTTGCTTCTAAGGATTCAGCAAAGTTCTTAAAAAACCTTATATATTCAGTCACTATTTTTGTGCACTTATGTAAATAATCATAAATAATGCAAACAAATTAGTTTTACTATAATTATCTCTTTAAAATGGGAGTACTTGTAGAAAGAAAAATTATGTTTGCATCTTTCTAGATAATAGATTCTAAACCTGTTAATTGTCCTTAAGGTTTTGTTACATAAGTATAAATTGGACTAGATCCTGAATTCTAGCTTCCTCAAATATCTGGTTACAACTCACCAAAGTAACACTTCCAATTTTCTCTCATCCTTCTGATTTGGAATTGCTAAGAACAAAGACTTCACTTCAATCTCCTTAGAAAGGAGTGTACCAGGTCCTTCTCACGACTCAGAAAGCAGCCAAATTCCAGGTACTTGTGGATAAACATCTCACAGTTATAGAAAACTCCACTTGACATACATTCTTGTACAAACGCTAGAAACCTCCAAGTCAAATTGACTAGAATAGTGAATTGCTGATCAAAGGAAAATTACCTCTTGTTAGTCTCCATCTTAGCCTATACCACATTTCAACAACTAGCATTCTTTGGAAAAGAGCATACAATGCTTAACCTTAATTATTGGATACTAAAAGTGGTCAACTTATAGTAGAAATTTGATTCATCACTGGAATATTAGGTTTCAAAACAAATTCAGGCTTTGAGTTACCTCATCAGCATCCATCGCTGTCAGTTGCATAATCTTAGAGCCATCTCCAATATTCTCCTCCACAGTAAGATCCAGCATGTCTGTTGGAAATACTGGTGGATTGTCATTGATATCCTGAAGTGTTATTTCAACCTACAAAGAGAGAAAGAAACAACACATGAATGCCCAACATGCCTGCAAGGGACCAGTTAAAATGTGTACCAGGAGCCCACGGGCTAGCTAGGCCTTCCAAAAAGAATCAGAACCTTTATATAACATCCAAATAACAGAAAATATCCTAAAGAAAGCCATGAAATCTTTATAAAAAATAAAAAACTAGTAAAATCATTTGACTTGTTGATAGTAACATTTTAAAGTGTCAGCTTAGAGTTTATACAAGAAAAGGCCCACTGATCAACTGTTGATTTAATCCTCAGATTTGTGCACCACTGAAGAACTGCCCAGACTTAGGACTGTCTACCATTCAACCATTAAATGTCACCCAATACACAAATGATTTGGTGTAGAATTTCTTCCTGAAATGTTTACATATTAGCAATGTCTGGGAGAAATAAAGAAGTTCACATTTCATTTTAAGAAACTCTCATCATTTTCCCCTTTAAAATCAACTCCCAACCCATGGGGGAAAATACATGCATCTTCTTTTCTTTCTATTTCCCTTCCTATCAGCACTTCTTAATGTGACTAGAGCTAAACAATCCTTCCTTTCAAAAGTACCGTTTAAATAGATTGCAAATATTAACAGCTTTGTTTGAAAGATCCTAGTCAGAGTTATTTGTTTGTTTCCCTGCCTAAGAAAAATTGTTTAGAAGGAAGGGTTTGTGAAGTCTAAATAAGAACTTTAAACCATGTGTTTTCTCTTTTGAGCTAGGTGCTAAAAGCTGTATATCTGATAAGAAAAAGGAAGACAGCTGCTAATAAAACTGCAAGTTTCCCCAGTTGGGTCACAAAATTAAGTCATGGAGAAAAATCCATCCAGCCATTTAGCTAGGATATAACCAAGACATTTTTCTCATGGGATGAAATGTCATATTTTATAGTTAAACTGTAAAAAACTCCATCAGATCTAAGAGCAATGCAAACGAATATGAGGAAAGAGAGGAGAAGAGAGCAAAAGGATTCAGATTTCTTCTTTTCCGAGAGAAGGAGGAGATGGGGTAGAGGGGGAAGCAACAGGTAGGACTGTCCTTATTCTCTGACAGGGAATGAGTGGGAAAGATAGCAGAGCTAGACTAATAAATGGATGAGCAAATGATAGAAAGAAAAGCCCAGAAAACTACATATAAACTTAAGTACTAAAGAATTATGATACCTCTAATGCCATCTTTTAATAGGAGAGGTTTGATCACAGCAAATGGCTCAACTTAGTCTATACAGACAGTCTCAAGCAGTTGGTAATGTGCCAGCTCTAGTTTGGGCTCACATCATTCTCTATGCTACTTGTCTTAAGGAAAGGTCCACAGTATCTACGACTGCAGCCAATGTCCAACTGCCTCCTTATACGGTTGCAAATAACGTGGGTTATTTCAAAGTAGAAAAACTGAAATTCAGGTTCTGGATCCCCGACTTATTAGCTGGGTAAACTTGAGCATTTCATTTATCTTGGCCTTAGTCTCCCCATCTTAAAATTGAGATAATACTATGTGTCTTAGAGCATTTTATGAAGACTAGATGATGCCATCAAAATGATTAGCCCAGAGGGAAGTGTTTGATAAAAAGTTAATCTTGGTTTTAAAGTTGTGAGCACAGACCTAGGAGTTCCTTAGAGCTAGGGAGAGACTTTGAGAAAATGATTTAATAAATCAGAATTCCAGGTCCTACAACCAAAAGTCAAAATTATAATTTACTGTTCATCTCTGAAACATACTGAATATATATGAAGTTTTCATGTAGGAAGACCTTTGACATACATACACATATATGTATTTCAAAAGCCTGAAAAATATGGTTTTAAGAATCAATGACCCAATGGTCATCTAAAAATATAATCACTAATGTTCTTTAGAAATTAATAATTATCTTCATATTGTATATGTCTGAGTTTTCATATAGGTGTTCACAGTCTTTAAAATGCAGTAAAAAAATAAATGAAGAATAAAAGATAACTGATGGAAATACCTCATAACTCAACTTTGACATTTTAGCTTAATAGATTTTTTTTCAATTCTAAATTGTCTTTCATCTGTAATTTTATGATTTGGTCTAATTAGAAACCAATATGCCAACCTTGTGTATGCTTGTCTGTGTGTGAGAGAGAGAAAGATACCTTATAAGTGTATTTGTGAGAGAATGTGCATATATGAGTGTGTGTGTTTGTCAAAGTGTATATGAGTGTGTGTGCATGTGTGTGTGTTTAAGAAAGAACACTGAGAATAAGGGTAATCCATATTGGCACCAATTAAATATGACATCAAAGGTGCATCAGGAAACAGTACCATGCACTAGAAATATGCTGGGTATTCCAGAAAGGTACCTCATTATAAGTGGTTAAGTGCATGAATTGAACAAGCCCCTTCTATATTTTAATAGTTATAACAAAATAGCTAATATATGTGCTAGACATAGTTTTAGGTTATATGTGTGTGTGTACATACATACACATACATACACACACACTTTAAAAAGTCCTCAAAAGAGCCCTAAGAGGAAAATACTACTATGTTCCCATTAGAGAACTAGTTAACAAAGGTAAAGAGGTTAGGTAATTATGGAGGGCACATATTGCATGGTGCACTGGGTGTTATACTCAAATAATGAATCATGGAACTTTACATCAAAAACTAGGGATGTACTGTATGGTTACTAACATAATATAATAAAAAATTATTATAAAAAAAGGAGGTTAGGTAATTTGCCAATGACACAGAGCTAGAAAGTAAGTTTCCTCTACTGCCATGCAAATCTGTCTCTCTCATGTGTAAGAATGTATGCTCAACAAACACAATGAATCATATTTGAAAAATATGTCACAACCAAATGTGCATATTATTTCTATCTGGAATCTGAATCACTTACATATGAACTAACTAGCCATATAATCTTGGGTCAGCCAATAAATCTCTCTCTGTCAGAATTTAAGAAAAAATAGACTGTTCTATTGATCCCTAGATACAGCTCTAGAAGTCTTTGATCATGTATGCTCTATGAGATCTTGGCCAACTCCATCATTTTAGAAAGAGAAAGAGTTTTCCTATTTTATTTTATTTTATTTTATTTTATTTTATTTTATTTTATTTTATTTTATTTTAAGATGTTATTTATTTATTTGAGAGAGAGACCGAAAGAGAGCATGAGCTAGGGGAGAGGCAGAAGGAGAGGAGGAACTGACTTCCCACTGAGCAAGAAGCCCAGGGCAGGGCCCCATCCCAGGACCCTGGGATCATGACCTGAGCTGAAGGCAGACGCTTACCCAACTGAGCCACCCAGGTGCCCCTGAGCTTTCCTATTTTATTAGAAGGAATAAATTTAGTTTAATATTAATGAGTTCAAAACTAAACATTTCTGAATGTATTTATAGTCAACCAATTATAAAAACAGATTTAGAACATTTCATCATTGCATCTGATATCAGCAAAGGTTATTTTTTTGGATACCCCATGTTATTCATTCAATAAGTCAGCTATCCTTTTTCCTAAAATCAGTGTCGGCTTACCAATTAAAAAGTTAAGAACTTCCTATTCCTTTCCTAGGGGGCAGAAATCTGTATATTTCTCTTAATTGTCCAGTATCTCTTTTCTATTCCACGGTTCCTCAGATATCCCTAAAACGTTTTTAGCATGGGTTTTCTCAGTTCTCCCAATAGCCTGGAGTAATGAATTACGTAGAAAAGGAGATATGAACTCCTTAGCACAGGTAGGTGTCTCCTGCAATCCCTTCACTTCTCCTGATACCCTGTGCCATGTTTCTACCTACCAAGAATTTCAGAACTATGGACCCTGTTTGTGATGAGGTTGTCACTAATTCCAGTATTTATTCATTCAATATTTTAGAATCTATCAAAAAACAGGCATATGTTAGTCACTAAAAGTACAGAGGAAAATAAGACAGATCACATCCCTTACAGGAAAGAGAGGAGTTTGATAATAGAAATTTTGTCGACATCTTGTTTCCAAAAAGTTTATCTTCCACACCATGGATAATTCTTTGGACTGCCTTACATCTTGCCCGTGCCAATTACCACCCTCCTGATGACTCCAGACCCTAACATGTGTGGCTCATTCTTGGATCTGCCACTAACCTAAAAGTCTTACTCCATTACAATGCCTTCTTTGGACTAAGATTTGATAAGAATTGTTTTGAAATGTTATCATATAAAACACAGGAATCAACCATTAAAAGTTTAGAAAAGATATCTGGAAACAAGAATTAAGACTTTATAATTTTTAAAGACTTCTTTCCGTACAAACAAGACCACTTTCATAATACAGACAATGGCTATTAGTAGTTTATTTTAAAATTCCAAGATTTTAAAAGAGTCTACAATAGTGTTCCTAAGCTAAAAAAAAGTTTATGTTGAAAATACATTCCATTCTCTAAAAAGACAAACCGAAAACTATTGCACAGCTAAACTTTTAGTGCTAACATTACCACTTTGGTGTCGTATGTTTATCTTTACAGTTATTTAGACCTGAAATAAAATAATTGCATTTAAATATTCATCTTGCCAAAATAAAATAAAATAATCATTTTGCAAAATTAAAATAAAATAAATAAAATCACATTTTGAATTTCCTCTACAAGTGACTATATTTAAAATAAAAACAAAACAGAATTCCATAATTTAAGTACAGGGGGCATTTTCAAGGTATCTATTCTGAAAGTTTGAAAATTTACCCTTAAAGATTAAAGAAACATTACACCATGAAGATAAGGCACTTGCATATTTTATGCCTGCCTAACAAATGTTGACCTTTGTGCTAAGATAGTTGGGGCTTCAGTAACATATGTGGTTTCACCTGCTACAATTACAAGGGCAGGTGGTAACTTCGTGGTTGACTTATTCATAACAAAACATCAGCTGCAGCTAATGGTTGAGATATAGGTATTGTCCACTGCCACCACCTCTGTCACCATTTAAAGACCTTCAGAATAATGACTTTCTTGGCTGAGACACCTGATCCCTAGACAGTGAAACCCTGGTAAATGAATGATTATATTTAGAAACAAAAACATGACTGAGATTAAGGGGGTTAATGACCAATGAATTTAAAAACAGGCTGTCTTTTGGTAGTTTGATAAAGGTAAAAGTTAAATAAAAAATATGGCTTTAAGTATTGTCACCAAACTTTTTTTTGCTGAAGGAAGAGTCCTTGATATTCAGCCTGCTGAACAGTTAAATAGATATTTAAAAACAACAAAAAAATTAATATTAACAAACTGTGTAAATAGTGAATTTACAGTGAATTTGCAGTGAATCAAGAATAATATTATATCTTGGGGCTTTATATTTAATTTTTAAGTGAATAAATCAGCATACAACTGCATAATCAATAAGTAATCATTAATTAGCAATATCAATTATCAAATCGTTACATACACGTAGCTATATCTATAAAACATGGCATTTCACTGATTTAAATTGATATTACAAAGATAATATGTTACAGTCAAGGTTAAGGAATTGACTAAAATATCAAGGTCCATTATGAACTGATTCCCCAATTAATAAATCAGTAATTTCACTGTGGTCAGTAGATCAACCACACTTAAAAACCTATTCTTAAATTCATAACCTCTCTGCAAGCTAAATAAAGTGGTTCTTAGTGAATAAGGATGAACACATGTCTAAAACATATTTTTTAATTCAAAACCTTTCTACGAACTACATAAAATGGTTCTTAATAAATAAGAAGGAAAAAATCTATTTTTTTTCCTTTTGGGAAACTGTAGAGTTTATAGTACACTAACAGTCCAGAAATCCATCCATTTATTTGCAAGTAGATGTATTAAAATTTTAGGAGGAGTATTAAATATCATCAAGTCCATCTTCTCTATTTTGCAGAGAATCAAAATTAAGTCATTGAAATGTCAAGTGATTTACCTAAGAAAAACAATGGTCAGCCTCCTAACTCAAGCATAGTGATTTTTCCAGAGACCTATGTGTAGAAAGAGCCGGAGCCAGAGTGCAAGCTGAAGATCTTAGATCAAAGCCTCTAACTTGTGCATGACGACAATGAGCCTTCAAACAAAATATGCATTTGATATCAATAAGAAAATTACTTTGAAGAAATTAAGACTTCATTGTTTACAAATACTGTTTATCTACATTTTCTTCATTTTTAGGTTTCTTCATATTTACAATAAGGGAAAATAATCTACAATAAGGGAAGCTTTGTTTTATCAATGCCAACTGAAAATTATTAATCATTGAGCAGGAAGGTGGTGGGTATATATTACAAGTAAGGAAACTAGATAAATTCTCTGTAAATATCAATAAAGGTTACTATTTTTTAAATGTCTACAAAGAATTTGAGTCCTTTTCTTAAAAGATCCAGTCATAAATATTCATTTCCAGAAATGACTAAAATCTAAATAGTTGATGAGATAGACACAAAGTACACAAAACTCTAAAACAGTAAAAGATGCATCAAGGCCCATAGTACTTGATTAGTTGTTTTTTAGTGGCAAAAATACTTATATTATTGTCTTTTTATTTTTGTGGAACTGACATCCCAAAATTAACTTACTCAAGTATAATTATTACCCAGACCACATAAACTATGACAGAGTATTACCCCAAAAATCATGCTTAGCGTTCACACATATGGCTTCCAAAGACATTGCCATAAAGATTGCATTTCAGCACACCTTTTAACTAACAGTTCTGCCAAAAAAATATTTATTTCAATAACAGTACTGTGTTACTCTGATTTCTTTAATAAATGTGTCTATTACAGAAATTGGTCTTTGAGAATCTCTTCATGTTACCAAAGATCATTATATTGCTCAGATTAGTGCCTTGTAAATGCTGAGATTTTGAGAGCAAGAATTGTCTTGCTCATTTTTCCATTCTTAAAACTTATCCATGCCTAGCATATAACTTTTACCCTAGAGATATTTCTGTTTTAAAAAGCAAACCCAGGTTATTTTTACATTTTTTTATTAGAATCATAATATCAGCAAATTTAATACAGTAAGTATGTTACTAGTATATAAGAGTGCATTGATCAAAGTTGCCTTATATCACAATGATATTTAGAACCAATCCAAATCCTTTTGATTTCCTAGCTCTTGTTTGCCTCTCATGACACCATGCGTAAATTTTATTTTTTATTTTTTATTTTCTTAAATATTTTATTTATTTATTCGACAGAGATAGAGACAGCCAGAGAGAGAGGGAACACAAGCAGGGGGAGTGGGAGAGGAAGAAGCAGGCTCATAGCAGAGGAGCCTGATGTGGGGCTCGATCCGGTAACGCTGGGATCCCGCCCTGAGCCGAAGGCAGACGCTTAACCGCTGCCACCCAGGCGCCCCACCATGTGTAAATTTTATGATATGAAATCTTATTGGATGATAATTCAGGAACTTCATACTCAGAATGATAACTTAAAAGAGCTTCAGACAAACATGTATGTTTTGTTCAGAAAATCTCCCACTTGGGAGACTGGAATGTAAGATTTAATCAACGCCCATCGCTACTTCAGAAACAGCTACGCTAAACACCACACATATCGTGAGTCAACCTGAAGGAATAACTAAGCTCATTCAAATGTGCATTATCCTTAATAGGTCGTTATGATGTCACTCAAATAGCACTCTACTAAATGATGCCCTGGTTTAAACTGTGTAGGTGCTACTGAAATTCACCGGGGGAGAAAGTCTAATCTTATACTGAAAACAACTTTTATTCATCAGAGTGAAACAAGATGCTGAGACCTACCGCTTAATTTTCTGTATGCAGGCTCAAGTGAGGACTTGAAGTTGAAAGCAAATTAACCAAGCTGAAATCCCCACTATGATCAGTACAACCAACCCCCCTGGCCTGTCACTTCCTTTGACCCTGAAAAGGAAAACTCCACCTTTCCTGCCTGAGAGGAGACCGTGTGCGGAGTAGCAGTCTGCCCTCAGTGCAGTCAGAGGCTCGGTGCTGGGGGACAGCTTGCTATCACCGCATCAGGGTGGTGTGTAAAAAGGAACATTCTGGGACTTGATATGAAATTTGAGACTCAAACACAATATTCATTAAAGAAAAACATCAGGATAAAACATCAAACCTTGGCTCAAGTAAATAATCAAATTTATATTTTAAATGTTTGGCAATAGTTTCACATGTTCACTCTCCAATTGAAGCCAACTACTACAGGATTTATTTAATTCAATGAGATTGACACATTTTGCATGCTATACAGGCTCCCAATAACAAGGTTTTATTTAGTAAATTTATGTCAAAGCCTATATATACTAAGATTATATAGCAGAAGTTCTAATTAAATTTCAGCAGGAAGTTTGACATTCTATGTTCGTTTTCTTATCAAACTAACCACATAATTGCATTTGATAGGACATACATATACTCGTTTTCAAAATTTCAAGTTGAGAGCTAAATTTAGTCATTAGGAAAGAGAAAATTCAACATGCACTTGTACAATCATTTATGGGTTTAAACTTTTAAGTACTTTCATTTCTTAACAACAATAAAAAGCTGTATTGCCATGAAAGGTTGGTGCCAGGGTTTGCATAGTTCCTTTAATTTTGTTCTTCATTTCTTTCCCTATTTTGGGTGACCGCTGGGAATTCTGCTGCCATGAGTCTGGGCGAAGCGTTTCACTACATCCAGAACACTTCATCATGTTGCAGAGCCAAACTCTATTATGGTTTGCAACTGACTCATATTTTAGTTATGAGAAGGCCCTAGCACAGAACAGTTTACATTTAAAAGTCCTAAATGTCAGGAATGTAATGTTTGGGCTATGTAGGTATGCAAGGTCTAATCATATTCTGTGAACAATGTTTTTAGGTAGTTTCTTATTTATAATGTATAACCGACCTAATTCAAAAGAGTATGTGGTAGCTGTATAAATAGTATACTCTCTCATCCTGATGGTATTTCTGAACTTCTGAAACTGAACTCTTCAAAGAAAAGGGAGAAATCAGACTTTGGAGAAAAGACCTATGATCCCATGCTATGAAAGACGGGCAGGGGCTGGGTGGGACCTATTAAGGAAAACCAACAAAGCCACCACCACCGTACATGTAAGTGAACCAGAAACTCTAGAGGACACAGGTCTGTTGCAGGCTCAAACTCTACTGAAGTTTCAGAGATGATCAGAAAGTAAATCCGTGTATTTAGGTACAGTGTTTTTTTTTTTTTTTTAGAATAACAAAAAAACTGGAAAATTATTGCATTTTACTAGAAGATGAGAACTAACATGCTAATATATACTAAATACTAGTTTACTATATTGTTTACAGAAAACAATTTAATAAAACAAACATGATATAATGATAATATTTGAGGAAATGACACTTAATTTGGGAATTATGCTACTCCTCTTTTTGGAATTTTAGGCTAGCAAATATTTTGTCATTTTAAACTTTATACCTTAACTTTAAATTACGTGTATATTTAGATACCTGTGCATTTATTTCACACAAATTTGTACTGTTTCTATTCCAAATGTTCTGGAAAATGAGGAAAGAAAGAAGTATGCAATTTCAGATTCTTTTTAGTTTAATTTTAAAAGCAAAGTAAAAATAAACATAATGAGTTTTAAAACAAAACATATTTCTCATATAAGCTACATATATGTAACTGTGACCAATTATATTTCTCAAACAAAAGCAATTACATTAATCTCTCATCACTAAAACTCGTCTAGCAGTCAGCAGCATATGTTCCCGGGATTTCAATGCATTTCTAACTAGGAAAGAAATCTGTATAACAGTCAGGCTTGGAGAGTAGCCAGAAATGACAAGAATGGCTAGAAGTGCGGACAAGACATAGTTAACTCCATTCTTGAAACAAAATGCTTTCCATAACTCGCTAAATGTGTGGTGACATAATAGAAAGCTAGTTTTGTTGTGCTTTCAATATTGTTCAAATTAGAACCAAATAAGGATTTCTTTTAAGGCAGAGGCAATCATGTGTAACCACTTCAACTTTTCCTGAAATCAATACTGCATAATTTCAGAATTTTAACAGATTCTTAAGGACGCCCAAAAGTAAATGCAGAATAAAAGATCAAGTTAAAATATGTGTGGTTGGAGATGAAACTTGTGGAAATTTTTATACTAGTCTTCAAAACAAACACCCTGCAAAAACATCCTGTAGTATGCTTTTCAATAGATGTTAATCTGAATGTGGTAGACATATATCAAAAGGAAAGCATAGTATAAAACAAATAAAAGTATTCCACCCTTTTATTTCTTCACTTTTCACTTTTGTTTTTGCCCAATAGATATGGGATTTTATAAAATACATAAGACTTCTATTCACACTGCTGAAAAACAGAGAAGTAGTTTGATTTATATTAAAGTTACAAGTTGTGGCAGCCTGAGTCATTGACTCTGATTCTTCACCCCTATCTATAAGCAACTTCACAGTTCCTCCCACTAAAGGTGGGCTTTCTCTCCCTACCTCTTGACTTTGGACTCATCCACAATGACCAACTCTCTTGCTCTCTTGTACCTGTCATGGTCTCTAGAACAATATGTCCCTGCTAGTCCACTAGTATCAGAAGGAAAACAACAGGCATTGAGTTGACAAGTCTTAGCTGAGAGACTTGTAGAGTCTGAAGCAGAGCCTTCCAGTTGAGCCCAGCCTAGATCAGCTCAACTGTAGCCGACCCGCAGGTGCACAAGAAAGGTGTGTATTCCTGTAGGCCTTCAAGATTTTGTGGCTCGTTATTATGCAACATTATTGTGTCAACAGTTAACAAATACACAAGTCAAAATAATGGATTCATTAATTGAATATTTTACTTAATCTTCACTTGTAAATAACTGATTACTATTTTATTTAAAAGGCAAAAAAGATAAAAGATTATATATACCAATATCTGTGATACACCTTATAATGTGTGATAAGTTTTATTGCTATGAATGTATTAATAAAATTTCTTAACCTGTATAACTTCTCATTCTCACTTCACAAGCCATACCCCTATCTTTTAAAAGGACAATTCAAAACAAGATGTGACCTTCAAGTCTCCCCCCACCCAAACCAGAGATTGGGGGAGGAAAGCAGGACTACTTGATCCAAGAGGAGCAAATTATGACTGGGTTGAGTCAGTCAGAGTGCCTTTCTTAAGAGTAGGAAATTATGAAAAAATGGGAACCTTATAAGAGAATAATGGCAGAACTACAATAAGAGAATGCAGCCACCATGAATATACTCACTCCATCTTTAATGGGTTTCTAGTATACACGCATTAGACTTGGCTACACTCTTTTTTTTAATGGACATTAAAGCGGTCATGCGATGTGAAAAGCATTGGGTGTTATACACAACTAGTGAATCATTAAACACTACATCAAAAACTAATGATGTACTGTATGTCGGCTAATTGAATTTAAATTTTAAAAAACACTCTTTTTTTAAACAGATACTGCAATGTCAAAATAATACCTTTGCTCAATTTCACCTTTGCACATTAGTCTTCACTGTGGAAGAAATTTCTAATATTTGACATAAATGACATAAAGTTTTGACTTACAGCCAATCTATTTTATTTTAGTATCTTAGTATATTTGTTATACTTCCTTACAGATTTTAAACAAATTTCTTTAACTATATATTAAAATCCCATTTTAGAGGGATGCCTGGGTGGCTCAGACGGTTGGGCGTCTGGTTTTGGCTCAGGTCATGATCTTCAGGTCCTGGGATCTTCAGGTCCTTGGATTGAGCCCCACATCTGGCTCCCTGCTCACCAAGGAGCCTGCTTCCCCGTCTCCCTTTGCCTCTCCCCCTGCTCATACTCTCTCTCTCTCTCTCAAATGAATAAATAAAATCTAAAAAAAAAAAAAACACACACATTTTAGAGTTGTATGGGTTATTTTTTTTACCTCAAAACTATAAAAATTTGAGTTTATTTGAATTAGCATTAGCTCATCAATACAAAAACCAGATAAAGACTCCACAAAATAAAGAGAACTACAGGCCAGTATCCCTCAGAATGTAGATGCAAAAATCCTCAACCAAATCCAACAATACATTAAAAAAATCACTCACCATGATCAAGTGGGATTTACTCCTGGGCTGCAATGGTGATTCAATATTTGCAAATCAGTCAACGTTATAGATCACATCAATAAGAAAAAGGATAAGAACCATATGATCATTTCAATAGACGCAGAAACACACTCAACAGAACAGGTTTAGAGAGCACATACTTCAACATAATACAGGCTATATATGAAAAACCCACAGCTGACATCATCCTTAATGGGGAAAAACTGAGAGCTTTTCCCTTAAAACAGAAATAAGGCAAGGATGTGCACTCTCTTCATTTTAATTCAACATAGTACTGGAAGTCCTAGCCACAACTATCAGACATCAAAAAGAAATAAAAAGGATCCAAGAAGTAAAACTTCCACAATTTGCAGATGATATGATGCTATATATAGAAAACCCGAAAGACTCCACAAGAAAACTGCTAGAACTGATAAATGAATTCATTCAAGTCGCAGGAACAAAATCAAGATACAGAAATCTGTTGCATTTCTATATACCCATAATGAAGCAGCAAAAAGAGAAATTAAGAAAACAATACAATTTACAATTGCACCCAAAATAATAAGATACTTATCAATAAACATAATCAAAGAGGTGAAAGATCTGTACTCTGAAAACTGTAAAACACTGATGAAAGAAATTCAAGATGACACAAAGAAATGGAAAGGCATTCCATACTCATGGATTGCAAGAACAAATATTGTTAAAATGTCTATACTACCCAAAGCAATCTATATATTTAATACAATCCTTACCAAAATGCCAACAGCATTTTTGACAGAACTAGGACAAACAATCCTAAAATTTGTATGAACCACAAAAGACCTAAACAGACAAGCAATCTTGAAAAAGAAAAGCAAAGCTGGAGGCATCACAATTCTGAACTTCAAGTTATATTACAATGCTATAGTAATCAAAACAGTATGGTACTGGCACAAAAATAGACACATAGATCAATAGAACAGAATAGAAAACTAAGAAATAAATACACAACTATATAGTCAATTATTTTCGACAAAGCTATTAAGAATATCCAATGGGAAAAAGACAGTCTTTTCAACAAATGGTGTTGGGAAAACCGGACAGCAACAGGCAAAAGAAAGAAACTGAACCACTTTCTCACACCATGCACAAAAATAAATTCAAAATAGATTAAAGACTCCTGAAACCATAAAAATCTTAGAAGAGAACATAAGCAGTAACTTCTTTGACATCAGCAGTAGCAACTTTTTTCTAGATAGATTCCCTGAGGCAAGGGAAACAAAAGCAAAAATAAACTACTGGCACATCAAAAAAAAAAAAAAAAAAAACACCTCTGCACAATGAAGGAAACAATCAACAAAACTAAAAGGCAACCTACTGAATGGGAGAAGATTTTTACAAATGACATATCCAATAAGGGGTTAGTATCTAAAATATATAAAGAACTTACATATTCAACACCCAAAAATCAACACAATTAAAAAATGTACAGAAGACACGAACAGACATTTCTCCAAAGAAGACATACATATGACCAACAAACACTTGAAAATAATTTCAGCATTACTCACCATCAGGGAAATGCAAATCAAAACTACAGTGAGATATCACCTTGCATCTATCAGAATGGCCGAAATCAGCAACACAAGAAACAACAAGTGTTGGCAAGATGTGGAGAAAAAGGAACCCTTTGTGCACTGTTGGTGGGAAAGCAAACTGGTGTAGTCACTGTGGAAAAGAGTATGAGATCCCTCAAAAAGTTAAAAATAGAAGTACCCTATGATCTGGCAATTATGGTACTGGGTATTTACCCAAAGAATACAAAAACACTATTCAAAGGGATACAAGCACCTCTGCGTTTACAGCAGCATTATTTACAATAGCCAAGATATGGAAGCAGCCCAAGTGTTCATTGATTGATCAATGGATAGATATGTATATCTCACATCTTCTCTATCATATATATATAGAGAGAGAGGCATATATCAGATCTTCTCTATCTATATGTATCTTCTCTCTATATATCTTCTCTCTCTCTCTCCATATAAATACACACACACACACACATTCAATGAAATATTACTCAGCTATAAAAAGAATGAAATCTTATCATTTGCAATGACATGGATGGAGCTAGAGAGTATAATCCTAAGCAAAATAAGTCAGTCAGAGCAAGGCATGATTTCACTCAAATGTGGAATTTAAGAAACAAAACAAAAAATCATACAGAAGAGAGAGAGAGAGAAATCAAGAAAAAGACTCTTAATTATAGAGAACAAACTGGTAGTTACAAGAGGGGAGGGTCTGGGAGGATGGATTAAATAGGTGATGGGGATTCAGGAATGCACTTGTCATGATGAGCACTGGGTAATGTTATGTAAGTGTTGAATCACTACATTGTACACCTGAAACCAATATAACACTGTATGTTAACTAATAGGAATTTAAATAAAAACTTTAAAAAATGTGAAATGTAAAAAAAATAAGCCAATATGCTCATTGCAGAAGCATATTTTGTTGTTACATACACACAAATGAAGAGAAAGGTGGTTTTTTTTTTTAAGATTTTATTTATTTATTTGACAGAGAAAGAGAACACAAGCAGGGAGTGTGGCAGAGGGAGAGGGAGAAGCAGGCTCCCCGCTGAGCAAAGAGCCCAATGTCAGATCATGACCTGAGCTGAAGGCAGACAGTTAACCCAGAAAATGGTGTTTTACAATGCAAAATTAAGAGGAGGGATGAGCCATCAACTATTACAATAATATGCAAACAATGAATCATGGAACACTACATCAAAAACTAATGATGTGGTGACTAACATATCATAATAAAAAATAATAATGAAAATCTAAGAATGATCTCCTGATGACCAAGAAAATAATAACTAATTAACAGAAGGAAAATTTATTAAATTTCAAGAATAAAGAAATAAATGACACATTAAATTTAAAAAATGTTTTAGTACAGAAGGCTGTCTTCTATTTTTCATTGTCAAAGCCAAGTTACCAAAGATTTTTAGCAAAATAGCAATATCAAAAGAAACTCAGTAAACTTTAAAAAATATTCACCTTCAAGAAATCTTTAAATTGCTACAGAAATGTATTCTCCCAATAGAAAACAAAATCATGCAAAATACAAGGAAATGTCTGTATACTTATGCAAGATATAGATAAGACTGAATAGTCATAAAAAAACAAGTCAATTATGAATATGTACTAACTACAACTAACCATCTCCATGAAATATGGTTTGATTATTTTGATACTCCAGTCTCACTCCTCAATTCATGACAATACAACTTGGAGTAGTATGGTATCAAGAGATGTTTTGATTTTATTTTTCGAACCAAAGTATATTCTCTTCACTGGAACCTATATATATATATATATATAAAATATATATATGTCAAAAATTAGTTGACCATATAGTTGTGAGTCCATTTCTGGGTTGTCTATTCTGTTCCATTGATCTATGTGTCTGGTTTTGTACCAGCACCATACTATCTTGATGACTACAGCTTTGAATTTAAATAAAAACTTGAAACATTAAAAAAAGAAAGAAAGAAAAAAGAGGGGCACCTGGGTGGCACAGTTGGCTGCACTTCAGACTCTTGATTTCCCTTTGGGTCAGGGTCCTGGGATGGAGCCTGCACCAGGCCCTGCGCTCAGCATGGAGTCTGCTTGAGATTCTCTCTCCCTCCCTCTCTGCCCTTCCCACTCCTGCAATCTCTCCCCCACCCAAATAAATAAATAAATAAATCATTTAAAAAAAAAGAAAGAAAGAAAGAAAAAAGAAACCAGTCGCATTTTTAAAACACCTGGTAAGTATGCAAAAATTAAACTGAGTAGGGGATTCATGAAATCCTGGTAGTACAGAATTGCAAGCACTTCAGATCTGCCAAAATAAGGAAGGCAAAAGAAATACTGCAGTTCTTTTGTCTAGACTAATAGAATTCTCACAGTCTGCGTATGTTAATAAAAGTTACAGGAAATCTATCCCTTTCCTCTAGTGATTGTATTTATATATTAGAGCCTGTGATTATTTGTTCAGTTAATCAGAGAATAGTTTCTAATAAGAGAATAGGCCTCAGTTTTAATAGTCATTATTAACTTTTTACAAACATTAAAGAGTGATTAAGCATTGTCAACATGTTTTTACTGACAATATTTTTAAATACTCTATGCATTATATTTGAAAAAGGATTAGACAAATTTTCACATAAAATTTCCCTTAAACTACCACAAACATTTGTACATTACATTGTACAGGCTGCCTTTTCAGAAGTATTTTCTGAAAAAAAAAAAAAAACTCAATATGGACTATTGTGACAAAAATGACTGGCTTTTGCAGGTTAACATTGTCACATGATTGTCTTAATAGTGTTCAAAACAGCCAAAGTTTATCTCTTTTAATTTATGTCTTTTTAATAATTAGTTTCACTCACTTAATTTCCCTAAGAATTAAATTCCATAAAAACATGGGAAGTACAAGTTAGAAATTTAGTTCTTTAAAATACATGAAATAAGTTCAAAATTTGAAAAGAAAGATTAAATACATATAACTTCTTTACTAGAAAATATGGACATTCCTTTACGAGTTCTACAATCTATTACTTTCACTTTTCAAAAGTTAGTTTAGCATTTTAATATTTTTTATTCTTTTTAGCATGTTTTTAATCATGTAAATAAAAGAAGATTTGTTCTCAATTTTCAAGAAGTGTATTCTTTGTCAGAACTAAGACACAAGCATTAAGCTTCCAAATAACTGCAAACTCAAAGAAACTGGAATGAGCCTACAACCATTTTTTTATACGTCATTTAATCAAGTTTTTTTGTTGACCATTATGTAGATACATTTCTTTTCACAAGAAGATGCTTTTTTTTGTACAGAATGAACTCTCAATACAAGCAATGAAGTTGCAAATCAAGCAGTTTTCATAAGCGTGTTACAACAGAGGATGTAAGTTTCCTTTCGAAAAACTTAATCTTTCAGTTCAGTTCACTTCCTACATTTAAATTTTTCATAATAGCAATTGAAACAGTAATTTAAGTTACATTATAATGGCGATTTGAGCATGGAATTTTTCTCTTAATTTATTGGGTAGTATTTTGAATGTTGTTAAATTTAGACAACATGATCTATCTATTTGAGAAATTCCATTGTGCATTTTGGTGAGCAAGAATGACAATAAATATTTCTTTAGGGCCTACTATGTACTGTTCTAAGTGGTAGATATATAATAATAAACAAAACCAACCACATTTTTTTACCTCAAACACCTTACTTTTAATGACATTCTTGAAGTTATCCTTTATATTGGGATCTTACAATTATAGTTTACTACAGGCAATTTAGGTTTTAAAAGACTATATTCCTAAATTCATTCCTCTATATGTTCAGTTTGATAAAATATATGCAACCAGTAGTGGTCTATTAGTGTGGGATAGAGCTGGCATACTTTTTATCTGATAACAGTCATTCTCATTTCTATGAATTTTTTAAAATCATGTTTGGGGTGTCTGGGTGGCTCAGTTAGTTAAGCACCTGACTCTTGATTTTGGCTCAGGTCATGATTTCAGGGTCCTGGGATGGAGCTCAGCTTTGGGCTCCATACTCAGGGTGGAGTCTGCTTGAGGATTCTCTCTCCCTCTCCCTCTGGCCCTCTCCCTGATCTCACTTTCCTTCTCTCCCTCTCTCTTTCTCAAATAAATAAATAAGTCTTGGAAGAAAGAAGGAAAGAAAAAGAGGAGAGAAGAAAAGAGAAGAGAAGAGAAGAGAAGAGAAGAGAAGAGAAGAGAAGAGAAGAGAAGAAAGAAAATTGTGTTTGATATAGGAGTTATCATGTTCTGCAGGTACCAAGAAGCAGTTCTAACCCAGTGTATTCTTGCAATACTCTTTTAGGTTTTCTGCTTGAGGAAACTGTTTATTAAAAGAACCAACAACATATAATTTACACCCCCTTGCCTCCTAGAGAGAATAATTGTGTAAATAAGTGAACAAGGTTTTCTCTACTTTTCATAAGCATTTTTTTAAAACACCTTTTTTTTTTTTGCTAAGGTAATATTAAAATCAACTAATATGTCCTAAGTTTGCTCTGGTTTGTGAGGACTCACCAGTATTTTTTACTCAATTTATTCATGATTTGAGTAATTTTTTATTTTTTCATGTCCAGTGCTCTGGAAAAGCAAGTGACCTCTAAAAACCCAAAATTTAAAACATCAGGGTAGGGAAGAGAAGCATAATCTGGAGTGGAAACAATACATACTTAAATATGTAAAAATATAAGCTTAGTAAAAATGTCATAAATGAATAGTTCTTATACAAATGGGAAACCAATAAAATTTGAAAATTAAATGCATACCCCATAGAATTCAAACTAATACAATAATTGGATAGGAAAGACATTGTTTTGCTGAAAATCAGTTCTCCACAGCAGTGTGAGATTAGGCACGGGTGCTTGTACATTATCTGGATTCTATCTAGTCTTGATGCCGTTTACCCAAACACTTGTCACCTTTTCCAAGCCTCAGCTTCTTCATATATGCAAAATATATAATAGGGCTCCAAAATGCAAAATGAATAAAGTTTTGCATGATGTTGGGCAAATATAATACAATCATAAAAATAGGTTTTGTATAATTGTAGTGCAAGTGACTATAAGTAATTACTCATTAAAATGAAAAGCTTAGACAATTATCACACATTAAAACTTTTTTTATAAAATTTTTTAATCCGTTAAAAGTAGTAATTTAGTAGTTCCTTATAATGCTTTTATGGACGGCATTAAAGTCAAGCAAACCTTTTGAGCCAAGTTACAAAAGATAGCTACTGGATAATGAAAACTATTGAACCCAGACCAGAGATCTAAAAAAGCTTACTTCCTCTGAGTGCAGGGGTTTTTAACTACACATTTCCAGGCCCAAACATCCGGGAAGCCAACTCATTAGGGCAGCCACGTAGGTTGCCAAGACCTGAGCAGGTACGTAGAATGGTCATTCAGTGACCTGAACATGCAGGCAAGGTCCACTGCAACTACAGGTGAGACAGGAAACTCAATAAAATCTTCGAGTTTTTGGTTTTCTCTGTAGTAATGATTACCTCAACAGAGCATATATGTGAACAATAATTCAGCTGCTTTGCTAAATGTGTTAGGCCACTGAATCTTAGACAAAAGAGGTTGCCACGGAAAACATTTTTGCTGTACCTTCAATTTAGAATCACCAAGAAGGAACATAAAATAATGATCAAACTTTCTTTTCATTGGTTTTATGAGTTGCTAAATCTCTAAGGCCCACAGGAAAATTCCTAATGTTGCCACTGAATGTCATGATACTGCCTTTTTCAAGTGATAATCTATTAAAACAACAAGAACAACTCCAAAGTGTTAATTCATTTTGCTCTGAAGCTGCCAAGATGTGTCTGTGAATTTAGGTCCTACATAAAATTACTCGAGATATATAAGGGACAAATGTCAGACTTGACAACTAATCTCATGCTAACAAGCCTGCGTTGTTTTTCTAGGTACTAATATTACAAATAAGTCTGTTCTTTTAATCACTTATTTGCATGCTTCTGGGAATCTATATCTGAATACATAATCATTCCTTGTGTGTCTACAAGTGATTTCATCTGGGTTTAGCTAGGATTATCTGCCTCTTTCTACTATATATACCCTTATAGTCATTAAGCGGTTCATTCAGCAAATGTTGATAGAATGCCAGCACTGCACGCTTTCTTAGGATAGATGCTCTGGACAAGCAAAGAGAAAATAAAGATCAATCTGGACAGTTCTGTAAATATATTAAAAACCAATGAATTGTACCCTTTATGGTACATGAATTATATCTTGAGAGCTCTTAAAAATAAGTGAAGAGGCCTTTTGAAATCAGTAAATCTAAAGAATAAGAAAGCGATGCTTATTTCATATAACTTATTTGTACTGAAGCCAAGATAGCTCCTTATAAATAGCACCTCCTTTTGTGAGCTTTTCCAAAGACTATTTTCAGTAATCTGTTATGGAATATTGTCAAGCCACAGATTTACACTGATGTTTCATCGTTTTAAAACAGGAGTTTGTCACCAAACTTCTGGAACGCCGCAAGAACTTCAATGATAACCAAATGCGACTAAGGGTTTACATTTTTTCCATTACACTCAGTTTCACTTTTACAAGTAAGGATGAAAGAGAAACGTGGAGAAAACTGAAGCCATCACTCCTCTATATGGCTCAAAAACCATCAAGCGATAAGACAGAAGGGACATCAGAATTTCAGAGCTGGCAAGGAATTTAGAGATCATCTCATCTGGTTTCTGTGAATAAAGAATCTGAAGCCAGAGAGTTAAAATGGTAACCCCAAGTTCAGGGTTTGTAGAGGTCTACAACTAGAACCGAAGTTTTTCCTAACATTTCACCCTTTAACAATCATGCCATTTAACCTAATTTATTTAAAGTAGAAATAATTTAAAACTGAATGGATACAGTCTCCATTATTTTCCAATAGATTTATTATCTTCATCTAGATGCTGTTTCAAGTTAGATATTAAACAAGGGCTGTTTCTTGCCCTCAATTAATTTCTAAAGGAAGGCATGGGTACTATAGTCCTACTGGTGGATTTAAATCCTGAAAATTGTCATTTTCACCTGTATGACATTAGAAAATTATTTAACCTGCATGTATCCCTGTTTCTTCATTAGCAACCTTGACACAATAAAAGTACCTTGCTCCTACAGTAGTTGTGATGATTAAATGAGATAAAGCGCGTAAAGCACATGGAATGCTGGATGGCACACAGCACATGGCACACAGTGCTCATTAACAGAGAGCTGACACTAATACTGGTATTATTGAATTGTATGCTGCTGAAGTGCCTTTGGAAGCAACAGAACACAAATATTCAACACATATACTTACAGATTCTAGTTACAGAAATAAAGCTTCATTTAGTAGAAGGAACTTTTTTTAGGCACGCCATGATATATGTCAAACTTTTTTGTACCTGTAACACTTACTCTCATCTCTACACCTCTTTTTTAGAAAAAAAAAAAGCAAAACAAAAACATGTCTTTGTTAGAGCAATTAAGATAAAATCAAGATAAAAAGGAAAGTATAGGGAAATATTCTTATGTTGATTTGCTTCATATATGTGAAACTACCTTCATGGCAATTCTGATTTACACGATTCATTATTATTTCACTAAAATAAATTTATGTTTTAAGATTTTATTTATTTATTTGAGAGAGAGAAAAAGCAAGTGAGAGAGAAAGAGAGAGAACTTGAGCAGAGGGGTGGGCGGGGCAGAGGACCAGGGAGAAGCAGACACCCCGCTGAGCAGGAACCCAACAGGGGGCTAATTCCGGGAACCTGAGCCTAAAGCAGAGGCTTAACCTACTGAGCCACCCAGGTGCCCCTCACTAAAATAAATTTAAATAATAGATTTAAATCCAATCATCCTTAAGCTTCTACACAAATTGAGTAACACATTTCAAATATAATATTTTTAGGAAGAAAGAAGTTCAATTATTTATACCAGATTATTAGTGGTGATCATTCTTGTTTTGTTCTTTTGTGTATTTTCTAAATTTGTTCCAATAAAAAGCTAATATTTTGTAGAAAGGAAAAAGCAATATATATTATTTTTAAAAAGAAAGGTATTAGGTTTAGAATTTTTTAAGAAACATTCTGACTAGCTAAAGAAATCCATAAGAACATAGATTCCTAGAATGAAAGCACGGATTTTCCACTTGATATATACGAAATGGATCAAGACAACTTGTCTCAACGTCTCTTTCTATGTCTATAGACATTAATATAATGTTGTCTTTCTCATTGGACCACTGTAAGGATACAAGCATATATCAAAACACTTTGAAATCGGTCTACTAGTATTATGTAAATGAGTGTGATTTGCATTCTTGTAAAAATTCCAAACTCAACCTCAATAACACGATTAATCATGAATCATTGTGTCATATATGTAAGATAATGACTGTTTGAGAAGTTCTCTCCCCCTTTTTTAAAGCCAGCCCTCCATTCACTAGTTTGCATAATCTAAGTATTTCAACTCATAAAAGGTCACCTGTCACATAATACCTGTCACACTGTTTCTGGTAGTTCTAAAGATGAAATAAGGGGCACCTGGGTGGCTCAGTCTGTTGAGCGTCTGACTCTTGGTTTTGGCTCAGATCATGATCTCAGTGCCCTGAGAGGGAGACCCAGGTGGGGCTCCCTGATCAGCGGAGAGTCTGCTTCCCCTCTCTCTCTCTCTCTGCCCCTCCCCCCAGCTCATGTATCTCTCTCTCTCTCCCTAGATTAAATAAGTAAATCTTTAAAAAAAATAAAAATAAAGATGAAATAAAATGATGCCTATTAAAATATTTTTAAAGTGACTTACGCTTATAAAGCATCATCATACTCTATTTTGATATCAGTTTCATTACTATTGATATCACTTTCATTAAGTCATCATTCTTTTTTTTTTCTTAATAATTTATTTGTCTTCTGTCAAATCCTGACCAATCACTCTCCCTGGGCTGCTTAGAGAGGTGTAGAAAAGGACCATCCAAGGCAGATGAGATATGGGAGAAAGAACAATGGGAGGTGGAGGCAGCTCCTTTACGTGGTGAAGACCCGTTTACCATCATTCCACTTCACTCTTCTTACATTCGGTAAATAGTGAATGCTGTCAAGTGCCAAGCTCTGGACTAGGCACTGAAGATATACCAGCCAACGAGGAAAACATGGTCCTCACCCTGATGGAGTGGACTAGTTGAACAGCCGTCATTTAAGATGCCTCATTCTCAGAAAGGCGTTCCCTAAATGACCCTATGTAGAGGGTATTCTCCATATACCTCCATCATTCTCCATCACATTGCTATGTTTAGTTTTACTCATAAAACCTTTTGCTCTGCAAAATTATCCAATTTATATATTTGTCCAACTATCCATCTTTCCCCACAGTTGATCCTCCCAAAAGAGATACATTGTTCACCTTCTTCACTCCTTCCTTCCCATCCCCCCTTTTATAGGATCATATAATATAAAGCAATGCACACAGTAGTACAAGATGGAAGCAGCTCAAATACCCATTGGACAAACGAATAGATAAACAAAATGTAGTATGTACACACAAATGAAGTATTATTCAGCCTTAAAAAGAAAGGAAATTCTGACACATGCTACAATACACATGAACCTTAAAGACATTATATGAAGTGAGATAATCCAGTCACTAAAGACAAATATTGTATGATTCTATTTGTACGAGTCTTCTAGAGTAATCAAATTCATAGAGACAGAATCAGAATGGTAGCTGTCAGGAGCTAGAGGTTGGGGGAAAGGAGTGTTTGTATTTTATGGACACAGAGTTTCAGTTTGGGAAGATGAATAAGTTCTGGAAATGAATGGTGGCGAAAGACCTGCGCATTTAAAAGTGGTTAAAGTGGTAAATTTTATGTTATATATAATTTACCGGAATTTGAAAAAACTCAATGCTATGCGCACATCTGTACCATCTATATTAAGTAACAGAATTAATTAATTAATACAAGTGATAGTAATCTCCCAAATTGTTACAGAAAAGTTAGGCATTTTTCTTCTTGGCCATTTCTGATTATAGATGGTTGTTCCCTGTCTTGAAAGGTATGTTGATAAGATTTAAAACTTTCAAGTTCAGATGAGAGCTCTAATGATTTTACATTATTTACCTGAAATCACATCTCACTTCTGCTGTCCAACCATTTCATATGTATTTCAGGTATCTGATGTCTATTTATTTTAATAAGAAAGCAAAAGGCTGATATAGATTTGCCTAACAGAAGGGGACATACATATCATACATAAAAAATATAATTCAAACTACTAAACATAACTCCTTCTTGGCATATTTATTCTTAAAGTTTCTTAGGTTGTGTAGTGCCAAACACAATATATTTTTTTTGTCACCTCGCCAAAGTGAAACCTGACCACTGAAGTCTAAAGGATGTACAACAACAAGGCACAAATTGATGAGACTTTAAATTCACTCAAGTAACATTTGGGGCTATGCAAGCATGGAGAACATGATTACCTTAAAAAGTACAGTTTCCAGAAATTCTCATAAGAATTCCTCAGCAGGCATTTGGCTGGAATCCAGCTTTCTCTTTTTCTCAAAAAAAAAAAAAGTTTTTGGATATTTTCCTATCTTGACATTTTAGAGAGGTCTAAGGCATTGCCAAATGTCATGGATGCAGTGGTATTTTTTTAATCATATTCTTAAAAAAAACTTAATTTGCATTCAGTTTTGAGTTTCAGAATCAGGAAAGTCTCAAATTCAATGGAAAGAGTTAACATTTTTTATCCAATACCACATATATATATCCTAACTAGAGAAATATCACAGACTTCCTGGCTTCCCTCCAAAGACTCTACCAGTCAGGCTTATTGGCTCAATTCCCATTCTACTCTAAGACGTCTTTTTAGTTTGCTTTTCTTTGTCTTTTTCATATTTTAACTGCATAAATTGTTTACTACTAAATGCTATGGAGCTTCCCTCCAAGCAATTCATATAAAACACACAGCTATTTAATAATCACTAAGTCATACTGGAAAAACCGGCTTTCTCAATCATACACTTTATTTCCACAAACCCGCACTTACTCTCTACAAATCTGGATTTGCACTTGAATCTGTACGAGCTCTTCTGCCACAGTGAAAGGCCATTTCAAGATTCTCTATATTCTTTGCCAAAGTTTCTGTCTATAAATACTTAACACTTCATCCTGGCTTCAGAAAAATAATTTCCAAACTGGTAACAAATACTAAATTGACTATTTAGAAAGTCCTATAAAACCTAAAACAGAAGAGAAAAAAAAAACTGGACTGGCAGATTTAGAGAGTCCCACACCATCAGGTAGGAAATTGCCTTTTTTTCTTTTGTTCATAGTATCTACTTACTTGAGACAGGGTGAAATTTACACACACACACACACACACACACACACACACACACACAGACATGAACCCTTTTCTCTGATTTAAAACTATGGTAGATTTGTTGGCAAATCACCAAACCCGATTTTTGTACATTCTAGTTTGCAGTAATTTCCTTACGTACTACTTAAGGAAAGATGAATGTTTGTAGATGTCTGAGTATAAATGATAAGGGTCACCCTTGAATTTCCCTTACAGAAAACCTTTTTCATTTCAACCATCTCTCACTGAACTCAACTCACTTTGAACAACTAAATAACTTCTTAACTTTCTATGATATGTGGTTTTAAAACTAATTAGAGTGTGTTCTTTTATCCCCTAACCTGATAATTAAGCTATAAGTATGTATTGATTTATGTATGTATGTATGTTTATTTCAGCTTTTTTGAGGTATAATTAACATAAAATTGTAAGATATGCTTAAAGTGTACATCATGGTGATTTGATATATGTATACATTGTGAAAGGAGTCTCCCCATCTAGTTAATTAACAGATCGATCACCTCACATATTTATTTTTCTTTCTTTCTCTTTCTTTCTTTCTTTCTTTCTTTCTTTCTTTCTTTCTTTCTTTCTTTCTTTCTTTCTTTCTTTCTCTCTTTCTTTCTTTCCTTCCTTCCTTCCTTCCTTTCTTCCTTTTTTTTGTGAGAACATTTAAGTTCTACTCTCTTAGCAAATTTCAGTTACACAATACAGTGCTATCAACTATAGTCACCATGTTTTACATTAGATCCTTAGACCTTATTCATCTTAACAGCTGAGAGTTTGTACTGCTTTACCGACCTCTTCTTATTTCCCCCATTATCAGTGGTTCCCCTGGCAACCACTTTTCTGCTTTCTGTTCCTATGAGTTTTTAAATATTATATGTATTTTAATGGATATTTAATAGATATTTTAAATATCTATGTGCATTTAAATATTAAGTCATGCATTTCTCATAAGCCCCATTGTTCTTCACACATTAATAAGTGCTTAAAACATATGCAATGCTCTATTTTTGCAGATAACTGTACCTTCTCTGGAAATAGACATCTAGGCTCAAATCTATTTTTGATAGTTACAAATTGTATGATCTCAGGATAGATACACTGTAACATTTCTGTTCTTCAATTTCCTTATTTGTTAGATGTGTTTCATATAATTTTTATAGATATTAAATGGTTTTATATATAAGAAGTATTTAGAAAAATTGTCTGGCAAATACTTAGTCCTAGCTCTACTAAAATTTACTTCAAATCAATTTTACCTGGAAGAATTGTTATTGCTCAATAAGGCTTTGTAGAGCAGTATGATAAAATACACTGATATCGCTTGATGCATATTTGTTAAGTTAAAAATGAAGGGGAAAAAAGTTCTAGTATACACATATGCTGAGGCGTTTCTAATGTCCCATAACTACTAGTTTTAGTCAAATAATTATTTTCCATCCCTTCTTTCCATATCCTATATTTCTTAAATCCATCCATTTTCATCTTTCCCACAGCTAATATCCTTGTTCAAATGATAGCCATAACTCTCCTAGTTTGCTGTAATAGTCTGTTAATCTTCTGCCAACCACTCTTGCTACACTCAAATATGTAATAGTTCTGATGAAAAATAACAGGAAACTAACTGGACTATTGGAAATAGAAATGGCAGTATGAATGAGAAAGAAAATAGGGACCCAAACTGATAAGACTGAACAATTGCCTTACACATCGGAGCAAGAAAGAGGAACAAGGAGTCAAAGCATAAAGGTGAAGTTTTGAGCTTGTAGTGATAATGTTTACTATCAAAAGAGAGCCTAGTCTCCTTTGGATAACACATCTGCTCTCATGTTACTTTCATGAATACTAAACTCCAGATCTAAATTTTAACCTAGCCAGCTCCAGATGCAAATATCTACCTGCCTGATATTTCCACTGGGTGTCACAGAATGACCTCATATAAGGAACTACATGCATCACCTTCCTGTTATGGTCCCTCCTCAACTCACCAGCCACGTAGCTGTTCAAGGCAGAAAGCTACCATGCTGCCACTTTCATCATCCTCCACAGGTACATCCAGTTCGTCCCAAGAACCACTCACTACCACCTCATCGACACATCTCAATCAGTGCCTGTACCTCCCACCTCACTGTCACCTCCCAATCTAGCGCTCCGTGTGCTCTACACTGAACTACTAAGATGTAATGTCCCCAGCCTCTAACTAGTCTGGTTCCATTCAGCTAGAAGACATTTTATGAAACACAAATATGAGCAAATCAATACTTTAATGAAAACCCTTCAGTGGCTTCTCCTTTTGGTCTGAGGAATATTAAACTTTTAACCTCGCTTCTGGAGCTCTTCACCCTCCTACCCAGCCTCACTCTTCCTGCTCACCTCTCACTTCTTTCTTTTCAGCACTCACTCTGCCAGCTTAGTAGACTTCTCATTTTTCAGTTTCTCAGAGTCGTACCCTTTCCCACCTCAGGGCATTTAGGCATGCTATTCTTTCTGCTTGGAACACTGCCTCCTGACCGCTGAACTTTGCCTAATTAATTTCACGTGATCCTTCAAGCTGCAGTTTAAATATCACTTCTATGGGACTCCTTGAGTGATCCAGTCTAGTTTCGGGTCCCTTCCAATACATTCTTATAGTGCTCAAGTTTTTGAAATCGGAGAGGGAGACAAACCATAAGAGACTCTTAACTCTGGGAAACAAACTGAGGGTTGCTGGAGGGAAAGGTGAGGGGATGGGGTAACTGGTGGTGGGCATTAAGGAGGGCACGTGATGGAATGAGCAGTTGGTGTTATATACAACCGATGAATCGCTGAACTCTACCTCCGAAATTAATAATACTGTATGTAATGTAATAACACTGTATGTTAATTAATTGAATTTAAATAAAATAAAATAAAAAAATTTTTAAAGTGCCCAGTTTTTCTGTCACATACTCGTTGTAATTTATTGAAATACCTTTTTAATAACTGTTTTTCTCAGTGGACACGGTGAAATTGATAAGGGTTGGGGGCTAAATTTCCAGGTAGAAATTTCCAGCAAATAGTCAGAATATGATGCTCTTAAAGTAAAGAGAAAGAGGTAAAAAGCGGTCACCATAAATGTGACAGTTGACATAACGAGATTGCTAAGGAGACACTGGAGAGAGAGAGAAGACAGGAAGTCCAAGGAAAGGTCTTTGAGAAAACCTCCATTTAATCTGCAGCAAGTAGAAGGTTAAGAAAGAAGAGGAGAGAGGGAAAAGGAGAAAAAGAATATAAATGAAAACCTTCAGGGAAGTAACCAAAGAAGAAGCGAGTTTCAATTTAACTACATAAAGGAATATGATGACCCTAAAGCTGAAGTATAATTTTAGGGTCCCACTCCTGGCACATCACTCTAAACCAAGTACAAACAGAAGAAATTACAGTTGAATATGAATATTACAAAAGCACTTACATATGTGCTTCTTTTTTATTTTATTGAACTAGGAAATCATATATATATATAAGCACCAAATTTCATGAATATCCTGCTTTACTGCAGCTGAGAACATCACTATTACATGTAACCTACACTTCTTGGAAAGCATACATTTATTCCGATATATCTAAAGGCCTATATATGTACATACACAGTTTGTTTTATAGAGCACTTAAAGTGCCATGAAATTTTACTTGATAATTTGTCTTATGTATTTACTTTTAAACAAAGAAGAAATTTCTTTTTGCGTAACTGGAAAATTTTTTTTTTCTAATGAGCTCTAAGAAGTTCACAAACTTTATATAAACCTTCCAATTAATGCCAAGCTAGAAAAAATATTATCTTCCCCTTTGACTTGATCATAATACCTGGGGCCACTCACATAGCCTCTGAATGTTATATATTTAATAGAAGTTTTCCTCTATTTATTCTTCTTTCACTCGACAAAGTTCTCTGCTCAAAGAATATACAGTTTGGTAAATTATCTTCTATTACTAGTAATTCTGAATATTTTACTAATAAATTCATATTGTATTCAACCATGTAATAAAAGTCAAAACGTAAATCTGTTTATCTCCTTGGAAGCTCCTTAACTAAAGTTTTCCTTGTTTCCTTTAACAGACTCTTCATTTCCAAATTTTGAGCAATTTTATCCTCTTTAACTTCTTATCAAAAAAGAGAAATCATTTCGCCTCTAAAAACCATACTACCAAACTTCACAATATAGCCCTTTTTCTTGTCATAATGGTATTTCTATTTATTCTTTCAACTAATATTTTTCAATGTATACCAGATGCCTGCCTAAATTCTCAGAATACTATGCTGAAAAGAGCATAATGCTCGCCCTCAGGGTGTTTACAGACTCGTGGTTTCTTGAAAGGAAATATACAGTCTACATTTCCCCAGGAAGTTGAGAAAGGGAAAAATTGTGTATGTGTGGGTACACACACATGCACACACACATGCACACTATTATTAATCAGTACCCCCTGATAATAGAGGGGACAATGTCATGGAATAAAAAGGGAAATAAAACTGTATGGTATTATCAGCAGGTCATGAATCCAGAGTGGTACAACAGCCAAGAGCATCCGGTGAGAGAGAGGAATTAGTAGCAACTGGATATCAGAAAACTGCAAAGGTCTTTCAGTGAGAAGATCTGATCCAAAGTTTACCCACGATTATTTGGGAATAAAATTGAATATAAAACTCCAGGGGCACCTGGGTGGCTCAGTCGGTTAATTGTCCCACTCTTGATTTCAGTTCAGGTCATGATCTCAGGGTCCTGGGATCGAGCCCTGCTTCGGGTTCTGTGCTCAGCACGGAGTCTGCTTGTCCCTCTCCCTCTGCTCCCAACCCCCCAACTTGCTCTTTCTCTCTTTCTCTTTCTCTCTCTCTCTCTAACCCTAAAACAAATACTAAATAAATAAAATCCTTAAAAAATAAAAAGAATACAAAACCCCAAATGACCAAGGCAACATTCCACCCAGGCAGTTGAAGTCTGATTTGAACCACTAGTCCTTTTCTCCCACTGTGTTTCATGGGAAACTGAAGCCCATAACCAAGCGTCTGGGACTTGCACATGAGGATAAATGAATGCAGCTCATGACTGATGTAGGACAGACAAGGGGGGTGGCATCAGCAACGATTACAGGGGAGAAAATGATCACTTTGCTTGCTTCCTATAACATCTACCCTACTTTATAGTTCCCTCTTCTATATCGGAAAACTCAGGTCAGACACGCCATCCTTGTCAGACCGTGTTCTGACAAGCGAGTGACTCCTTCCCTATGTGGCTTTTGTGGCTTATAATATCCCAAAGTTTGCAAATATCACAACTTTAAAATAAATTGTTTATTTGCCAGTCCTCCCTAGTGGGGCAAATTCATATCTGCTTATTATCAAACACGGTCTCTGTTCAAGGTAGCAAGTTTTAAACAAATATTTATTAGCTCATCTCTCAGCATTATTGCCTGCACACCAACCCAGATTTAAAACAAATAGAATGACTGAATTTCCCAAACCTCTCATGGGCATGTGGACCCCCACTCCATCAGTATCGAAAATGCATCATCTTTTGTTTTCTCTGTCAAATGTCATCTCCTCACGATTCCTTTCAGATTGCTGCAATCTGACGGATCACATTCCCTTTATTCCCACTGCACCTTGTTATTTTTTTTCTTGTACATGTTATACTAAACTGCTTCATATATGTAACTGCTTGATATGCTTACCTAATAATTGACCAAAAATCCCAAAGAACAGACACTTTTTTATTCTATTTGAATTCCCTCTAGCACATATCACAGTACATTTCTGAGAGAATTAAAATCTAATACATATTCATTGCAGCTAATTAAATTGAACTTTGCCCTATAGGGAAAAAGAGCAATATTTAGCCATAAAATAACTAGCAATTTGACACTGAATTTAATGAAGAGTACTTGAAACAATACACACTAGTGTACTCATATCCATAAATATTTATTCCAGAATGAAGCAAAACCATATTTTACATGCTTATAATTTTTACTTTAGTAAATTAAAAATTTAATGAAGTAAAGATGGTTATGCCTCCCGTATTGTGTCTGTAATCCATCCTCCTCCCTGAAGGTATGTTAACTTTTATAAGAATATTCGGGTGGACACCTACACTTAAGTGCGTATATACTGCAGTTCAATGCAAATAGTATCGGGCACATTACAATTATCCCTCATCTGGTCAAGCCTCCCCTCTCAGACTATGAGCTTCTTGAGGACAATACCTGTTTACTCAGGTCCTTGGACATAACAGGCTTGATTTAATAGTTCCTGAATTAGTTAATTATGTAAGAAATAATGACTTAACAGTGGGGTTGTACTGTGGGAACAACAACAATAATAGCTAATATGCAATCTAGCACCAGGCTCACTGCTAAGAACTTTGTATTCGTTATATAATTTTATCCTTCCTACAAGCCTGAGGGGGGAATGTTGTTATCCATGAAGAAGAAATGGAAGCTTAATGAAGTTAAACTGACTTGCTAAGGTCACAAAGCCAGTAAACTCTGAACGCAGGATGTGAATCCAGACATGATGACTCCAGACTCTCACCCATTTTGGAAAGCGGAGGGAGGGAATAATTCCCAGGGTGACGAAAGTGTTAGTGCCGTTAATGTGTGAGGGAGAAGCATTGTGAAGGAACACGAGTGCTTCCGAATATCAAAGGGTTAGCAGAGAAGAGTAAAAGATGAGCTGAGTTGGAGTGGAGAAACTGAGGAAAAGGCAATGACTGGAGGGAGAAAAGAGAGGAGTTTAGGACTTGAACTTAGGTAACTGCATCCCGAGGACCACCCATCTAGGAAATGAGGGTGACGGACACCAGTGGAAAGTCAGTAAGTAGTGTTTTTAGAGTAAGGTTAGGGAGTGTAAACTTTGGAATTATTTCTACCCAGAGATTCAGGCCAGAGCCTATAATTAAAGAAAGAGAAACAGGCAAAAAACAAAACAAAACAAAACCTAAATAAATAAAAATAAAATAAAAAATAAAAGCAAAACACACACACACACACACACACACACACACACACACACACAGCAGGCAAAACATAAGGGCATTCATACCTTAAATGCCGGTATTGAACTATTGCTTCAGTATCAACTTATATGCAAGTATGATTTTCTTCTCATGGCTGCTCTCCACTATTTTTCTCCACTTTGAAGCTTCTATTTTCTTTTGGGTTACTATACTCATACCAACAAGAAGGTACATGTTTTTGGTTTAAAAGGAAAATTAGGCAATAATAGAATTACAAATAATGATCTAATAAATAATTACATTTTCAAGACTGATAAATCTTACACTACTAATCATTAGTCAATTTACTGAGTAGCAGTTTGCAAGCCACCCTGAAATAAAAGGTTTGCATTTGAATATATAAGCAGTGTATTGTCTAAAAATATTCCCTTTAACGAAGATGTACGAGTGCAGCGTATTTGAGGGACGTGTGGTCATGGTCAGCATGCACTGCCAGTTTAGCATTCTAATACAGTTAACTCACTTTTTAGGAAGACAGTAATATTCCCCAAATCAAGGATATTTAACAAATAACCTAATTTGCTACAGTGAGAAGATTTTTTTCATTTGGCCATGATGATCTTGGGTGAATTGTCTCTATCATTCAATGACAATTTTCTCATTGGGAAAATGGAGAGAGTAGCAGTACCTACCTCAGAAGACTTTGGGGGCATTAAATAAGCAACTATGTGTCAATGTCCTGGGGCAAAACCTGGTAAATACTACACAGATGTTTGTGCTGCTGCTTCTATTATTTATTGAATATTTAGCTACTAAGTCTGATCATAAATTTAATATTGGCAAATCAACAATGGTGATTATGACTCATGCACAATTAACTACCTTCTAAATAAACCATGGCAAAATACTCAGTCATGCTTCACCCAGCAAATAGGTTTGTAATTTATAATACCTAGAATGTGGGTTCTAAAGAAGCTGCAATGTAAAGGGCTGTGTTTTCTACTTCCAAGTTGCATTCTTTCTTCTAACAGATATAATTTTTGGCTTCTAAAGCCACTACCACACACCAAATCCTCACAATAGACAGAAAATGTGGACATAAATGGTAATAGAAAATCACTTAACCTCACAACATAACAGGAAATTTGTTCGTAAGTCCAAATTATTTCAAAAATAGAGGCTTAAAATTAAACATAATTCTCCCAAAGAAAAAGAGGCCAGTATCAGTCCACTGAAATTCCATTTACATTTTTTCTAACTACACATTCATAATAATAGTGTTTTCCCCTCTTTTGCTGGCTTACTTAAAAGAACTCCAGTTGGATTTATGTATTTAAAGATTAAATAACTACAAAAGAAACTAATACCAAAGGGCAAAAGGATATAATCTTCCAGCTCTATGAATTAGTTAGCTATTCCTTTCATAAGTGAAGGGGAAGGGATATGTGGCCCAGTTCATTAGTCTATAGGATTTGACAAACAATGTTGAGAGATTCTCAGAGGCTATTCCCCCATAATGAAAAAGAGTGTCTATGGCAAATGACAGCCCCCTAGGAAGAAGGTCTGAGCCCTTTATAAAAGCCCTTGATTCAAACATATCCATAGAGCACATGCCAGCAGTGTTCAACAATTTATGCTTTAGTTGTTACACTTTAAATCTTAGCTGCAATGAGGAGAGAAAATATTTTGTTTCTCTTTGGTGAAAGGAGTAAAAACCACAAGACTGAGCAGTAAAATGAAATTTCCTGTGTCTTTGTGTGAAAAGCTAATATTAGTGAATATAGCTGGGATACTAAACATATTATGTTTAGTTAATACTAGTGGGCATATTTACTAATATCGTTTCTATTAAAATTCCATTTGATTGATTTCTTTTGTTATTATTACTTAAATGTCTGTAATTATCTGGATTAAAATATAAATATATCCTTGATCTTGTTTCATAGGTCTTTTTTGCTCTGTATGAATCTGTACTAATTTAAGTGAGCAAGTAACAATGTTTATTATAGATCAAGAGATTATATACCAGCCTAAATTCATCATAGAAACTGGAATCAAGAATCTCATATGCCGACATTTATCCACTAGGAACAAATTAAGCATTTTAGTCTATGATCACTTGTGACACCTGAGAAGTGTTAATGCTTCTTTTTATTTACAGATGCTCAGAAACACAGACTTTTACACTTAAGCACAATGATGATCAATTATTCTGTCTACTTGAATATTGCTTTATACTGCATTTTATATAGTACATCATATGGGGTGTTTATTTTTTATTTTATTCATTCATCATTACTGCCATGTGCTTTGTATGATAGCAGGCAATGGGAGATGGGGGGATGGTAAGATTATAAAATAGAAGAAATTTACAGACATAGTGACACCCTCAGGGAATTTAATTTCCATTGCTTTAGGTTCGTGAATGTTGAACACAAAACTATTGGAGATTTCATGCAATGCCCCATCATCTATTGGTGAAGACTTTCATTTGTATGTGCATTGTATAAAAAACATTCTCCAACTCAACTAAATCTTACTTATATTATCCGGTCTTTTCACTTGTATTATATAGTCACCTTTGCAAATAATTCTTTCGTAGGAAATTTCCAAATATGTAAACACGGCTCATGACTTATAAAATAGCAAATACTTAGATCTACAATTTTAGGGCAGAATATTATTACTATAATAATCTCCTGCATACATAGAAGACTTCTTTTCATAGTCCCTTAATCAAATAAAAAAAAAAACCCTCCAGATTGCATATATAAACCAATCTGCTACATAGTAGTTCAAGTATCTGTATAAAATAAATATTGATTCAGACATGCAATAAATCCATAAACAGCGCTTCTCCACATTTACTTTGAAGACAAATTACCCAGGGAGGCAAAGATGTCATTCCCTTTATCACAGATCCAATTTTAAGACATGTCAAGGAATAAAAATGTATGACTCTTAGGCGACTTTGCTCTGTTCAAGCTGAGGAATGCAAGCCAGGGTGTACTATTATTGTTAGACTACAAAGATAAGACCACCCTGAGTGGCTCGTGTGAACACTGTCACAGCTGCTTCTTTTCTCTTTGAAATCATTCAAAGTGATGCACGAAGACGAGGCTGCTTTTATCGGCCTCCCACTCGGGGTCTGTTTAGCCCACTGAGGAAAATACTTGTGATACACTGCTGACAGAAAACAAAACATGATCCAAACAGCAGGGCTGCTACTCACAGGATATTATTATGTCAATCAAGGGATGCAGCTGTGATAGAGAAAATCTTCTAACACAAATATATTAGGAAGAGGGAGAGGAAGGACTATTTGTGCTTCTATATATCCGTGTTGGGCACATTGGCAATGGCCCTGCAGCAAGATGACCTGTTAAAAATGAAAAGAAAGAAAAGAAAACAGAAAACAGAAGGGAAGGGATAGGAAGGGAAGGGAGAAAAAGAAAAGAAGAGAAAAAAGAGAAGAGAAGAGAAGAGAAAAGGAAAAAGAAAAGGAAAAGCACAGGGAAAAAAAGAAAAGAAAAGAAAAGAAAAGAAAAGAATAGAAAAGAAAAAGAAAAAAACATAATATCCTGGAAATCACTTTCATCATCATTACCACTATTATCACATATTTTTCTCTCTCCCACAAAGTGCCACCCATCCCAGTTCAGTTGAGTCTATGGATTAATGGAGAACAGAACAAAAAGACTGAACCACCATCTTCACATCACCAGAAACAAATGAGATAAAGATGTAAAATATTTTACCTGTAACAACATAAAAGGCATTGTTGTGTGTGCAATACATAAATTACATTCTTTGATATTTATAAAACCCTAAATACAGGTGTTTTTCCCATTTCACAGATAAGAAAATTGAACCTCACAAAAGTAAAGGAACTTGACCAAGAGCATAAAGCTGTAAAAAGTGCTGAGATTCAAAGCACATCTCTGATATTTTTTCCATTATGTCACTATAGGGTCATTTTTCCTTTCCATTTACCTAAATGCATTTAGAACCAGATCTGGAATACATTCTGTAATGAGATGGATAAAAGAATTTATTTTTGTTATATCTGTTATATTAATATATGTGGAGGTTATTGATTTACTAAGAGTACCCTTTAAATAGTCTGTTATAACTAACTAATTCTAATAGATATCTTAGAGGCTATTTAATTTTACTGTAGAGAAGTATGTTTTAGGATTAGAGAAAATTAATAAATGTATTTATCATCATTTGCTTGAAAATAAAGATTTTTAAAAAGGTCTTTAACTTTCTTATCAGTATCAATATAACATATGAAAGTCCTCTAAAACTAAATGGGCTAAAAATATAAATATTTGATGACATGCAAGAAATTTTTGAGAAAAGTGAAGTATCAAAATTATTAACAAGTAGAGACTATACTAAAGTTTTTTATATGCATATCTGAATGAAAAAACATGTGGATCATGGGAAAGGCTGCCATGATATAAACGTACAGTTGAAGCTAAGCTATTATGATTTTCTCCAACATTTCTGAATCCAAAAAATTCAGAAAGTCTCAGAAAAAATTCTGAGAATATTGCTTTGAATAGTTCTTTTAGGATACCATGTTTGATCCAAGACTCTGATCAACTTAACTAACGTTTAGGTATATTTTTCCTCCTACCCAATTGTACCAATCAGTTCCTTTCATGAAACTCTGCATGGTTAGTTCAGTACTCTCCCATCTCCCAATCTATCCTTCATTCTTTGATTTCTATTTCTCTGTTAGAATTGAGGCTTGATATTCATTTCCCAGCTACAGCCTACGACCCTCTCAACTGTAGTTTAATTTCTCTTCCTGAATTGGCTTCTTGGGACTAAGAATGGTGAATTTCACCCCTGTTTAAATTGGCCCAAGACTCTCTTTTCTTACTTAGGAGACAATATACCATGGATAAGAAAAGGGAGAGATAATTTGTTCACCATTTCACCAGCAAAGACATAATCAAAAATTCACTTATAGGTAACCATAATAAAAAGAGTCTATGTGTAGAATTTTGAAAGTTGACTCTATCTACGCGTAACCCCAAAGTATCTTTGCTTTGCTTTCTGCATTTGGATCAGAAACTATATCCAAAGCAAATAAAATATATGTTGAAGGTTACAAATAGACCTGTTTATTAAATAAAAACTCCCTTATAAATAAAATAATTAATTTTAGCAACAAATGATTTGAGAAAATGTTAATTTATTTTTTCCATATGTAATCTATGAAAAAATGGGGCAAAATCTTTCAAAACCACTTTAGTGGTTCATAGGATTTTTAAAAAATACTGTAAAATGCAATGTAATTTCTGATCTTTGTTTTAAAGCATAGACATAAACTTCTATTTTTTTTAATGTAGCATATTTCCAATATTTACTTTTTACCTTATGAATTACACTCACTTTGGAAATATTTGTTTAGTAACAGCATAGATATCTATCTTCCTCTGATGATTAAAATCTAGTCTGGAGAAAGGATGGTTGATTATAGAACATTTCTGAGAACTTTGGGTCGATTCTATAATGATGACTTTGCAAATTCTCAAATGCCACAGCAGTCAACCAAAGCGATTCCTACTTAGTGTTCATTTGGAATTTTTCAGCCATTAAATAATTTACTTTAAAGAGTAAATTGTACCAAATGTTCATTTAAAAATAAAGTTGTCTGTATGTAATCCATACTACGAAAATAGCAGACTTGTTTTATGACAGAATACCATCACTGAGACTTGGCCTAGACCCATGATCCTTCCAAATCTTTGTGACCATAAGCTTTGTTACAGCACTATTTTATTCTAAAGACAAATAGTCATTTATGTTTTTAAAGATAATGTCAAGGGGCGCCTGGGTAGCGCAGTCGTTAAAGCGTCTGCCTTCGGCTTAGGGCGTGATCCTGGCGATCTGGGATCGAGTCCCACATCAGGCTCTTCCGCTATGAGCCTGCTTCTTCCTCTCCCACTACCCCTGCTGTGTTCCCTCTCTCGCTGGCTGTCTCTCTGTCACATAAATAAATAAAATCTTTAAAAAAAAAAAATAAAATAAAGATAATGTCAAGTCTTAGTCCAACTAATAGATTGAAAAAGAATAGTAAACATATTATGAAAAGTGTTTACTTTAAAACATATTTATCTCACTTTTGGGCCAATTCCAGGGGAGCAAAATACAATTTTAAAGTAAAAAGAAAACGATGAAAATTTTAATTTACATCATATTCTTAAACAATATAAAATCAACAAGTCAATAGAGGACAGATGTTGAGATGATGCCTAACAGGCAATGAATAGTTTCTTTGTTTGTGATGAAGTAATGTTTTGGTGAAACTTGTGTAGACTATCATCACTAAATGCTGGCTGGTTTTCATTTTCAAATTATTGTAAAACTGCTTGAATAAAGAAGTCATGCTAACTGAATGCCAAACTTCCTATGGAACTGAACATTTCTTGAAAAAATAAAATCTGGTTTGGGTCATTTAAAATCTTTATTAGTTGTTAAGAATGCACCTTTTGTATCTTTCTAGAATTTCAGAAGGGTTTGAAAACATCTTCAAGTTAGGGTGGAATCGTATTTTAACATTACCATACAGAAGAGGGATAATTATGAATTAGAAACACATTCATCAAGGGCCTATTGTGTCCAAAGTACTCTGCTGGAGACAGAGCAATATGGAAATGCAACATTTTTCTAATATTACCACTGCATCCAAAATAGTCATGTGGCCTATACAGTTGAGGCTGCTTTTTTGCCCTCTAATGACAAGATTGCCATGTGTTAGAGAATCATAGGAAAGCCTCCATTTCATTTCATTAAAGGACAACCTATACGTGTTGAAATTGCAAAGGACAAGACTGGCAGCACTCACCGAGGGAAATGTCCCTATCATCAGTTACCCAGATGGGAAGGCGACCTGAAGAACCACTCTTTGATATCACGGACCCCAAGTCCCACTATAAAAAATATCCTTACTCTAAAATGTACAGTATACTTGGAAATACTGACAAATAGGCTTCAAAAGATAACAATTGAAAAATAACCCTTTATCTAAGAGGAACAGCCAAGCATAAGAGATACATTTCCCAAATCTGTTGGCGACCTGCATGCTCGTAAATTTTCAAATAAAACACTTAGTAATTACCTATTCTGCTCAATATTTTTTTAGTCTTGAAAAATTAATTGTTATATTAAAAGTAAATATTAGGTGGAACAAAACATTTAAAATAGTTAAACTTGGAACTGCTCTGCTTGAAATAATTGAAAAGGGAGAGAAGTACTGGTAAAAGTTTCTCCTGGCCCTTCGGCTCTTCAACTCTAGTTTGGAAATCACTGCATTAGGTGATCAAAAAGCTTCCAGAATATTTTAATCGCCCTGCATATAATCACTTAGAATTATACTGTATTTAAGCACAGCACTTCAATGTATGAATCCTCACAATATCTATTTTATGTTATTCAAATCATAAAAATTCAAGTAACAATGTTTTGCAACAACCTAAATTCCTTTATAAAAAAGTGTTTGTTAGAGAAAATAAGAGTTACATTATAATAAAGCTAAAAGCTTAGTGTATCTACTGTCTATTGAAATTCCAGTATAAAATGCTTCAGTAGGGAGTATCTATCTTTCTGAAGTGATTTGAATTGCTGCACCAAGACCTATGCCTACAGTGGGGGATCCCTTAAACACTAGTTCATCCTGAATTTTAGGAAGACTTCAGAATTCTGTACGAAGTAGGGGAATTCTGAATAAATTCTAAAGAATTCATCTTTCTCAGAAAGAAGAATATCTCACAGTCGGAAGAATTGCGCATACAAAAACTTGGTCACAGGTCATGACCAGGAGGAGACTTGTACAAATATTTCTTTTTTTTTTTTTTCAATTGCTCTGTTTGTACAAATATTTCTAACGTTCACTGACAAATTTTGAAAAATTGTAACAAAATTCTGTCCCTTAACTCATGCTGCACTTACTTCCTAATTTTGTATGTAGTTCAGTTCTATACATCAGGACAAGAAGACAAAAAGCTGTGGTATAAACAAGATTTCTTGCATATACCACAAAATTGAAGTTACTCTGATTTTAGAAAACAGAATGAGAAATGTAAAGATTCACAGTATTTCAGACAAGCTGATACAAATAATATGACCACATAAAACTAGTTTCTTAACAACACAGCAGAGGAAAACAAAAGAAAATGTATCATGTTATTCACAGTTTCTCAAAAATGTGAAATTCTCTTTTGCTCATTTATTTGTGACTAATACTGCTGGAACTAAAATTGTAAAACTAAATGTAAAAAAAAAAAAAGTGCATTGACCAAGATCAACATGAAAATGAAATTTGTGAAACACTTTGAAGGAAGTGTCTCTTGTGTTTTGTCCTTACATTTTAATTCCAAATTGGTGGCACCAAGCTTATGTTCATAAATATTTTAATCCTAAAATTAGAAATTCATATGATTCATTGCCTTTGAATGTAAGCTCATTACACAAAGATGAAATAAAACAGAACTAAAAAAAATCAAAAAACAAGCCTTACTCCAATCTGACCAGTCAAGGACATCATATGACACTATGCAAGTCTGCATATGTGTTGGCTCTGCTTGGCTGCTGAGTGATGCCTGAAGACAGCATTCTTCTACTGAGAAACCTCAGTCACCATCCCTGTACCTCCAATCTGATAGTAAAAATAATAATTTAAGAGTCTTTTCAGGACAAATTGCCAGAACAGGGAATATGATGAACCATCCTGCCTTAAAGTATCAGGCACTCTTCTTCAAATGTAATGGACTGCTTGACTGGAAAAGATGAATAAATACCTCCGAAATCTTTCTGCCTAGTGTCTGTCCCTAGTAACATTCAATGGCTTACTGCAGTGCAGGAGGGGCGAGAACTTTCAAGGAAATCAGCAGGAGCTCTGTAAACTTGTTCTGTTTTCCTATGGATGACAGCCAGTACCCATTTCTCCAAACTCGCAAGGATCCAAGCCTTCCTGGAGGCCAGCCCTGGGGACAAAGGTGCTTCTCCAAAGCTGTTATAGATAGGGACATTTGGGCTGAATGAGAAACACAGTAAACAAAAGCAAAAACTACTAACTCGAAACTCTGGCTATACAACACATACTTCCTTCCTAGTCTTTCACTCCTTACAAAGACCAAACTGGATGCTTTCTGTTGCATACAAGAGACTAAGTCATTGAAACTGATTAAAAAAATAATCAGCATTAAGGAACAGGACTTTGGAAGATCATCTAAATAAAGTAGGATAAGGTTTGACTTTTGTACTTGTAAAAAAATAATGATAAAATTACAGCAAATATAGGGCCAGTCCCCAAATCTATGGTTTTCTCAATTTCTTTGCATTTACATGGCCCAAGTAGAGAAAAAGCTGCAAGTCTCTCTTCTTGTTGGGGAGAAAGAAAGAAAACGGTGACTGTGACCAAAGATAAACACAACCAAGTTACTTCCACATTCAACCGCCTCTAAAGTGCATGAATTGCTGGAATCAAAATTTACTGTTCCTTTGTCTTCCTTCAAGAAGCTGTCCTACCCAAGAGAAATCATAATATAAATTATTCACTCTTTATGTGAAATGTGCATTTTTATGAAGTACCAAATAACCAAGCTTTAGTGGATAGAAATTTACTGAATCCAAATTTAATTGGAAGTAATGGATTCACACATGAAAACCTGATGATAGTTACAAAATAAAATTAATACAGTCAGTAATTGTAAATTCAATATGCATGTTTGAAATTTCTCACTGAGGTTAGGGGCCTATGAAAGCTCTCTGAATTGTATTAAACCAGATTTTAATCAGTTTTTATTGTCTTTCACCTTTATAAGTTCATCACAGTTATCTGTTTTTTATTTCAAGTGAGATTTCGTGCATCTTTATATAATTTGAAACTAGTTTGTGACATATGAATGTCAAGCAAAATGACAATATTATAAATGAATTCACTATTATATTCTCAAAATGAATTACTGGTTTATTCAGAAGTTTAAAAGTAGTTATTATATTAAATCTATATGTGTGATACGCCTGTTTAAGTCCCGGTAAATCTCTCGAGGTAAGACCTTTAACCTGGAATGCAAAGACATCAGTGCATTAGTCCCAATATTCCATCTCAGACTATGGAAGCAAAGGGCCATTTGTGGAAGGGTGTGAAAACCATTCACAAGCTAATTTAAACCTCTCTTAAACTTTCAACCCACTTCATCTCTTGTGATATTGGTGTAATTCAATCCATAACATATGTGTTAATATAGTATATATAATAGAATGCTGGATACTATGTTACTTCTCCTAAATACATCTCTTTCAAGCTACAAATGTTAGCCATTATCTTTTATGTACTGGGAAATTCCGAACAAATGCCAGCTTCAGCAATACTTTATATCATTTTATAAATTTCAACAAAAATGCCTTTTTTATTTTCTTCCCTGGACTTGGGAGCCCTAATTTTTCTATATTCATTATACTCTTCTAAACCTCTCTGGATAATTTATGTCCTCTTTTCAGTATCACTCTCAACTGTAGCAACCAAAACTATATATCATATTCTTAGCACATAGATAATTTCCTATATGATAATTCACTTTAGTTTTTAATTTTCTTCCTGAATTTGGTTGGAGTTTTGGAAAACAACTATAATTTTCCAAGAATTATCTATATAGAATTCCCGGATTCTTCATATTCTTTAGCATCATCTCTCAGATGTGATAATCTTAATATAAGCTATCCTCAATTTTATAATAAACTTAGCACACTATCTTAGGGAAAGAAGTGCCTTGTTTTAATCACGAGTAAAATGTAACATTATCAAATCATTTTTGCTGAGATTATCCATACAGCCAACACTATATGGTTCCAAGTTCTTATATTTGCTTGGATTACTTATATATGTTCTTCAGGATTATTACTTTATGTATTCATGCAGGTAAAGAAAATAGCCCCTCCAGTGTGCAATCTAGGTTAAGAATATAGTTTTTACATTAATTAATTTTTTCCCACTCTAATCCTGTGGTGTTTTATTCACTTCTTCAATAAATGATTATTGATTACACTTTAGCTGTCAGACATTTGACTCAATGCGGGGGATATAATGATGAGCACCACAGATGAGGGCAGAAAGGATCCCTCCCCTTTCCAAAGTGTACATCCAGAAATAGGGCTCCATTCTATTACAGGTGTGAGCACTTTGATATTTTGTTGCGATGTTCTCTGACCTTTGAAGTTTTTTTTATTGGACCATCTTATAATATCAAAGGATATGTCCAATTTATGTGATAAACAATTATTTCCTTAAGCATATTGCTTACAATATAGAAACTACTATATTAGCTGTGCTGCTGTATTCACTAATTAGGATGCACAGTAACTAATTAAGGTATGTATTAACATAATTATTTTAGGATCAAAAAACTGAGGGTCAGAAATTTTTAAGAACTTTCTCAATGTCATAGAGTTAGTTCAGGGGCTAAGTGATATGAAATTTGAACCCCAAGCTCCCTGACTCCAAAATTTATTATCTTTCAGCTCTTTTAATATTGTTGTGTTTACTCTTCTCAACTCTAGAACTCCCAAGTAGAAGATGCAAAGGTTATTATGCATCACTATGGTTATTATGATAAAATTGCTAACTCTTAGCAACTGGTATACCCAATTTAAAATGACTAAGTGAATTGGTTATATATCCAAATGCAAAAGTCAATTCATTTTCTGCCATGTATCCCTCAGGTCCAATGAATATAAATAAAGTCCTGGCTCTTTTCAAAACGTTAGGAACTATGTATTAAAATAGTCTGAACATTTTAAGTAAGATATGTTAATTTTTTTTAAAAATTTGATTATTATTTTAATCTGGTGAACAATGGATCAAACCACAATATAACAAAGTGAGAATTCTTACAAACTGTAATTTATTAGTAGTTATTTATGATCTAATAATGTTATAGATTTTATACATAATGTTCAAATTATATATCAACTATATCCAAACTTACACGTTAACTTTTCTTTTCCAAAATGAATGTTTTTGGTTAAATGTTAGCAGTCATCTCTTTAAATCAACAAACTGAAGAGTTACTGGTAAAAGAGAGGTAGTTATAGAAAACTGACTATTTTTCCACTGGAAGTATAACTGACAGTTACTTTTACTTCTAAAAATATTTGTAAATGTTATTGTACTGTATTTGCTTATCTTTCTTCTTTTATTTTTATTTCATAATTTTTAATTAGTACCATTAATGGGCTGGTCTTTCTACCTATGTGTCTTTATCTCTACATAAAAAGTAAGTCATATGATTGAAATATAGAGCGAGAAAGATATATTACAAAAAATGTGTATTATGTATGTATATAGTATAAGCTATGTATTGCATATATAATTGGTAATATATATTTATGATTGATGTTTGTTAATTAAAGCTATAGAAACCAAAATAAAGCAATTTTATCAGTTATTCTCCCAAAATACCAATTCAAAGAAAGCCTTTGTTCTTTTATTACTTTTCAGAAGACCACTTCATTACAAATCAATATTCATTTTCAACATTGCACAATATGCTTTATTACTCATTAAAAATGCAAAAAAGCTCTATATTCACTGTTAGCCACCAGTTTCTCCATTACCTTGTCATAATTCATAGATGTTCTCACTTGTTAAACACAAGCATTTATTAATCCTTAGTGAATAAGTGGAAATTGCTGGTATTAGATTCTGCCTACATAATATTTCTGTTGTTTCAATAAAATTAATTCATAGAAAATATCCATGGATTAATTAATTTTACATAAAAGAAAAAAATTCACTAAGGCAATAATTAAATGCTAAGCTATATTTCCTATACAATTGAATATATAACACAAATATCCCAATTTTATCATCAAGATTTAGAAATATCAAAAAAAAATATGCAAGGCTACTAATTTGTTTGGTTTAGAAAAATGAATCTCTTAGTACATTTGTATATTTTTTTGACTAGCACTGAGCCTACATCTCAGGCTTATGCTTTCTTAGGACATTTGCAATTAATTGCTCCCACCTTATTTCCTTCAAGAGTGTATGTAAATGCTTTCACTCTTGAGAGTCACTGAATTATAACTTAAACATTTCTCTTAGCACAGTATAGACCTTATTTAGAGAAAGGGTAACACTTTCATGAAGCACTACAGAGAAAAGTCAGTCAGCTTCAAGACACAAGGACTACTGTTTCCATTCACAGCTTTGTTTTAAATCTTCCCTTGTTTTTTCTCAACAAACCATGGCACAATGCTCCTGCATGTTCCCCTCCCAAACTGCGGCTGTCAATACCAGGTTGTTCGGCCCCTGAATATGCGAGCAGGCTAGAGTCGGTCTTCCCATGAAAATCAAGTCAATGACCTGCCTCCTTGGCTTCTTGTGAACTAAAAGACAACCATAATTTTTCATCCTTTCCATTCTCACGTGTTGTAAATGTTCACTCAAGTCCTCAATCCAATGCAAAATGCATTAATTCCTCCAAAGTGAGTTCACCGTGCATGATTTAATTATAGCCAATTGGACATACTTTTCCTTTACTTTTTTGAAAAAAATAACTGAAGGATCTATCTCTAAGAAAATTTTTATTCAATAGCTTTGCATTGCCCTTATCTAATCATATGGAAGAAAATGAGGTTTTGTGCTATCAATTTATCAAAAAAAAAAAAGTACAGCCATAAAAGTTATACCCACAAATTTTTTCTCCTCAGAGACTTAAGTTAAGCCAAGTGACAACTTTTCTATTTCCCACCACTTACTGTACCCCAACTTAAAAAACAAAAAAAGAAGGAACACTGCTACTGCTTTTACTCTAATCCCTCACATTTTGCAGTCGGCGTTGAAGTCAGATACACAAAATTACACACAGTTTTCCAAGATTTGCATTTAAAAGATTGTACACAAGCTTCAATACAGGTTGCTTTTCCGTGACCATAGAAACATCAGAAAAGTTGGAAAATTCACTCCACTGAACTTCAAATGACTTTATTAAAGTGTCACTAATCAGAGTTAAAAGACACAAAGTTTTAGTGTTTGGGCTAACAAAGTGAATAACTCTCAGTCTAATGACCTACTAAGAGCATTACTTAAAATTTTTTTAAAAAGCCGAGTTGAAAGCAAATTAAATAAGAAAACTTTCATTGCTTTCTCCAAAAGATTGATCTCATACAGATAAGGCAGCTCAGCTTAACTGTGATAATGAATATTGTGCTCTCTGGCTGGGCAGCTGGGAAAATCTGCCTATTAACATTTAAAGGACTATATGTTATATTTTTATGCATACACTATAAACTATAAAATATAAATATAATATATATATATATATATATATATATATGTAAACTACAACCTTTGGAAACTCTGAGTGTACTCTAATTATAAGCCAACAAGAAATTCCAATATGCAAATGCAAATCAAAGTTCATTAATAATGCATGCCAGACAATACTTAGGAGAAGGAAAAATCATTAAGTGCTACTAAAAAATCTACACACTAGCTACAGGCTTGAAAGATAAGATTTTCTTTTGTATTATACTTTCTTCTACTAATAAAAAAGTGAAGGAAAAACAACACATAATTTACGTATCATTTTTTGTGGTATCAAAGGCAACCTCTAAGATTTGCTATATTTAAATAGTTATAATAACAACATGAACATAAATCCCAGAAAAAAATTCAAGGAATATAACTTACTAAAGGGAAAATAACATATATTATTATTATCCCTTTTCCCTTTGTTTCTCAATGGCTCTTAAGGAGTCCTTGGATATTCCTCTTTGGCCTTAAGCAGAAGGTTAATAGCAGAAGAAACCCGACTTGTATGGATATCACTTCAAACTTAGAATCTCCAAGTCCAAAACACAGAAAAGGCAAAGTTAGCACCCTCACTGCCCAATATTCTTCTTTTACAGAGTTGGGTTTGTTTTTTTTTTTTTTTTCACTGCTTACGCCAATGTAAAGAATACATTGTGTAAGCAGGACAATGACCTGCTCCATTCACTATTTCCTCCAGGAGACATCTGGACATTCACTTAGTTCACCAAGTTCACAAGCTTTTTGATCACCTGTAATGCGTACGAGAAAGTCTCAGCAACTCCAGGACTTTGATTAGAGGATGATCTTTGTTTCTATTAGCAATTTAAATATGACCAAATTACAAATGTACCTCCTAAATGTAAAAGAGAAAATAATCTGAAGGCAATAGCTACAATAGCACCAAAAAAGCTAAACCGTGTTATTCATAAAATTCACTTTAATGAATTCATTTCTTCAACTTTTATTGATCATTGCCCTGTGCCAGGCACCACTATAAACACTAAAGGTGTTTTATTCAAAATCCATACTCAATGTCTCTTGGATGTGTTCTGGTAAAATTTACAGCGCTGTTCAATATTCATCAGGAACTTTTTTTTTTTTACTGGATTATAATTGACATACAATGTTATATTAGTTTCAGGTGTAGAACATATTGATTCAACAATTCTATACGTTACTCAGTGCTCACCACTAAAAGCATAGTCACAATCTGTCACCATACATTATTACAGTATTATTACTTATATTCCTAATGCTGTTCTTTTCATCTTTTTGACTATTTTGTAACTGGAAGTTCATACCTCTTAATCCCCTTCACCTATTTCACCCACATCCCCACTCCAGCAACCATCAGTTTATTTTCTGTATTTGAGACTCTGTTTTTGCTTGTTTTGTTTTTTTTTTTTTAGATTCCACATATAAGTTAATTCAAATGGAAAGATATACTCACGTATTTGAAGAGTTAATATTGTTAAAATGACCATATTACCCAAAGCAATCTACAGATTTAATGCAATCCCTATCAAAATGCCCATAGTATTTCTCACAGAACTAGAGCAAATAATCCTAAAATTTGTATGGAACTACAAAAGACCTCAAATAGCCAAAGCAATCTTGAAAAAGAAGAACAAAGCTAAAGGCATCACAAACCCAGATTTCAAAATGAACTACAAAGCTATACTAATCAAAATAGTATGGTACTGGCATAAAAACAAACACAGATCCATGGAACAAGAATGAGAACCCAGAAATAAATGCACTCATATATGGTCCCTTAATCTGTGACAGAAGAAGCAAGGATATTTAATGGGGATAAGACAGTCTTTTCAATACATGGTGTTAGGAAAACTGAACAGCTACATGCAAAAAAAAAATAATCACTTTCTTACACCACACACAAAAATAAGTTCAAAAAGAATTAAAGACCCAAATGTGAGACATGAGGAACTTTTTTCATTGCAGTAATTGAGTGGTAAGAGGTCTCTGGCAACTTTAAAAATATAAATTGCTTAAATGTCAAGAGAATCTCTCTGTCCTAATGTACTTCTCCTGCTCACTCCTACTACTCCCAACAGAACCCAAATCTATATCAGTTCATTTATTACAACAGAACGTCCTGTGACCAGCTCAATAACTGTGGTTTTGTTTTGTTTTGTTTTGTTTTTTAAGATTTTATTTACTTATTCGACAGAGAGACAGCCAGTGAGAGAGGGAACACAAGCAGGGGGAGTGGGAGAGAAAGAAGCAGGCTCCCAGCGGAGGAGCCCTATGCGGGGATCGATCCCAAAATGCTGGGATCACGCCCTGAGCCGAAGGCAGATGCTTAACGACTGCGCTACCCAGGTGCCCCCTCAATAACTGTTCTTGATCCTCATTTTACACAATCCTGGGCTGAGTTTGCCTTTGGAAAATGTCTGGTGTTTTCTCCCTCCCCACTTGCTTGCAGCAATTCATGTAAGTCCAAGATCAAACTTCTCTTCTGGAAGGCCTTTCAGATTAACATACCTAATAATGTGGCTAACTAATTTACTCTGTCTGCTTTCACAAAGTTGTTGCTGCATTCCTTTTTTTCTATACCGTGGCTTCTCAAATTTTTTGTCAGAGCAGGGCCAATATTTATTTTTTTAATTTAATTTTCTAAGCAGTGAAGTTCTTCACATACTAGTCTGTATGCAAACACAGATTTTTAAAACTATGTTCAAAAGTCTGAGATAAATAAAATCATTAAGAACTGCTATTAACTAGTTTAAGAAACAAAATTAAAGTTTCATCATTTTCTAACCAAATGGAATTCTAAATTAGATAAAAGTTCTTGATTGACTTGGGGGGGGGGGTCCATTAGAAGAGTCAGCGGATGGTTACACAGTGGAACAGTGGGCAGAGTCTGGTCCTGAGGCTGCAGATTCCAGCCCAGGAAGCTGAAAAGCAACCAACCAACCCCGTGAACTGAAGTTGCTTCATTCATCATTGTTTTTAAACCAGTGAAGATACAGTGCAACATACCTAGAATAAAATACTGATTTGTTTCTGAAAATGTTTGCCCTGACTGAAGGAGAGTAAGCTATCAGTACGCAGAAGAGTCATTTCAGATTCTTTAAAACATACCTTACCTTTTACGGGAAAATAAAGAGCCCTTATATAAGAACCAGAGGTGTTTTTCAAAGTGCTCATCTGCAAAATGATTGATTCCTTAAAAAGCTTATGTAGCTTCTACAGGAAATTATGTAAAAATGCAACAGAACATTTACTATCTAGTAACTAACACTCATAAAATTAATGTTAGTATAGTTCATTATAACCCAATGTACAGTTTCAAGATTACACAACGTTGATTCATTTGCTTTAGATATTTACTCAGAAGAATTGTACATAGGTGAAACATTCTCTGTTTAAAAACTCTGATTTAATACAATAACCAAGGAATAAAAAGAGCTGTGAAATGAATGAACAAAGTTTTGCACTGTGGCATTTTAGATTTCATTTTAGTATTCTTAGCTATGGAGTAATATAACATTTTGTTTCTCTCTTCACCCAATTGTTTTTATTATAAAGAATAAAATTATATGTGATTGATGACAGCTACAAAATATTTGTGCTAACCATGATCATGTTAAATTGTAACAAATACACTGTTTTAGGATTTTTTTAATATTTAAGAGTATATTCATAGTAAATAAGAAAATAAGAGAAAAAAGTTTTAAAAAAACATCTAATTCAGAAGCCTAAATTAAAATAAAATACAATGGCAAACACATGATTATTTGGTTTAGAATATGAACTATGCACAAAGAATTCACCAATATCTTTCAGATTAGTGGATGTATATGTATATGTGTACATATATGTTATGAAACATAACAGTATAGTTATTAAACTATATATATATGAAACAATTATGAAAAAGTTTGACTAACAAGTCTTGGCCACTGACCTTGCTCTCTGTAGTAGCAGCCTAATTAAATTTCTTAAGAAAATAAATATTTTTGCAAGTGTAATGAGATTATTATAATACAAATTGAAATGTATTGCCTAATATACAAAGTAAAAATCCGAAGAAGATAATATGGCCATCACTCAGTAATAATGATCTAATGGACACAGACTTAGCAGTCTGAAATACAAAGGAGCCTTAAAAAGGAAGGGCACAAAAATCCAAATTTTTTAATAAAAAAAAAACTAGAAGAAACCGTTTGCACATTAAATAAAAAGTCATATGGTAACCAAAATACTCTTTTAAATGTATATAACATACCTCATGCTCTCAATATTAAAAATGCTATTTTAGTTTACTTTTTAAATTTAGATATATTTACATTAGAATCCAAAGCACACTATAAAACTAAATAAAATATATCATATAACAATCTAATAAATTGTCTTAATATTATTTTGATTAGAAGTCTACCCTTAGAATGCATTTACTTTAGGTAAGAACCAGTAAAATATAAAAGTATATTTTAATTATTTACTTTAAAAATAATTTAGTCATTAATTTTTCTACTAAGTCAATGTGCTCCCCATGCAAACATATAATGAAAGAGATAACTCAGCAATTCTCACATAGCTTTGTTTTAAAATGGTAAATCAAGTAACTACAAACTCTCAAATCACTACAATTATAATTATTGGTAAACTTAATGAATCCCTTTCATAGGACAGACTTACTTATTAACAATTTTAGACACCATAAGACACGCTTTATGCACACATAATTAGGCATTTCTTTTTATACTTTTTTTTTTATTCAGAATATATAAATGTCATTCAGTGAAACACAGTTCTGATCAGTCAATCAAGAGCTAATTGATTAAATTTATTCATGTTCAAGTGAGTTTTCAGGGTTTCCTTGGTGGTGCTTCATTTAAATCACTCATGTGTAATATTAAGATAGTCATCTGTTTACTCATTCATTCATTCAACCATCATTCAATAATGCCAAGATTATTTTTTATTTTGGGAAAAATTATATTTTGTTATCGTATGATGAATTTTTCAAACAAAATACTTTGGAATATTTCCTGTCATCTTTGCTCATAGAACCTCAAAGATGTCATTTTGCTTAACTGTACATATTCATTTTATAAAATGAAAGAATGAAAGGACATTTAGGAAATCATTAATCTTTTGTGTATGAGGGAAAGCCACACATAGTCTCAATAAATCAATGTCTTTGGAAGACACAAAAGATTTCTGGTTTAATTCAAAATCCTTTCTTTAAAATGCCAAATGTCTCTATATTATGCAGAAGTGTTCCAGATGGCTGGGCACATGCTTCAATTAAGTGAAATTACAATTTTTTTTTCAAATGTTCTCTTACTCTGTTACATATAGAATGTTACATGTATAGCTACTGATTGTATCTTGATTGCTGTAGGTGAAAATACTCTTATTTGTAAATATAAATGCTTTTAGATAAGGGAGACTATACATAAAATTAAAACTCATTACAATATATGTCAGAATTTTTAAAAGATAATGAGGGCATGATGGATTTAATTGAGTACATGATGGATCCTAAATTTCTTTAACAGTTCTCTTAATGATTAATCAATTTTCTCATAAGTGGACTTTTTTATGGCTCCCATGATTTCACTTTTCAGAAAACTTCAGAAATAAGAAACACTTTGAGACTCCACACTAATAGTAATTGAACAATTATTGAATGATAATATGAAAACTAATAGGTCTTCCTCAAATAAATCAGTAAAGTTCATAATATATCATTTATTGTTAAATCTAAATTTCTAATATTAGCATAAATTCCTATATATATACTATCTTAGGCCACCTGGTGTACTTTTCAATACACCTTATACATTCTGTTCTCAGCAAAGGATCTTTATTTTAGTCCCTTTTAAATATACTCCCCTAGGAATGGCTCTATGAACACTTAAATACTACATAGTTCTTCCATATTGTTCTTTTCCCTATGTATCTCTCTGCAATATTGTTTTTCTTAAGTAGTTTTAATCACTTAAAATTTGACATATTCTAACAAAAAGTCTATTGTTCTCATCTTCTTTCTAAATGTACAACAAATAGAAAAATATATAGATGATAGAGAAAGATGATAGATAGATAGATAGATAGATAGATAGATAGATGATAGATAAAAGCTATCTTGTTAAAAGTAATTCTGAGAAGACAGGGAATACTGAAAGTCATGTAACCGTAACAAATTTACATGAGCTTAATTAATTAATAAATAGGGCAGTGTACATTTTTATTTCAACTTACATTATTTCACTAGCTGTTATACTTACTTGCCATATCTTGCCACACTATGTTTCAGTAGGTACCAAATTAGAAAATGTATTTATACTTTAATGCTCCGTGTGTTGATCCTACTACTATACTATCACTGCTATGGCTTCAGAGAAGAGTTTTCTAAATTTGCAAAAGTGTGATTAATTGCTTCTATAAAACCTAACCTAGTAAAGAATAATGGTGTCTTACAATGAGGTCTGTGACCATTTGCATCAGAATCACTTGCAAGACTTAAAAGAAAAAAAAAAAAGACAGGTTCCAAGGATCTTTCTTGAATCTTCTGAAAAATAATCTGCATTTCAAATAATTATCCACATAAGGGATTCTGATATGCATTAACTTCTGAGAACTAATCAAACTAAAAGACATCACCATCTGAAAATTAAAGATTTTTAGAAGTTTAAATTTTGCTTCAGTTGCATATTTCCAAATAGAAACAATAAAAGCTCTTGAAAAACTATGTTGAAGGAAATAATATTTTTATATATTCCCGTATTTTGTATGAGTCAGTGATACCAGTGATATTTTTAAAAATATTTTCCAGATTTATTTGCTTAAAATCCTGTATCTACATTTTTTAGACTTATGACTCATTCCAAAGGGACTTAAAGTGATATCTTAAAAAGCATCCATGCTAATATATATATATATGTAATTTGCAAATAATATTCCATGTACAGTGAAAATATTAATGACTTTTTTTTTTAAGTTCCCAACCTGATATCTTTGTCAACAACTTAATTGTGCTATTGGCAGGGATGAGTTTTGGAGTTAATGTCTCAGTTCCAATCCCTGCTCTCTGCTTTCTAATTGTATGGCCCAATGTGAGCAAATTTGTCCTTCCTAAACCTGACTTTTTTCATCTGCAAAATGATAATAACAACATCTATTTCACAGAATTATTTTGAGATTTGAATTAAAAAGCAAGAATAACCATCTGTTCTTAATAAATAATTCACATTGTTTTGGGGTAGTTGCTATTATTGTTCAATAATTATTAGTTAATAACCATGCTGTTATTGTTAATAACCATTACCAGAGATGGTAATAATGTTGAAGACAGATGATTGAATATAATTCCTGAGCAAGTAGGTCATCAAATGTAAACATGTGCAGAGGCATCTTAGGGCAAAAGTAGCTCTTAAGGGCAGAGATGGTAACAGCATGGACCTCTGTCCAAACTATGAGGAAGGGAACACACATTAGGACTGAGAAGCAGCCTGAGATCAGGTACACTACAGGAACTCTGGGATGAGCCCAATGATGGGCATATTTTAACTCAAACTCCATTTAGTTACCTAGTGATATATCAAATATTTTTTAATGGGAAAATAATAAAGGTGGGTATTGTTTCACAGATGTTTTCTCGGCATATGGAGCATGAAAATAATTTTACTTCAAATAGCTTAAAATAGGCAGATAACCCCTTACGAAGTACAAGAACTGAAAGGTTAAGTAGGATAAATAATCTTGATTGCATGGAACTAGTTACTGCAATTAACTGTACTATTTTTTTCATCATAGCAGTTGTCTACATTTTCTGATAATGGTTTATGTGATATTTGTCTTCCTATTATAGTGTTGTCTCTTGAAAGCATATATCTGGAAAGCACAAATTTGAATCTCTGGTAATGAACAGGATGTCTGGCATTTTGAACACTGGAATGAAAGTTAAGAATGGGAAGGCAATACAAAGGAAAATAAATTGTTTACAATAAAAAATAAGAACAAGGTCCTAACCAAGAAACAGACTCTTAAATACAGAGAACAGACTGATGGTTACCTCTGGGGAGGTGGGCAGGGGGATGGGTGAAACAGGGAATGGGGATTGAGCAGTGCATTTGTGATGAGCACCAGGTGATATATAAAAGTGTTGAGTCACTACATTCTACACCTGAAACTGAGATTATACTGTATGTTAACTAACTGGAATTTAAATAAAAACTTTAAAAAAATAAAAACAAGGTCCTAATTTAGAAGTCCCTGGTTAGTGCCTAAGCGACAATGTGCAGAAACAAGATTTAGCAAGGTGGACATATACGTCTGGACAAATGACCAGGAAAAAGATTAATATCGCTTCTGTTTCTATGTCCACCTTCCATCTCAGAAGAAAACTGGAAATCCTAAGTAGGTTGAATTCTCTACTGAGAAAACCTACAAGAAAGCTCTCAAATTTGTTCTCATTTAAAGGCCGGAATGAAAAGATGAGGTGTCATTTATGCAGTTCCCAATGTTATATCCTTGATATCTTGGCTACTCAAAGACAAAATTACCATCTACGTAAATGAAAAAAAGTGACCTAATACTTATCTGGGGGGACTATCCTGTGTACGTTTATTTATTTTATTTCTCAAAGCAGATTTGTGAAACAGGTAACAAGGCATCAGTGCCTTCTTTTGTGAAATCTATTTCACAGAGCTTTGAGTTGCTCCAAAATTGAGAAAATGACTTTAATATTTGATGCTTTTATCAGAACATAGTGTATAGGTTGGATAATGCTTATCTGGCTTTGTATTATATTTAAATTTTTAAAAGAATCCTGCAATTTAGTTAAATCATGTGCAAACTTGCTATTTTGAAAACTGTATCACTCCCCTGTCTTAGTTAATAAGCTTTCTTTCCTTAGTTATGTCTTTCACTTCAGTAATCACCATCACTTAAAAATTATTTTTAATCTATTATCATGAAGAAAATTACCACAGAGGTAATTTTTAATGTGCTTCTTTAATAATTTTCCTGAAAGTAGGAAATAGAACCTATAAGCTTGGTTTTCTTTCCTTTCTGCACGGTATCATTAGAAATGTCATCCCAATTCCTGCATAAACAGTAGCTATTTACATACCAGTAGCTGTTTACTTTTTTTTTTTTTTTTTTAATCATTGCCTTCTGGACCACACAAGGAGTAACTGAATGTAGCATCAATAAAAGCAAACCAAACAGTCTTTTAGGAAAATCTGCACTGCTATGTATACCGGACATTTTTGTCACAACACTTAATAAGTGGTTAGAATTCCCTGCCTTTAACAGATGAAGCCTCTGGCTCAGAGAAGTTTAGCCTCTGCTTCAAGGTCACACAGCAGGAAAGGGTAAAGCCAAGACCTGAACAAAATTATTTTGACTCCCAAATTTATGTTTATTTTAATGTTTAACTATGCATGCACAACAGCACTCAATTATTAAGAATAACATAAAATTCCTTCAGAAAGTGAACATTAAATCCCTTAATCAAAGCTTGAAAAGAAAAATAGAAAAAAAATAAAGTTATGAAAATGAAATTTAAATTGTAGTTTTACTTCAAATATTTACCCTGTGCATTTTAACTTATACTATTGACTAATATAATGCATTTACTTAGGCCATTGTTTTCAAATAGTCTTTGACGTAGAAGGTAGAGACAAGCTAAGAAGTAAAATCTACAATGTGATTTATTTAATTTTAGACATGTGAAACAAACACTTTCCTCCTGGAGAATCTCTTGGAAATGCTGCCCCATCCTCCACTATCTAATATCTACAACAACCTTTTTTTTTTTTTTTAACAAAAATGGATTCTCTGAATGTATTTTCTCTTGGTTGCTGAGCAACAAAATATTCTTCATCTCAGTATAAACACACTGACACAAAGAAAAGTGCTGAGAAGAAAACACAATAATAGACACCTCTATCAGCTACAGCCATCTGTGTTCAGTTTGACCCAAATTTTTGGCAGGCTTGTGTTGTCCCTCCCATCCCAAACCATCGTGTCCTATAAAGAAAATTTTTACTCCCACTTCCTTCATTTTCCAGAAAGTCAGAGGTCAAGTGGTGGTCTAAATCTGCCAGGCACTGGACTTCAAATACTAAGGATTCATTACTTACTTGTAACCAATTACAACCTCAATGGATAAACAAACTTTCCCTATTTTATTATGCAAAGTAATAAAATATTCAGTTAGCGTTGCAATATGAGCAGTTCTGTCCCACTTAGCCATACACATGAATTAGTATTTTAATCTTCTTAGTGGAGAATTTAATGTATGATCTTAAAACATAGAGGATGAATTAACTTTTTGTAGCAATTAAAGAACATGTGGTTATTGCTGAGGAAAAATGCTACAATAAAGCAATACGATCAATTCAAGTAACATTTAGTAACTGTGAATCTGTTTCTGAGAAACAGACACAATCTAAGAAACAGATTGCTAGATTTGTGCCAAGTGTTTTAAACCATTGCCTTAAATTAACCAATTTTGCCTTTAAAAATACCAGTCTTCTCATAAATTAAGCTAAAATTGTACTGAAAACCCTCATAAGTCAGGTTTTCCCCCGTGATGTGCTGCAGATATGTTAATGTGAAAATCCCAACAGGAATGTTCTTTGTGCAGCTATAAAATATTAACTCACCACATGAAATAAAGCCAAACATAAGCACTTTACCAATGGGGAATCTCTTCTGATCCATAAGTAAATAATTTGTCAGAATCACACTTTTACAATTGGCCATAAACCCACAGTAAAAGAGATCCCAATAAAAAGATGTCGAAAATCTGTCATTGTACTAGTGAGGGTACCATTTAAAAAATCATCTCTTAAAAAGAAAGATCTCTTTTTGAGCATCTGTGAGACAAATTCCTCTTCGGCCCCTAGTTTTAGAAAAATCTATATATTTTTTGTTAACACTCTTACACATGTGTTTGTTTAGTCTTAAAACACTATGACTTATATACCTGATCTCACTTCTCTGTTTGATTTGGCCTGTAGAAAGCTAAACATAAACTCGGCTGACTACCTAAGTTATACATCTATATACTAATCTTCTATATTCCAAAATTATATTTTAGCGACCACTTATTTTTACTTCCTAGAGATTCATTAAATTATTTTTTTCTTTTATTGCAACCTGCTTCAAATCCATTGTAGAATGAAGTGGATGTATACATGAATTTAAGCAAAATATAAAATTATTTTGACCAAAGAACAAAGAGTTATATACTATAGAACACTGCACCAAGCAAGAGGGAAGCCCATTGTCTCTGGGTATATGCTTGTTTTGAAATTTTCAGTAAGTAACAAGACATTTTTTTCTTTTCAGGGAAATGTTTTAACTATTAATTTGAAAACTCTCACTTAAGGAGTTACCGGGATTTATATGTCTCATAAAAATTAAAGTTGTTTTGAAGAAAAAATAGTTTAACCTTCATTTGATGAAGACAATTTGACTTCAGTTAAGAAAACTCCATTAGGTAGTTGATTAAAAAAAAAATTCAAAAGAAGTTCACAAATAAACATACAATTTCATGGTAGCTGATATTTCACTACCATCCCTGAAAAATGGAGAGATGAACATTCCCCATCTAAATCAAAGACAAGGCTTCAGAATGAAATGTTTATTTTGATATTTTAATGTTTCATAAGCAACTCGGCTTCTCAACAAAGATTCTGGATTAATAAATTACTTCACTTACGGGACTATAACAATTATTGAATTCTGTCAATAACAATAAAATGGTGGATGGGTAAATAGCATTAATTTAACCACAGACTGGACAATGTGGTTTAATGTCAAGCATGTTGACCAAAGTCAGAAAAACCCAGACGTAGTCTAGATTTATGACCACACACAAATCATGAAATTCTCTGTGCCTTTTTCTTAAAATGAAGAGAAGAACACCTGGCTTACCTCCTTACAGACTTGTTAGGGAAATCAGGGGAAAAGAAGGATAGCACTCCAAAACACTTTAGTAATGGAAAGTGTTTTTTTAATATTAATAGTTCTGTGCATTTCTGTACTTTGGAGAAAAGAGTAGGAAACTTACGAACTTCACTGAGTACTTTTTTTTTTCTCCCTTGTAAGTTAAGATTTGCCCTCTGAAGCAAAATTAGATGAATTCCAAGAAAATGAGAAGACATGGTAATAGTGTAACTACATTGTGATATATCTTCAAAAATGTTCCACTTCACAAAACTATCTACAATAAGCTTTAGTGATCTCACTGTACTTCAGACCCTAACAATTTCTGAATATTGGGTTACAAGGCTCTCAGCCAGTCAAGTCATGCAGCCACTGTCATTTTATCCAAGAAAATCAGTCCTTGCCAATTAGCTAGCTTCACTAATTTCAGAAAAAGTTCTATAGCTTGGCTTGAGATATGAAAAATGACTCCTTTACTTCAGCATTCATCTCTGACTGAGTTCCTAGCATTTAAGCAGTATATTTGCAATGTGTTCAACAGTAATTCCTTAGTTTATCAAAGATTTACCGAGTATCTGAATTGAGCCAGCCCTATTGTAGGTACTGGGAATACAGCAGTAATAAACAGATGAAAATCTTTCCCCTCATGGGATATATATTTTAGAGAGAAGACATATCATAAACAAAATAAAGAAGTAACATATGTGTTATGTAGGGTGATGATAGAGTCTAAGGAGAAACAAAAGAAGGAAAGGGAAAAAGGAAGGCTGAGGGAAGGAGAGCTTGGCAAGGTGACTTTGAGAAAAGATGTTAGAGAAGCATGAAGCAAGCAGTCCAGGCAGAGGGCGCAGCTAGCACAAAGACTCAGAGGCAGGAGCACCTGAGGCTGGGGCCTGGACCCCCCCTGTGGTTGCTAAGCAAACTCATTAAGAACTAGGAGGAAAAAAAGTCAGAAAAGTAACTGACAAGAGCTGGTCACATACGGTGATCTAGTGGGAGAAAGACAGGTAAAACATAATCAAAATTATAGATCAGTAAAATTATATCACACACACACACTTATACATGTAATAGTAGATGATAGATGATTAGATAGATATAGATAGATGATAGATAGATACTTGAAATTAATGAGATTGATTGAGCTTCTCAACAGAATAGTGTAGATTAGAAAGGGAAGAATTTCAAGAACTGATTCCAGGAGTATTCCAACATTTAACATTTGGGAGATAAGAAGACGCTGGTTCAGGAGAGTGATAAATCCTATGGGAGAGGAATATGAAAAATTACAGCAGCGAAATAGAGATCAGGCAGGATGAGAAGGTGGCTACAGTGATGTTAGTTAAGGAAGATTAATTCTCAATTAGTATGTGAGATATGAGCAAGTACTTGAAGGAAGGAAATTATCCAAGTGGGAGAAAATTATCCAACTGGATATCTAGAGGAAAGAGTGTTCTATGCAGAAGGAAGGGCCAGGAGGAAAGGCTCCAAGGCAGGTGTGTTCCTAGCAAGTTCTGGGAATAGCAAGACTAGCAAGACACAAGTGTGGGTAAAGCAGACAAGCAAGGGAAGAGAATAGTAGGAAAGGATGTTGGAAATCAATAAGAAAATGTCTTCAATAATCTAAAGAAAGGATGACAGTGTGTTAGATCAAGATAGTAATGGTAGAAGTGATGAGAAATGATCTAGTTTCTGGATATATTTTTAAGATATCCAAGATTAGCTAAACAGCTTGTATGTAGGGTGGTGAGGAGTCAAAGATGAGTCCCAAGTTTTTTGACTTGAACAATTAAAGATTGGAATATCCATCAATTGAGAAGATGGCTAGGGGTGAATCCGATTTTTATTGGGGAAGATAACAGAAGCTCAGATTTGGAAATGTTAATTTAAAATATCTATTAAGAAACAAATTAAACATAATGAGTAAGTGGTTGGTTATATAAACATGGGATTTAGGAGAAATACATAGGGTGGAAACAAAATTTTGAAGGCATCAATGTATATATGTTTAAAATCATAAGATTGATTGAGATCCTCAAGAAAATAAGTGTGCATTAAAAAGAGAAGAGTTTTCAAGAATTGATTCCATAGACATTACAACATTTAGAATTTAAGGAAATGGAGAGAAACTGGTAAAGGAGGCTGTGAAGGAACTGGTCTGAGAAATAGGATAAAAAATCCACAGTATGATGACTTAGAAGTATGTATACAATGAGCACTGAGAACTGATCATTGGATGTAGAAATGTGGCTATCATGGCCTTGGTAAGAGCAATTTTCATTGGAGAGGCAGAAGTTAAGCCTGATGAGATGAATTTAAGAGATAATGAGAAGAAAGAAAGCAGGTATATGCAACTTTGGAAGAAAATAAATGAGGCAGTAGCTAGAAGAATGGAAAAATATTCCCACCTCAAATTTAAGAAATCAAAATGAAGAATTTACAAATTGTAGGTAGGTCCATCCATTCAAGCCTAACCTAAATAAAGATTAATAGAGAGCTGAAGTAATCCTACTACTAGGTCATTACCTAAATTTAAATTTACTCTGTACTTCTTCAGTCACCAGTATGAAGAAATATCAAAATATGAAAACAACTTTTTACACAGTAAAAATTGTATGCCTATGAGACTATAGAAAGTATCGACCATTCTTACAATACATAGTGTTAGTCAGTGCTGTGTGGGGATTAAAAGTACATACTGTGGAGTCAGATTGCTGGATTCAAATCCTGATTTCACTACAAACCAGCTCCATAAACTTAATCTCCACTAGCCTCAGTATTGTCATTTATTGAATAATGAGATGTTGCATATATACTTCTAAGAGTATTGTGAATCTGCAAGTACAAAATATTTCAGAAAAATACCAAATAATCTGAAACAAATAATCAGTAACAACCCCATGGTTCCCAACTGTCACTTGTCCAACAGGGTTTGTCAATGTCTGTCAACATTTCCTCAATGTTTCTTAATGTTCCTTAAAATTTGGTTTTTACTCACTGATTGTTTCTTAAATATGGATATATGTTTGGAAACTGAAAAAGACTGTAGACCTATAGTCAATTCTTGATTACCACACATAAATTATTTGCCAATTAGATTATGTTTCTTCTCCCTGACTTTATTGTCCCATTTTGTCTCAGATCTTAACACCAGGAAAAAACCAACATCCTTTGTATAATGGTTGCATACATGCTAATATATGATATTATATATGCTAATACATAATATATTACATGTGTATTTTATAAAAAATACTAGTCTAATAGAATTGTTTTTACTTCTCTCCATTCCTTATATGCTCTCCTCCTTATTTAATCTACTAAAATTGGCCACTGTTGTCACAGACTGCTTAAAGCCTGAAAAAATTAGAAAATATTTACCACATTTTATATCTAAGATACTTTAAAAATTACTTTTAAATTCATCTTGGCCCAAATTATTTGCCAGTTATTCTTTTCCTATCTCTAGTCACATGCTACTAATTCTGAATACTACCTACTTTCATGGGTATTATAAAGAGCTGAGCTTTAGAATAGAAGACCCACCTTCAGGCCTGTGGAATCCTTCACAGGATTCAACAGTCCCTCACAACTAATGAGGTTCCTAGGCAGTTTTTCATTGTAATGATGACAAAGTGCAAGCTGTAAACAATACAATGAAGAATTGATTCCACAAAATGCTAAGAACATATATACTTTTCCAAAATAATCCTAGAGCAGTTGCCTCAAAGTCTATTGCAACAATAAGGAATTAAAATGATTAGTGTTTTAATAAAGGCAAGGGAAAAAAAGAAAGAAAAAATTAATCAGAAGAATAATTATGTCCATGGAAATCTATTACCAAAACGGAAAGACCAAATCAAGCACCCTGAAGCCATATATAAATATGGAGCATGAGCTTAATTGGCCAACAATATTGCTGTTTGTAATACACATTTGTATATGTCTTGAAAATTTATTCACAATATTTTGTTAATAAATTTAGAAGCATAGCAATAAGAAAAAAAATAAAATCAGAAAATAATCACAAGTTGCTTTTTAAAAAGAACACTCTGGAGATCAAAAGAAGAAAAAGCAATAAAATGTTTCCCTCCTTTAATATAATCTTCATATGCCATCCACTCCAACTTCATTATATTCCCTAGGAGAGTAAGATTTATCATCTGTTAATCTAAATGGATTCTCCACCCTCATAAATTACAGCAACTACTTCTAAATTGTATGGTACTATGGATTAGAAGAGGCATTACCAATATCTGTGCTATTCATTTGTCTCCAGTTCCCCTCTCTTGTATTCTGACCCTTCCTCCCTGCTCCAGAAACACTTCCACATGTCCCAATTTGGGACTGCTACCACCATTAACTGACCCATAAAAATGTACAGCATCTGCTGATGGCCATGATTGAGGCAAGTAAAAACCATATTTCCCTTAGTTCAGACAATATATAATACTACCTTTCAAAGATTTTTTTTAACAATAAATAAGGGCCCCAAAACAAGATTATTAAAAACATGCCTTTATACCCATATCTACAGAGTAAAGGGCCCTTCTCTTAACTGAAACCACAGATTGGCCAAGCTTTCTAGAATAGTAGGATTGAGTATAAATAATGGATTTATGCAAGTCTGGATGTGATTTTCCTTTCTATCTATCTGAATTTAAGGAAATCATTTAACTTTTCTGAGACTGTTTCTACAGCTATGAAGTGGAAATGATATTAACAGTGTTATGAGACTCAAATGGTAAAATCTCAAAGCACTTAGCACTTAATGACTGAATATAGCAATAGTCGATAAATGTTATTGTAATTATTATTACTATTATTATTTACCCAGTTCTGTTGCTTATTTTTTGCCTGTGAGGGATGATACACAGGATATACAGACATTTAATCTAAGGTTCACTAACTCTGATTCTAAACCTTCTAGAAGACTATCATTTCTAAACTGGTACTCAGCACTAATCTTACAAATGTCCCATCCCTTCCCTTAGAAATCTTGATGGTGTTCACTGTGAAAACAAATCAATTTATTACCCAATTACTAAAATTCCTTTCTGTTAATGTCAGAGTCTGTGCACCTAATATCCCAAATACACTTCTAATAGACTATTTCTAGTGGCTTTTTTAAACTGAAATGTAAAAATCTCATTACCTAAACCAATGGTTCTCCTCAGGGCAACATGGGGCTCGAAGCATACCAGAGACCCATTAAAGAGGCCTAGGAAGTCAAAACTGTCTTCATTATAATGCATAACATTGCTTGCCTTTTTCTCTGTATTGACATGCACACTAGAGGTGCAAAAGCAACGATGGGTAAGACTGTTGGCACCTTCGCAGAAACTACAGCAGTTGCTCTAAAGCATTCTAGCAGTAATTGTATTCTTCACCACTAGGCACTCACAGTAAATATAAAATGCCAGCTGCGCTTAAAAACTGAAGAAGATCTTTTGAAGAAATAGCAAAATTATTAAATTTATTAAATCTAGGCCTTTAAATCTCAACATTTTTTCAATATTTTGTGTGGCAAACAGTAGAATGTACATAAACCACTAATCTGTGCCAAAAGACTATAGCTGTCTCAAAGAAAAGCATGCATATGAATGAACTACAAGCTAAACTAGCTGCTTTACTTATGGAATACATTTTTTTTGAAAGCACAACTGACAGGGAAACTATATTTTTTTAGACTTGAGTATATGGCAGATACTTGTTTGTTAGTAAATGAATAGAGGGGACCTGACACTTGAAGGAAAAGAATAATATATGTTACTGATAATAAAATTTGAGATTTCAAGTAAAAATTCAAATTTTGAAAACTTCTAACCATTGCCATGAAGTTGAGAGTCCATATATATTTAAAGAGCTTTTTGGTAAGATGCTTAGCAATTATTACAATATTTTCCAAATGATCAATTCCTGATATTTCTAAGTCATGAATAGGTAAAAAAAAAAAAAAATCCATTCAAAATGCAAAATAGATCAATGTATTTGTATTTTTACGTAACAAAGTATAAAAAGTTCACTGATTGGATTTCAAATTCCACATTGCAAGTAAATTTTAAGAAAGTCCCACTGTGGAGTTCTGGTGTAGTAGCAAAAGAAAATCAACAATTATCTGAAAAGAATACCAAAATATGCCTTCCTTATCCAGTTTCATAGATCTGAGTGAGGATGGATTCTTTTCATATACTTTAACTGAAATAATTTACTGCAATGGAATGAATGAGAAGGTTTGAGAATTCAGCTGTGTACTCTTAAGCCAAATATTAAAAGGATTTATGAAAATATAAAATACTATCTCTCTTTTCATTATTTTTTAAGTTTGGGAAATAAAGTTTTTTAATAAAGTAAAAACGTGTTTAATATGATTTTTAAACAAATTAATAAATATATAAATTTTTCTCCATTTTTAATGTTCAAAATGATAAATTTTGATAGATAAGACACACCCAAACCAAAGCTCTTTGAAGCCCTTAACAATTTCTAAGAGCCCACAGGGGTACTAAGAGCCACAATTTGAGAACTGTGAGCTGGACACATGTACAGTACGCCCTTCCATTTAAACCCTAAGTTCCATGTGAGACCACCCACCTAAGTTTCTCTTTCCTCTTTGAGTTTTCTGGCAATTCTCAATTCACTTGTGCAACAGAGATAATTGGCATGTCTTTATGTCCTTAGTTCAATTCATAATCAAGATCAAGTTTACTAATTTCCTCCATTCCCCCAGCTTCTCTCTGTTGAGTTATTCCTGAGGCAAGAGAAAGCATATTCTTGTCTTAACTCTTCTACCATCTCATTTACCAAACACGTACTGAGCACCTACTATACCTCGGGTATATACCAGACTCTGAGAGAATTCAGATCAGTGAAACAAAACCTCTGGTTTTGTTGAGGTACAACCAAGTCCCTAAGCTGCATGTTTCTATACAACGCATATTAAAAAAGAAATGTCCACTGAAGTACTACATCCCTATTTTTTTCTTGAACCTAGAAAAATAGTACAAACTTTTTATGAGCTGTTCTAACATAATCAAGATTTATCCAAGAATATTAAGACACAAAACTGTAATAGACCTTGTGTCTGCAACTCAAAAGTCATCCTTGAAAAACTCCTATTCATGCTGAAGGTTTAGGTATGATAAGTAGGGTAGGTGAAGGTGCACAACTGGCCAGATCTCTGGAATGAGCAATATCAGAGCCACAGCCCTCTCCATAAGTGTCAGAGTTTGAAAAAGAATGCAGATTAAATCATTTCTCTTTTACCCACTGACCCTCTCCTTGACCATGGAATGTGATCAGCTATGACTCTAGCCAGAAACCTGAGTAAGCAACCCAGAGCTCTATCGGTGCACATGAATAATTAAAAAAAAAAAAAAATGTATTGGAGCAAATTTTGCACTTGAAAACAAACAACTGAAAAATCACCTCTGACAACCAGAGGTAACATAACCTATTTTTGCACAATCACAGTAAATTAATTGTTTGAGCAGAAGGAAAAAAGAACTTCATTGTATATACTTGAAAGATACAACCAATAATAACATGAAATTCTAGCTCCCAACTACTGCTTTCAATATTCTTTGGAGAAACACATTTGCTTTTAATTATAGGAGTGGTTGGAGCTTGGAAACTCAAACTTGGTTTACAATTTCAGCACTTCAGTTCACAGAAAATACACTGACAGTTTTTTTTCTTTCTTTTTTTTTTTTTTTTTTTGCTTATAAAAAATCATCATAATGAATTTCCCCAGATTTTTAGATAAATAGGGTACAGTAAATATGAACAACTTTTATTATTGGTGTTATTTGATATTTTTAAAGTAACGGACATACTATCCCCTATTACCAGCAAAACTACTTACAATTATTACTTTTTAACCTTCATGCCTATTGCAGAGACAGCACTATTTAATAAATTTAAGCCAAGCTGATCTTTCCATATTTAATGAATAAGTAGCAAGACAAAATAAATCTAATGATACCAATGGGTATTTATTCTCATTCTCCATGTTGTTCTAATAAAATGTAATGCACTGAACCAAACAGCAACAACAACCAATAACATTATTTGGTTTACTGTTTGACAAATTCATCTATCTAGAAAGACTTAATCGTCTATCTTTAATAAATATTTCAGTTTTCTATCTAATTAAATCTCTTTATCTAATAAATAATCCCAGAGAAGGAAGGTAGAAATAGGGGGTCAGTTAACATGAGGAATAACCGGAAATCAATATAAAATTACATGTAAATCGTGGCCTAAGTTAAACCAAATAGCTCAACATATAAGACCCATGTTAAGATCTTTAAAAAGCTAATTAGGTAAAAGAGGACATTTGGGTTAGAAGTCCCTTCAGGGCTATGTATATAGATAAAATGGAATTCCAGTTAGAATTATATCTCTAAGAATTATATCTCTATTAAGAATTATATCTCTAATTATATCTCTAATATCCTCTAGGCCAAGAATACGCTGCTTTACCTGCAGAATAGCTACAGCTAGCTATTATGAAAAAAAAAGTCACAAGGGATTAAAAAAGATAATAATAATAAATGAACATTTTAAATGAAGAAAACCTCCTCACCCTCCACGCCCCCTCCCCCCCCAAAAAAAGGAAAGCAAGAAAACAAATACGTAAGCCTCAATTTCACTAGTATATTGTGTCTGGGATACTGCCAAGTATCACAAACCACATTTGATATTTTGTATTTTTGGCTGAGTGACACTAAAATGTCTTTGAGGGGTGGGGGAGGGAGAGAAGGAACTTAGAAAACAGAGAACAAGAACTTTCCAGAGTACAGCTATGTGATTTCTAGTTGAGTATCAAAACAACATTGGAAGTAGTTTAATGAAAATACAAATCAATAATACACAGAGGTAGTAGCCTAAAATACACCCCAGGGAAGGCCAAGCTTGGAATTCTTTAGGCATAAGCTAGAAACCCTAATTTCTTACCCATCAGCAGACAGAATAACATAGGGTCTATACCATAGCCCTGAACACAGATTTGTATCAAAGAGCACCCTCTAATCTCTGATAATTCACAGCACATTGCATGCTTTCATTCAAGAGGGAAGAGAAAGGATTACCCTAAATCAGAAGATAGTGCCTCAAATGTGAAAGCAGATGAAATCAGGAATCTCTCCAAACTTGGCTCAGCACATTAAAATTAGTCACTGTCTATAAAGAAACTGCCAAGACTGCTGAGGATGTGAAAGTTAATACTGTCCTGATGTAAACTGCCAGTCTGTACTGTCTTGCCACTCCTCCCAGAAAGCTATGCTCTAATGCTGATTTCTACCAAAGTTCTTCATTTTGGCATAGAAATTCACGTCTGAAATTGCCCATTCTCTAGCAGACTTCCTTACTGAGAAGTGTCTAGTTAGTACACTGATTCAGCTTAGATAAACGGATTTTTTTTTTTCACTTCTGAAATGGTTTGATTTCTCCCTGGCTTTATACATATGATTGCTATGAGGTGAAGCATATAGACTGTTCATTGCTTGGTTTTGACCAGGGTTAAAGCTAAATTTTATGTGATTCTTGTTCTTTTTGTGACAGAACAGTTTATATGCTCCTGTCAGTAATATTAACAATAAGCAATGAAGGTAAATAATTATAGAAAGTAAATATGAGAGAACAATGTTTCTAAAAAGCACATCAACAAATAATTCATAAATGACTACAAAATCATTACCTCTGCTCTCTGTGTTCTGGGAAAAGCAGTTGATTTTTCTATGGCATAAACATCCACCAGGTAAAGACATGCTCCTTGCTCCCGGTCCAGAATGGCTGCAGTCTGAATTATGCCAGTTTGTCGTCCAATAGTAAAGAGGCGTCCAACTGTTTTTTCTTCACAACGAACTGAAACAATGTAATACTCCACAGGGGCTTCAGATCCTCTAGGGCTAGCTGCTTCTATGGATATTACGTTGGTACCAATGGGTTCACCCTCCTTCAAAATAGTTATATATTTGGGTTGAGTAAAAACAGGTCCATCAAGGCCCTGAAGAATGATGGTCAATTCAGTGGTTGATTTCCTCCTTTCAGGGCCAAGGTCTGTTGCTGAAACTATGAGGTTATAGATCAGCTGTGAAGGCACCAGTGCGGAAGCCACTCTCAAGTCTCCACTGTAACGATCCACAATGAAGGTGTCTGTGTCCCCATTGATGATCTCATACTCCACTTCTCCGTTAGCCCCTTCATCTGGGTCTGCAGCCATTATCGTTGTCAGAACAGAACCAATCACAGCTGAGGGGTCTGCAGCAAGGGCATTTTGTGATATAAACATTGGAACGTTGTCATTGAGGTCTGTGACCAAAATGGTCACGTTTTTCAAAGCATAGCGTCTCGTTTCTATAGGCACCGCTTGATCATTGGCTTTTACCGTTAACTCAAAGAGATTGGCGAATTCCCGATCTATTTCAGCACTCGTAAATATAGTGCCTTTGACTTCATCTATGCCAAAGTGGTTGCCCCTGGGCATCTGTTGAATGATTGTATAGGATAGTTGCCCGTTAATGTCTGCATCAGGGTCATGTGCAGTCACTGAAATGACAGACGTTCCAATGGGAATGTTCTCAACAATAGACTTGAAAATATCCCCAGGAGGAAAGCTAGGAGGATTGTCATTAAAGTCCCTCACATGTATAACCACCGACATTGTAGATGAACGAGGAGGCCTTCCTTGGTCTTTTGCTGTTATATTTAGTTTGTACAAAGACTGCGTCTCAAAGTCCAATTTTTTGGCAAGAAAAATACTCCCAGTGTTTGGGCTAATGCTAAAAGTTCCATGGTTGTTAGTTCCAGTAATACTATAATGTAAATCAGCATTGTCACCTGAATCTGAATCAGTTGCAGTAACAGAGGACACGAGTTCACCAATTCTCATGTTTTCCAAAACATCAACAAATAGTGTTGATTTAGGGAAAGAAGGGGTATTGTCATTTTCATCTAAAATATCAATATTTAAGGTACAGGTTGAGTTGAGGGAGACTGCACCTGAATCCACTGCTTGAATTACAAGGGAATAGGCAGGTGTTGCTTCATAGTCTAATTTGCCAATTAGTGTCACCTGACCAGAGGTACTGTCTATAGCAAACTGTCTTTCTTCATTTCCTTTCATTACAGAATAATGAATGAGTCCATTATTACCTTCATCGACATCTGAGGCAGATACTCTTAAAACTTGTGTCAGGTTGGCTGCTGACTCTGATATTGTGGCTTGGTAAAAGTCTTTTAAAAATTTGGGAGCATTATCATTTATATCCTTCATGTAAACATGTACTGTGGCCTGATCCTTGAGAGGCTGAGGGAGCCCCTGATCTGTTGCAATGACTGTAAAGCTAAACACTGCAGTCCCCCTCTGCCTCATAAGAGACTCCCTGTCAAACTGACGAGTGTTTGTAATTTCCCCACTAATAGCATGCAACTCAAAATCTGACTGCGCCATTTCAAAAGAATACCTTACTTCTCCATTTGGCCCAAAGTCTTTATCTATAGCATTTACTTTGCCCACAAATGACCCAGCTCTCTGCTCCTCTTCAAAATAAAATGTGTAATTGGTACTATTAAAAAGAGGTCTGTTATCATTTACATCTTCTAAAATTACAGTAACATTCACAGTAGCACTAAGGGGTTCCACTGCTCTGTCAGAAGCAATGACCAGTAAAACATATCTGTCTTGAAGTTCACGGTCCAGTTCACTTTTTATATACAATTGACCATCTGGGAAAATGCCAAAAGCATCCCCTGTATTTCCTTCAGCAATGCTGTATGCAATTTCACCATTTGCTCCTGAATCCTTATCAAAAGCTTGTACTTTAAAGAATCGAGAATTCACAGGTTCTGACTCAGAAAGGGTGACCTCATAAGAAAGTTGATCAAACACTGGTGGGTTGTCATTTACATCATGAACATACACAGTCAAGATGAAGCTAGAGGAGAGCTGTGGAACACCCATATCAGATGCCAAGATCTCTATTTGGTAGGAACCAGCATGAACATCCAGGGGCCCTAGCAGACTAATATTACCATTCTTTTCATTGATAGTAAACAGGTTCTTGGGGTTTTGCTTCAGGCTATAGAGTACCATGCCATTGACACCTTCATCAGGGTCCACAGCTTTGGCTTGGAAAATGCTGTGACCTGCCTGCCAATTTTCCACCACGTTTACGCTCTCTACTGCCTGAAGGAAATGGGGAGAGTTGTCATTCAAATCCTTAACCGTTATGTTAACCATAGTGTCTCCAGTCACTGTGCCCCCACTGGCCACTACTTTCAGCTGATAAAAGGATTGCTCTTCTCTGTCAATCACACTCGCTGTGGTAAGGTGCCCAGTGACCTGGTTGATAGCAAACATACCTTTCTGATCCCCAGTAGTAATGAGATAACTGATGTTGGAATTGAGATCCATGGTGGATGCAGACACACTACCCACATGATATCCCAGAGCCACATTCTCAAAGACCACGAAGCTGTAGGCAGCCTGGCTGAATACAGGTGGGTTGTCTTGAGTGTCCAATACAGTGATGGTTACTATTGCCTGGTTGGGAGACTGTAAATTGCCACCATCAGTAGCCACTATTTGCAACTGGTAAGCTGTTTTTTCTTCTCTGTCTAGGGCCATTCTGGTAGAAATAACCCCACTTTGAGCATTGACTTGAAACCGAGACCTGTCCCCAGCTGATATACTATATTTGATAGTTCCATTGAGACCCAAGTCTGGGTCAGTGGCAGATACTGTAGTAATGTAACTTCCTCCAGGCTCATTCTCCTGAATATGAGCAAAGTATTGGATTGGGTAAAACACAGGACTGTTGTCATTCACATCCAGGAGACTCACATTTATTCGAACCATTGATGACTGGGGAGGGGAGCCCAGATCTGTGGCCAGAACCAATAGGGAATAGAAAGCTTGCTCCTCTCTGTCCAAGGAGGCAATAGTACTCAACTTCCCAGACACAGGATCCAGCCGGAAGGATCTCTGGTCAGTCTCAGCCTCTTGCAGGGAGAAGCGCACCGTCCCATTGTCACCCAGGTCTCTGTCAGTTGCCCTGAGCACCAGGAGTTCCGTCCCTGTTGGGGCATTCTCAACCACAGACACATCATACCCTTCTGGCTGGTTAAATACTGGCTTCTCATCATTCACATCCAGGAGAGTTACTACAAGCTGGGCATAGGAAAACTTGGGGTGAACCCCCTGGTCCCGAGCACTGATATTCAGTACAATCTGGGAAGCCAGTTCACGGTCCAAGCCCCCAGCAACCCCAGTGGTCACCAGGCCGCTATGTTCACTGATATGGAACCAACCTAGTCCGTTGCCAGAGACGATGCTGTAACGCAGATTAGCGTTGAGACCAGAGTCGCCATCAGTGGCAGACACTCCACTCACATAGCTTCCCGGGGGTGCCTCCTCGCTCAGGTTCACTCTGTACACTTGCTGTGCAAAGACAGGAGGGTGGTCATTGATGTCATTTACGAAAATCACCAGGCTCGCCACAGAAGAACGCGCCTGGACTGCTGCGCCAGGGGGCGCCCCGTAGTTATCAGAGACCGAAACTGTGAGGTTGTAAGAAGGGATGCGCTCGCGGTCTAGGGCGCTGGCCACTTTGATGAGGCTCAGGTTCGGCACTTTGCTGCTCTGCACCTCAAAGTGGCGCTGCTCATTGCCCCCTAGAATCTGCACAGAAATATTCCCGTTGGCCGCGGGCGAGTCTGCGTCCGTCACGGTGAGCAGAGCCACCACAGTGCCCACTTGAGCGTTCTCATCTACAGAGGCGTAGCGCGAGGTGGCAGGGAAGTAGCGGAATTTCACCACGGGGTCATTGTCGTTGACATCTAGCAGCTGAATGAGCGCCTCGGCACGCCCAGTGAGGGAAGGCACGCCTCGGTCCATAGCCTGCACGGTAAGCGAGTACTGGCGCCTGGCCTCGAAGTCCAGGGGCTCCCGCACCGTGATAAGCCCCGTTTCGGGGTCCATTTGGAAGGGAGTTCCCTCGTCCTGCAGCCGATAGCCGCCGCCACCTGGAGGACGCTAGAGCCCACCGCCGCGTCCTCAGGCACCCCCGCCTGGTAGTGGGAACTGCCAAAAACCGGAGGGTTGTCATTTATGTCTTGCACAGTCACGTTTACCTGAAGGTAGCCCCGCCGCTTCGGCTCACCCTTGTCCTCCACTTCCACCAATAGCTGGTACTGTGGTGTGACCTCGCGGTCCAGCCCGCCCTTGGACACCAGATGCAGAAACGCACCTTCGCCGCTCGGGTTCAAGGTGATGTCCAGGCGGAAGCGACCTGCCTCGTTGCCCTGGATGATGCGGTAAGAGCGATGGTCTACACCATTGGAGCCGATATCCGAGTCGGTGGCTGTATCCAAGATGACTTGGCGCCCGCTGCTACTGTCCTCCTTGAAAGTGACTACGATGGAGGGATCGGGGAAGACGGGGGCGTTGTCATTGAGGTCCCGCACCAGCACTCGCACTTCGGTGGGGTAGGTGGGAGAGCTGGAAAGGACCACCAGGTTGATCACGTCGCTGGGCAAGCTCTCGCGGTCGATGGTGGCGGTGGTGTAGAGGGCCCCGGTGCTGCTGTTTATGGCAAACAGGGCGTGGCTTTCGCTGAGCCGGTAGGTGAAGCCTGGGCGCGTCTGGATGATGCCCACCAGCGTGCCGGGTGGTTGCTCTTCCAGCACTTGGAACACCTGGCGCTGCTCGGCCCCGCTGACCCGGGCCGGCCCGGGGAGCTGTGATAGCAGCCAAAAGACTCGGAGGAGCTGAAATACTGATAGAGAGGGTAGCTGGAGCCAAGGGCGTCCAGGCGCCCTGTGTGCTGCCAAGTCCATGGTCCTGGCTCCCTGGAATGGTGTGATAAAGAGAAGGAAAAGTGAAGCAAAAAGAATAATAGCAGGGATTAAGTAGCCCCAGCAAAAAGTGCAGCCTGTGGCTCTGAGAGCTCTGCTATTTCAAAGAACCTCCAGCCCAGCAGAAGCAAATCGCGTCAGAGAAAGGCTCCAGGTAGCCATTTGGACTTGTAGTATGAGAGAGATGCCCTGACGAAAAGCGGCAAGGCATTCCGCGGGACACTCCTGTGCGTTGATGAATTCCCAGGAAAGTTTCTCAAACCTCCTACGTTTTCCCCCTTCACTTTGTTTTTTTGAATCCAGAGAGTCTGAGCGTTTTCGCCCGGGTGGATGTGGATTGGGAGAGGCTGCCTGTATTTAAGGTATATGAGGAATCATTGCAAACAATTGTCTTCAGAAACTTTAGAACTTACCCGCGGCGAAGAAACTGAAGAGGGAAGAGCAAACGTCGGTAGAGATGTGTGGAGAGAACAATTGCTCACGGGGGAGGGGGCGATGGGGGTACTGGGAGATTATCATATTCCTTTCCCAAAAGCTGGAGGCGAGGGATTTCCTCGAGTCCTCACGCCTCAATAACAAGGCTGCAAGGCCCCTCCAACAGGGCTGCAGAAGTGGCCGCTGAGGCCGGGGCTCCGGCGTCTGCGCGCTGGCAGCTAGCGATTGCGTTCCAAGCGCTCGCGTTGGAGCTAGGGCTCCGGTACCCAGGAGCGCTCAGCTCCGTCCCTTCTCCTCCAGCCGCCGCCGCCGCCGCCGCCCCTGCTGCGGGCTTGGAGCCGGTGGTCGCGCGCAGGCAACATCCAGAGCTCCTCTGCATTTTTTTTGTTTTGTTTTGTTTTTGTTTTTACCTTTGCCGAGGTGCCTGCCGACTCATTATTTGTACATCCAAATCGACTGCAGGTCCGTCCCCCTTTCTTCTCGGCCTCGCAGGGGTCGGGCAGGAACAGCGCGCGGTCCCCAAGTCCCCTCCCCTCACCATGCCAAGGGGATCGGTCTCCGGCGGCCCCGGTCAGAAGCCCTCTCCAGTGCGCCTCGCCCTTGCCCCCGTTATCTTTGCTTTTATTGTCCCGTGTCAGTTTCACTTTGTAATCCACAAGCCTTTTTGTTTGGGGCGGGGGGTGGTTGGTCCCTCTTTCTCCTTCACCGTTGGCGGTGGAGGCGGGGAAGTCGGCGCTGGGCTGTGGTGGCGCCCGCGGCAGCTCCGGACGGCGCCTGTCAGCGCTCTCCTTCTCGCCTGCCCGGGATGAAGGTTGTACCGCTGTGGAGCTGGAGCTCAGCGAGCAGCTCTCAACCTCCGGCTGGTCCCTCACACTCCCCGCCTCTTCCCCGCTGCGCGCACGCACACACACACACACACACACACGCACGCACACACAGCGACCGTCGCTGAAACACAAACAGAGGGGGAGGGAAGACGGCGAGCTAGAGCAGGACTCAGAAACTTTGCTCGCCGCTCATTGATCCGCGTACTTTAGTTCGCCCGGACTCCCCCTAGCTCCCGGTCCTGTCACCTACTGCCCCTCCCTCGCCCCAGCCCCATTGGGCCGGAGCTGAGGCGGCCCCGCCTGGCACTCCTACCGCGAGCGCTCTCCGGCTCTTAGGGCCTCCGACTGGCTTCTCAGGATGCTAATCACTCCAGCCTCCCGGAGGACTGTAGGCGGTCGGGTGTGGGAGCCCAGCGAGTCTGAGGCGCTGAGAAGGGGGATGATTTTTTTTTTTCTTTTTTCCTTTCTTTTCGGTCAAATCTTGGCCGGCGTCAGAGCAATAACAGCAAAAAGCTGCCGCAGGATAAATGGGGGTGGGGTCAGGTTTGCAGATAAATAACTTTAGTGGCGGGGTCTGAAGGAAGACCGTTAGGTTGTTATGCT